>NC_143578.1:14515689-14835565 GCF_048544385.1 Mastigoproctus giganteus
AATTATCCAACTCCTGTTCCCTGTCGGTTCTTCTAGTGTAATGGAACCAAAACTTAGCCAATGAATCCCAAACAGTACTATTTTGTGGGCTATGGCATGTGGAATAATTCATAAATTGACTGGCATACACTGATTTCCTGTACACTGTGGTATACAGCCAAAGACTTTCAAGTGCGTATCAAAACTTCCAAAAATGGAAGAGTGTTTCACATTCTACTTCTATCATAAATTTTATAAATGGAGAAAGTTCATTCAGTATTATAATTAGGAGTAACAAATGATGCAAGGAAGCAAGCTTATACAAAAAAAAAAAAAAAAAAAAATTGCCCACCCCTTCTAATACATTTAATCCTTCCTGAAATTTATTCAATTCAACAACACCAGATAGAAGTTTGCTCCAACAATCAATTATTGTGAAAGAATAATTTTCACATGTGGGCTGAAAGAAAACTTTAACACATCTATCCTGCAATCATCCTTTTCACTTTAAATTTATGTCCCCTTGTGTGTTATCCAAGAAAGAGTAAGGATGCCATCAACATTTAGTTTACTCAATCCATTTAAAGCCTTTAAACACTTCAATCAGTTCTACTAGAGGTCTTTTTTGATAAGAGTACTCGATAATCTCATTCTGAGTACTCAATCACATTATTGTATGTACCTGTTCTGACAGATCCACACACTTCATAAATTAGACTTCAAGACACACATGTAGTACTCAAAATGTAGTCTAACTACTGCTTTATACAATGAAATAATAACCTCCAGTTCCTCTGGGAAAAATTACTATATACTATTTATAGAATCCCATTGACAATGCAGAACGGCTATTCTAGAGTCTGGCTGCACTGCTCACTGAACTTCATGTCAGATTAAACAATTAACCCCAGGTCTTTTTCATTCTCCGCTACACTGAATGTGGTACCCCACAATTGGTATATTATCTGGAATTACTGCCACCCATGTGCAATACCTCGCAATTATAAATATTAAACAGCATTTGCCTAATTTTTTTAGGGCTTTTTGCAGTAGCATACCCTAATTAGCACCATTAATCAATAATTCCGTCAATAATGATATTGATGGAAGGTATCATTAATAAATATCAAAAACAATAAAGGGCCCAGCACTGAACCATGAAGGACCCTACTAATAACACTGGTCCAAGACAAGCAGCACCCATTAATAACCACTCTGTCATCTGCCTCTACCATCGTTTTATCCATAGCAGTAATTTGTCCCTAATGCAACATTGCTTCAATTTGTATAGTAGTATTTCACATAGAACAGCATAAATAACTTTACTGTAATCTAATATATGATGTCAAAATTATTTTTTGCATTAACCCCTTTGTTACTGCACCATAATCAGACTGGACACTCCCCCTAAGAAATCCATACTGTGATTGCCATATAACTGCATTCCTGTCAAGGTGATCACACTTTATTTCGTTAATCACTGACTCCATTATTTTCCCTTGAACAAAAGCCAAGCTTACCATTCTGTAATTACTCACTTAGTCCTTTGTAAACAGTGGAGATATTTCAAAATGTACAACTTGGCTCAGTTGCAGTCATGCAATACACTGTACTGACAACTCAATCATATATTATGGTTGAAATTTCCTTAATATATGATTTCATCTAACAGATAATGTTTTATTTAACATTTATATAATAATAGGTTTGCCACTCACCCAGCATTCAAGAGTTCTTCTTTTGCTTTCAAGAGACCAAGACCAGGGGTAACATCACCAATTCCAATGGAAAATCCCTTATTTGCTGAAAAGTAATGCAATATCTTAATAGATTATGGTCAGTATTATTTTAAATTAATAAATTCAAAACATCTAAAATTCCATATTCCTTGCTCTTTGCTATTTGTCATCTTTGCTGATGCTATACCTTCACCACTGAGTGACATTTGCATTCACTTAAAATATTCCTATCTGCTGAAGAGCTAGCAATGACTGGCAAAACAACTTTAAGAATGGCAAATCTCTCTTAAGCAGGGGGGGCCCTCTATGGTGGGAAGTAAAAAGCTCATCCCTCAAGAAAAGTAATACATATAATATCTTTTCCCTCAACTACACCAAATTCATGGTTTTAAAAGAATCTTGCTATTTGTCATTGAAATGACAAATAGAAAATGTCCCTAATGAAATGACTATATATTCCCTGTTTCCTCTGCCAGCTAACTGCATGCAAGAGTGTTGAAATTTATAAAATAAATGAAAAGAAAATATTCTAACAAAATATGCTATGAACCTGCTGAGATACTTCATCTTCATTAATTCATTTAAGAAATGCTCAATTAGTGCAAAATTCAAGGCCAAATGTCAGAATTAATCAAAATAAATAGAACTTTGTCTGGCAGAGCCTCATCTCATTAAAAACCACAGAGCCCTCATGAACAAAAAAAGGACATAACACTTCAATAATCTCTAAATCACACGTATGGGCAGTGTTGAGAGGCAGATCATTAGTTAGCAGACACCACCTACAATGTGATATTATTTAAACAAGTTAACTCATGGAAACAAAGTTTGCCCAGGTGTGAGCATTAAAACCATTACATTTCTAAGCAGTTTAAATAATCCAGCACAAAAATGGAAGAGAGGACAACAAAGAAGAATGTCTTTATAATTTTCATAATTAAAATTACCTTTGTTCAGTTCAAAAAAAAAAAAAAAAAATCTGTCAAGACAGATTAGTTTGTGGTAATGAGAATAAACAGAACAAACTGAACCAGTACACTTTTACATGATCTGAGTATATCAAAATGAGAAAAATAAATTGTTTTATTATTATAATTAAATATTTCACTTCATATTTAAATTAAATGCATTTAATACGAATTTCAATGCTGCAATCTTGTCCTGGAAGCCTTCTTCATTGTGAGAGGGAACAGTTATAATAGTTAAATTTATAAGATAATATTAATGCATAATGTAAAGAATTTAAAGAAATTTGATATCTTACTACACTGTACACCCTACATCTTGTTGCTTGAGGTTTTATTGTAGGTTTTTCTCTTTGTAAAAAAAAATCTAAAGTAAAGCTTCCTAACAACTGATTTCTGCTTATGTATTAGCACACCTAATAGCACATACAAGATTCGATCAAAACATTCCAGGACTAAATTTGTTAAAAATGTCTGAACATTAAACAAGAAAAATTGTTTTGTATTTTGAAACCTAGAACATTTAGAAATTTTTCAGTAATGATGTTTATGTTCCACATGCGTGCAAATGTTTATTTTAATCTGTATTGAAGTAGCATCTAGTGAATGATAAGGATTAATGCAATGTATCTGCTGATGACAAACACTCTTTGTACCTTCAAGTGTCAAAAATAACAAACATCATACACAATCCAACTCACATGAAAGTGCAATACATAGAAAAAGAAGATGAAATAAAAGGATAAAAGTACTATATTTAAAAATTAACAAGCATATAAAAAACATCAGCTATAAACAACTAGAACACTCACAGGAAAAAAAATAAAATTAGCATCAAGTCTATATTTGCACAATCAATCAAAAAAGCAGAAGTTATAGTGATAATACTGAAGAATGCAAAATTCTTACAATAAAAATTAAGTCAAGAAGTATTGTAAAATAAGTCTGATGATTTCACAGATATTACAATGTCATTACTGATAATCAATGTTAGTCAGAATTACCTTCTCCTGCACTAAATTAAAATAAAGGGTAGTTCTTTTAATATAGTGAACTACATCCTTCCAGAAAATAAATGTCAGATATTCTTCTAAAGTGGCACAATCAAAACTTTTAAAGAAAACACTATTTAAAAAATTCCTCTAAAATCAAGTTTAAAATTTTGATTTTTCCTTCTCTGATTCTCTAAGGAAATAAAAATAAGGAAGCATGGTCGTACAAGGAAGTAGGCATAAAAAAAACAAAGATAAAATAATCCACACAATGGCCAAAAAATACAAACCTTTATTTGGTATCAAATCAGGCCGCCTTTGTTTTAAATAACAGCAAGTGTGCGGCACAGCATGGATTCTATTAGGTGAATTTTGGTCTAATTGTAACCATTCTTCCAGCAAAAAATTGCATAACTGCAACAAAGTTGAAAGAAGAGGACTTTGTTGCCAAATAGCTCTCTCCAGAATAACCTACACATTCTTAAGAATGTGAGAGATATTCTGGATAGGACTGAGATTATGCAAATGTGGAGGCACAGAAGATGGTGGAAACCCATGTCATGTTCTCTGAACCATTCTTGCACGATTCTGGCACAATGCACTGCTGCATTGTCATCCATATAGTGGCCATCAGCTTCGGGATAAAAGTGTAACACTGCAGGGTGCAGCAGACAATACAAAATTCAGGTACTCCCTGAATGACAATTAACCTTGCACTGGTATCAGCAGACGCAGTCTGTGACAACAAAACATTGCCTATATTTGGTTGTCTTAATAAGCAGAGTGTGGCAATCGGTGCAAAACAAAGTGCATCATGATTCACCTAACCACATGACTTTCTTCCATTGTTCCACTGTCCAATCACAATGTTCACAGCACCACTGCAAGCAGATTTTCCTGTTTTTCACTGAAACAAGTGGCTTCCAAATAGTCAGACAACCGCCAATACCCAATTTCTTCAATTCCCTGTGCATGGTATAGGTTGAAATAGGGCAGTTCTGGGCTTGGCTGAATTCAAATGTTACTTGCTACACACTGGATATCTTATTTTTCTGTACTATCCTCCTTAGAGTAGAACTGTTTTGCTCTTGAAGCATTGTTTTTCTGCCACATTTATGCCTTTGAGATGTGGCAGAACTGCTTTTTTTCTAGTCATTAAAAAACTTTGAAAGAGATGCTTTTGAGAAACCAGTTATGTCTTTTTGTTTCTTGAATCATAGCTCCTACTAAACATGCACCCACTACAATACCTTTTCAAAGTCTGAGAGTGACATTTTCCCCATTCTGGCTTCAAATTACTGTAGTCAAACAGCCTGTGCAGTCTTTATACTCGATGAGACAACACATCATCACCCACAAAACAAAATACCTATACAGAAACTATGATTTTTCTAAAAAAGAGGTGAGGGATGAGTGAGAATTTTCAAAAATTCCAAAAAGAATGTTTTGAATTAAAAAAAAAAAAAAAAAAAAATTGAAAAGAACGACAGGACTGCCAAAATTTGGTCCACTTGACTGAAGTGTCACCTGAATATAATATCAGTACAATCAGCATTTTGGACTCCCAAATAGCAAGCCCTAGCTTGTCATACGAGAAAATGTATATGATGGCCTCCTTTGCATCTATTTGCATTTCTTCTGTCTGTGACTATCTTAATACAAAGGTTCGTATTTTTTTGGCCAGTGTGTGTATTAATAGCATTCACTATAAACAGTAATATAACTTAAAAAATACCTACCCATAAAGTACGAAGCTATACGAGCTAGACGCCACATCGCATCTGCAGCATATTTAGCACCATAGTCTCGAAGTAATATATAAAATATATTATTCTTTGATCCTGATCCTAATGTAGACTTATCCATAGAACCACTAAGTAGTTCACTATTGTGGATTAGGACATCTAAAAAGATGCAAAAAATGTTTCAAATTTAACAAAACAAAATGCAAAATACCTATACAGAAACTATATGATTTTTCTAAAAAAAGAGGGGTGAGGGATGAGTGAGAATTTTCAAAAATTCCAAAAAGAATGTGTTTTTAATTTAAAAATAAAAAAAAAGAAAGAAAGAAAAGAACTCAAAAGAACAAACGGATTTTGCCAAAATTTGGTATACTTGACTGAAGTGTCACCTGAATATAATATCAGTTCCATCAGCATTTTAGACTCCCAGGTAGCAAGCACTAGCTTGTCCTACATGAGAAATGTCTATGACAGCCTCAAGAACATGATTATTTCCTTAGAAGCATAATATTAGAAAGTTCTATTACAGAGTGGAGTGGCACACAGGAAGAGATTTCTGAGATATACAGAAAATAAATTAGCATCTTTAGATTACAAATATATCTTGTTTATTTTACTTATTTACTTATTATTATTTATTTTACTTGTGGTAAAATAAATAATAATAATAATAAGGAAAAATAGAGAGCTAGAATGTACACCATACTGTAAAAATTAACATATGAAAAAATATATTTTTTAATGAAATTTAATAGTATGAAGTTTAATAACTTCTAATGAGGAGGATAGACACCAAACACAGACTTACCCATCAAATGTGAAAAAGTATCATGTGTATGATTCACATGATATCTTGATCAATATTCCAAACAACATTTTGTTTTCATCTCAAAATGAGTACCTTAACAACCAGAAAACCCCGAATATGTGATTTCTGTCCAAATTGCAACTATGCTAACCTTACTCACTCACACTGTATAATTGTTTATTATACAGTGGTATTTAACATATTTAATAATTAAATATGTTAAATACCACCCGTTTTAAGGTTCTTCCAGCTCATCTTTCAATAAAATTATTTTCTACAATAACTAACCTGTTCTTCGGGATATTTTTTCTTCAATTAGGAAAGTCTAAATGTACAAGGAACTATCTCACACCATATATCATAAAGACACTGAGAAAGCAAAACAACCATGAGAATAACAACCAGTATACATGAGAATTATTAAAGCATTTTCAGAGGTTAGAACCAATGGTGGTTGTCTAGCTGCTGAATATTCTTCTTGACTAAATATCATCTCCATGTAGAAATGGATAACAGTCACTTCAAAAACTTTCTAATACATTATTATTTGTAAATTTTTGCCAACCCTTAATGAACAGGTTTTCTTAGATTACTTATTATTCTTTTGTAATTCATGCAACGCACACCAGGAATTAACTTCATTTAATTTTAAGAGCTATTGTTTTTATTTGGGAAAAAAAAACACCTCTAATCCAAAAAGTTAACTAGATCTTTTCATTTCAATTTTTTCTCACCAATCACCTACTCGAAAATCTATCAATTTTGGACTGATAAATTACCCAGTATACAAGATAGCAGGTAAATACGGTTCCAGAAACATCCTTTTTTGAGTGGAAATTTGAGATGATAACCTTAGTTATCCCTACTCACCTAATGCAACAATGCCATTTTTAAGACTAACAAGTCACTTCTTTATATTCAAAGTCATATGCAAGAAGGATTTAGCACTCAGGTAAAGAACACTGAAGATCTTACTGCTCTCCAATACAGCATTATCTTCAGTGAGTGGAGGAAAAAAAACTTATTATCAAACTTTACTTGATTGCATAAAGGACAGATTGCACCTTGAGTATGCAGTACTCAAGATGTGGTCTGGTTGTACTAATGCAAGGTGATTATCCTACTGTATAAGGCAATGGTCGTGGTATATCTTGAGGACTGCTTACAGGTCTAGAAGCATCATTTCAAGAAGGATTCAGAGCTGCTGGAATGAGTACAGAGAAGGGCAATGAGATTGATGAGGGGAACAAAGGGGTGCTCTTACCAAGAAAGGCTTCAGTTCTGCAAATTGCAGCATCTGGAGACTAAGCACCTGTGAGGTGAACTGATTGATGTGTTTAAGGGTTTGAATGGATTCAGCAAGCTCAATGCTGGTAGAATTCTTCCTCTTGCTCACACTACACATGAGAGAACACAGTATCAAATTGAGGAAGGATGGTTGCAGAACAATTGTGAGGAAGTTTGTCTTTGGCCAGCATGACTGAATATATTTATTACAACATTTTAAAAGCTTCTGAAAGCAAAGGCATCCAAAGAGACGATGTTCAGCAGTTACTTAAGTTTTTCTTTATATCTTCAATTTCCTGAAATCTCTTTCCTCTGAGGGCAGTTTTCAACTTGGGAAAGAGAAAGAAGTCCACTCATGCTAGATCAGGAGAGTAGGGTAGATAGTTGATCTGTACAATGCCATGTTTTGTCAGAAATGTCTTCACAGGTGGGGAATGAGTAGGGGCACTGTCATGCAAAAAGAGCCAGCTACCACTCTCAAAATTGCAGTCTCACCTGGGAAATGTATTTCAATAGTTTGTAATGGCACCTGTACATAGAATGCAGCACTGACTCTCTCTCTCTCTCTCTCTCTCTCTCTCTCTCTCCCCCCCCCCTGTGGGTACAAATTTCTTGTGAATCATATCCTATTTGTCAAAAAACATGATCAGAATCATCTTGAACCTGAACTTGTATAAATGAAACTTTTTGGGCCATGGCGATGACCAAGAGACAAAGCATCAGTGCATGCTCTGATGTTTTGTTTCTGATTGTACTGAAACACCCAACACTCACCTCCAGTGACAATGCAGTCAGGGAAATTAGGATTGTCTTGACAAGTCTGGATGAAGTCTTTGAATGATGACACTCTTTGTTGCTTTTGCTCATCCATGAGGCTATGCAACACAAATTTGTACTGACCTTCCTTTTCCTAAATCTTCATGCAGAATTTGACAAATTGTCACCTTATTCATATCAAAATCATTAGCCATCATTCTGAGGTTCAAAGGACAATGTCTTGTCACAATTTCCCAAACTTCTACAAACTTCTGTCTTCATTTTGAGAGGTTGAAAAGACTCCCACTTCTTGGGACATCACAAAAATCCTTATGTCCACCACCTTTGAACTGCTTATAGCACTCAAACACACTGGAATAACTTAAAATTTCATTACCATAAACAGTTTTTAACATTTAATACATCCTTGTTGCAGATTTTTCCAGTTTAAAGCAAAATTTGATATTTGTTCATTGCTCCATTGCAAAATAATGACATGGGACTTAATTCTACTAATGACTCTGGTTGTTACTTGCAACCTGTCAGCATACTGGACAATCTCAGTACCACCATCCATTTGAGAAAGTTTTAACTACAACATACTACTTCCATTTTTTTTTTCCCAACTCATCAAACAGGATCACAACGGCACCAATCCAGAAACTTTATGCCACACCTCATATGATGTTTTGTATCCTACTCAGTACTCTTTGCAAAAGTAACAATCTTGAGACACCATCAAATATAGTGCAACACATATTTAAACAGCTTATCAATTTTAATAAAACTTTAATAACTGTATGAAGCATGAAGTGATAAAGGCAATTCTATGCTGATACTGTGATATGATACTGATATCCAATTTCAGATCCATAAATAAGGATGTGTCCAAAATTAATGAAGTCTGGAAAACAAGTTATTCAATAAGAGGAGAAAGTTTCAAATAATAACAATACCCACATGTAATATTACAATAACTTATCTTATTCATACTTAATAAAAATTCAGTGCTGTCAGGGTGGTGGTATCCACTGAAGGTAAGTAACAATAGTCTTCTCTATTGTTGAAGCATTACTTATTTTAAATATGATCAAATATGTAACTCACTGTGAAGGCATTCACAATATGAGATGTAATGAAATGATGCCACTATAATAACTTCAGTTAATTTACTGAGTATAGGCACAATGCAACCGCACTAACTTGTATGTCTTATCTTATTTATTATATTCAGCAGAGTAAATTAACTAAGAACAAATAAAATTACTCACAAGAATCATTAACACAGAGCTCTTCTCCTGAGGTATAGGCTTTGCCTTTAGTCCGCAGGCAAGCTTTAATCGAACATGCCTTATTCGAGCATAAGATTAAACTGAAAATCTGTTTTCCAGTCCATAACACAACAGGCTAGTCAAAAAAAAAATAATAAAAATAAATAAATAAAATTTAAATCTGTGAGAAAAATCACTTTAAATTATTTTGGAAAAACAAATATATTTAATTTTATATTTTAATTTCAACAAATGGAATTTAATTTCAGCTGTTTTTTAATTTTAACAAGATGTTTGATGTTTTAATTTCTGTTTAATTCCTGTTTTAATTTAAAATAAATCAAGAATTAAACAAATGCAAGAATATAATCCAGTATTTATAAAAGAAAACTCTGTTTCCATTGTAGATTGTTTAGATGACTCAACATTTGAGAAAAGGAGAGGAACCAGGTGAGAGATACTGCTGGTTTGGAAGTAACTACTGTACATCACTGATATACAGTAGTTGCTTTGGATCCAGGATAACATGTTCCAATCAATACATTGGCCCAGGTTCAGTAGTTGTTCTTTGGAGGCCACCTACTTAAACTGATAACTTAAATAAGAAACTCTCGATAACCAATAAAGACAACATTTATTAGTAGTAGCAGTAACAGCAAATGATGCAAGAAAGCAAGCTTATATAGTATCAGCTAAAAAAAGGTCACCTATCCATACCCTCCAAGAATGTCTAGTTCTCCCTTGAATTTATTCAGTCCATCCACTTCCACAACAGATGGAAGACCATTCCAACAATTAACCACCTGCTGGCTGAAGGCAAATTTTCATGCATCTATCCTGCACCCATCCTTCCTCAACTTGAATTTATGCCTCCATGTGTGTGTAGTCTCAGCAAGTGGAAGAATACTGTTAACAATCAGGTCACTCAATCCAGTCAAGGCTTTAAACACCTCAATCAGATCTCCTTGCAGGTGTCTGGTTTCAAGACACTGCAATTGCAGAACTGAAGTCTTTCTAGGTAGGAGCACCCTTTTGTTCCCTTCACCAATCTGGTTGCCCTTCTCTGCACCCGTTCCAGCAGATCTATATCCTTCCTAAAATGAGGCCTCCAGACCTGTATACAGTACTCAAGATGCAGTCTAACCATGGCCTTATACAAATGGATAATCACTTCCTTATCCCTGCTAGCAAAGTTTCTGTATATCACTGACAAAACCCCATAAGCTGTCCTGGCAGCATGTCTGCACTGCTCAGAGAATTTCAATTTCGTGTCTGACTGCACAATTACCCCAAGTGTTTTTAATTCTCCACAAACCTAAGTGTCATGCCACACAGTTGATAAGTTACTCTAGGATTACTACTAACCATGTACAGTACCTTGCATTTGTCAATGTTAAACTTCAACTGCCATTGCTCAGCCCATTGACCCAATTTTACTTGATCTTGTTGCAGTAGCTCACCCTGATTGACTGTCGTTGACTACCTTGCCAACCTTTGCATCATCTGCAAACTTAGACATTAAGCTGACATGCCTTCATCAATATCATTGATAAATATTGAAAATAACAATGGACTCAGCACTGAACCCTGGAGAACACCACTAATAATATTAGTTCATGAAGGGCAGTGCCCATTGATAACTACTCTGTCTTCTTCCACTTAACTATCCCTTTATCCATAACTGTAACTTGCCCTTAATGTCACATTTCTCCACTTTGTGCAATAGTATCAAAAGCCTTCCTGAAATCTAAGTATATGATGTCAAAATATTTTTTTGCATTCAGTTCCTTGGTCACTGCATCAGAGTAACCTATCAGATTGGTTAGACAAGCCCACCCTTTGACAAATCCATGCTGTGATTGAAGTATAATTGCATGCTTGTCCCAATGGTCCTGCATTACTTCTTTAATCAGTGATGCCATTATTTTCCCTGGAACAGTTGTTAATCTGACAGGTCTGTAATTACTCATGTCACCTTTTGACCCTCCCTTTACAAACTGGAGAGATATTCGCACTTCTCCAGTCCATAGGGACCTCCCCTGAATCCTGCATTACTTCTTTAATCAGTGATGCCATTATTTTCCCTGGAACAGTTGTTAATCTGACAGGTCTGTAATTACTCATGTCACCTTTTGACCCTCCCTTTACAAACTGGAGAGATATTCGCACTTCTCCAGTCCATAGGGACCTCCCCTGAATCCAAGGATGATCTCACAATTATGACTAAGGGTTTACTTACCTCCTTTGCTGCCTCTCTTAATATAATTGGATAGATTCCATCTGCCCTAGGTGCCATTTTTATGTCCATCCTCAATAATTTCTCTTCCACTTTCTTTTCAATTATCATAAAGTCATTTAGCCTCTCATTAGAGTTTGATAAACTTCTGGCATCCCCTACCCTAGAGAATTCCTCACATGTGAATGTAGTTGCAAAATATCTATTCAATTTGTTGCAACCTGAGCAGGGCCATCAGCAGTTAACCCATAAACATCAAACGGCCCAATGTGATTCAACACCTTCCTTCTACATTAATATAAGCATAGAATTCTTTGCTGGTGTTTTTTTTTTTTGCATTTTTGCCAGAGACTTCTCATAATCTGTCTTAGCTTGCCTAACCTCCTCTGTGACTTGATTACAGACTAATTTATATTCACCATAGGCTTCTGTATCACCATTTATTTGTATCACAATTTATATATATCCCATGTACTTTTCTTCTCTGCCACGTGTCTCAATAGTTCATCTGGCATCCATTTAGGTCTAAGCCTTAAACGGTATTTCTTTGTTAGTATGAAAAGCCTAGTAGCTTCTTTGATTACTTCCCCAAATACTTCCCATTTAGAATGTTGTTGTTGGCAACATTAGTGGTTGGTCCCACAGCACACAATTTAAAAACTGTCTGAGAAAGACAATTTTTAAATTGTGTGCAGTTTTTATGTCTTTAATTAAATTCCACATTGCAGCCACCCAGTAGGTCTTTTACCTGCAGATTCTTAATGCATGAAGAATCACTGCTGATAACTAGACCAAGAGTACTGCTTCCTCTTGTTGCCTCTTTAACATGCTGCTGTAGAAAACAGTCCTCCAAGAAATTCACAAGGACTTGCTAGTGTGTGAGTGACTAACCCACAAATTCCAGTCAACATCTGGAAAGTTAAAATCCCCCATTATGAAACAATCTGATTTGCTGGCCCACTATTTCCCTGTATAGCTGTTTGATATACTCATCACAGTCATTAGGCCTATAATCACTGCTCCTGTTCTCAATTTTGTTTTCTCAGTGCTTATATCACACCAAACTGACTTAACATTGCACTTGTCACTCAAGTCAACTGGATGCACTGCCTTAGATTTAATATTCTTCTTAACTAAGAACATACATTCACACGTGAGGAATTCTCTAGGGTAGGGGATGCCAGAAGTTTATCAAACTCTATAATCCCTCCATCACTCCTATCCCACCTGTATACATTGTACTCCCCATAAATTTGATTTGCTCATCAAAAGTCCCCAAATGTTTATATTTTAGTGTTTTATGCTTTTACTAGGTTTTATCATGTATTTTAACATAAAGTTTTTATGTTTCTAAGATATAAATGATATTTTATTTTAACAAATTACATTTTCTATGCTGGTATTCAGTTTCCCTTTTATAGTAGTCTGGTTGTATTAAGGAATAATTCAGCTTATTTAAAAAAAATTATCAAATCATATTTAAGATGCCACAGATAACTGAGATAGTTATTCTTGTTCTTGGTATGCATTACATTTGGACAAAATACCTGGATAAAATAGATGAATACAGATGCATTAATGCATCTGCTTGGCTAACTTTTTTTTATGTGACAGCAGTATTCATCATACAATTTTTTTGCATAGTTGTTTGGATAAGTGTGATAAAAATAAACAGAAGTGGCTTTGACTAAATTGTGTCAGATACTATGTTTTTAATAAAAATTACAACAAAAACTATTATAATTATATAAAAGGTGATGAGTCTCAGATATGACCAGGAAAAGGCTCAAAGTTCCCAATGTAAAGCATCATCATCATCACCAAGGCCACAAAGGGTGTAGCAATCAAAATCACATTGGCTATATTTTTTGACAAGGGGGTGGTGTTATCAGAACTCTGTGAGGTATCACTGTTAATGCAGCCTACTATCAAAAGTAGTAAAGTGGTTCAGAAACACAATCTGCTATAAATGACCTGAAAAATTGTTGGCTCCACCACAACAATGCATCACTCATTACGTCCCACATCACTCACCATCTGGTAATTTTTGAATGACGAAAACACACTCCCATCATGTCACATCTACCTTATTTGCCTATTCCTAAAATTCAAACAGGATACAGAAGGAAAATAATGAGTCATTTCAAGAAATCTAATCAAACAAGATGGACTACCTAAAACCATTCATAAAAGAAGACTTCCAAAAATGTTTTAATCATGATGGCTTGATGAAACAAATGTGTGGTTGCAGAAGATGATTATAATGAAGAATATTAACAATGTAAACAATGCAATACATTTCAGCCAAGTGTGTATGTGCTTTGCATCCTCACTGATGATCACAGAGTGCAGTGAGGTTCTAGTACACCAGGATCTTTGTAAACATGCTGCTGTTGACCCATACCCAATGCTTTCCATTAAAGGATTTCTTGAAAAATACTCCATCACTGTGGTCCCTATCTGCCATACCGATCAATTTAGCTAACTGTGATTTTTTTTAGGAGCATTAGCAACTAAGGCCATATTGCTCCGGGGATATACGGTGGTCATTCCCTGACCTTTCCGCATCCTCCATATTTGGTGGTCACGGGCACACTATGAAGCACACAAAATTTTGAAATAAGTTTGAAATAAACCTAAAAATGAAAGTTACTAATAGTATAAAATATATGCAAAATTTCTTTTTATTTTTTAACAGTATTTATACACATAATAAGCAGAAATACATATGCATGTGTATGTTTGAAATTTTGCAAACTTAATAGTCTTCTAAACCGAAAAATGGAAGAGATTAAGAGACTGATATTTCTATATTGTCTAAAATAAGTATTTTGCAACTTTCAGCAGAATTTTTTTTTTTTTTTGAAAATAAAGTGTAAAGCTCATAGCTTGTTTTAAATGTCAAATTTTTATTAAATTTAATACATACAATAAGTATTGCAATCCATTAAAATGTCATTAAAAAAAGATGAATATTGGAACCTCTTAAGAAGAATTCAAAAAACCCAAAACATTCTTCAGGAAAGAAAGAGAAAATCAGGTACCTGTCAAGTGACCTACCACCATTTTTGCTACAATTTGGTGCCACTACTGCTGGGTTAAAGAAACAAAAAAAAATTGAAAAAAAGATTCTGAATCAATATTTTCAAACTATAAAACTGAATCAATATTTTCAAACAGAAAACATAAAAATTAAAACAACAAAACCCAAAAAGAATACATACCTTAAAAATAGTAGGTGGAGGCAATTCAATATGAGTATTTAAATCTTCACCAGCCAAAATGTAAGAAATTATTTGACATGCCTTATAGCGATCAAAAAACGTGTCTTTCTGAGTAATAATGTATCCTCCTAAATTAGAATTATTAAATAAAAATCGATTTTATTATATGAATCTAATGAAATGTTTTAAGAAAATAATATTTCAATTTACATTTATATAAAATTGAACAATACACCGATGAATCAAAACATTATGACCAGCGAGTCGTTATGCAAATCGAAGCAACTAGAGGTGAACTAAGGCACGTGCGCGGGTTGGGACACAGTATAAAAAACACCTGATACTGAGCACCGTTAATCAGTGTTACTCGTTCTTCAGATGGGAAAGGCAACGGACTTAAGCGAGTTTGACAAAGGCCAAATTGTAATGGACAGATGACTGGGTCAGAACATATCTGAAACGGCACCAGCCGTGCCGTTTCAGAACATATCTGAAACGGCACGGCTGGTGGGGTGCTCACGGTCAGCCATGGTTAGTACCTACCAAAAGTGGTCTGGGGAGGGAAAACCCATGAATCACTGGCGAGGTGTTGGATGACCACAGCTCACTGATGCTCGACGTGAGCAAACGCTCTCCCGGATGGTACCTGGCAACAGAAGGGCGACTGTGGCACAACTGCCAGTAATTGGAATACTGGTGATGGGAGTAATGTGTCACAATACACAGTATATCGAATCCTGCTGAAAATGGGGCTGCATAGCCACAGGCCACTCCAAGTGCCCGTGCTAACCACAGTTCACCGGCAACAGCGCCTACAATGGGCATGCGAGCATCGAAACTGGACCTTGAGTGATTGGAAGAAGGTCGTCTGGTCCGATGAATCACATTTCCTGTTGCACCATGTGGACGGCCAGGTACATGTGAGTTGTTTACCTGGGGAAGTGATGGCACCTGTATGGAAGAGATTGGGATGAAAACAAGCCAGTGGCAGCAATGCCATGCTTTGGATAATGCACCATCTTTCAGCAGGATAATGCACCATGCCACACTACCCGGATTGTTTGAGATTGGTTCGCAGAACATGAGGAAGACTTCCAGGTATTGCCCTGGCCTCCAAATCCCCAGACATCAATCCCATCAAGCATCTGTGGTTTGTGTTGGAACAGCAACTCCGATCTGCCACGGACCTTACAGGAGTTAAAGGATATGCTGGTTACTCGGTTAATTGGTACCAGATACCGCAAGACACATTTAGAAATCTTGTAGCATCCATGCCTCGCCAGGTACAAGCTGTTCTGGCTGCACGTGGGGAATCAACATGATATTAGGTAGGTGGTCATAATGTTTTGCCTCATCGGTGTATGTAAATCTCTTATAAACCGTCTACTTATCAAAATTTTAAAAAATTGATTTTATAATTTTTGAATTGAGGTTTTTAAAAACAGCACGTTTGCATTTTAAAAGTTTGACATGAAGTTGACAGTGTAAATATTGATAGTGATTCAGTCAGTGGAGAAATGGTACATGAAGTACCATGAAAAAAATGAGAATTACCTGTAATTCCTTTAAGAAATTAAAGACAGATTTTACTATATGCATCTAAATTTTTATATTTCTCATTTCAATTTATCTCTGTGCATCATACCACTAAACAAATAAGTTAATGTACTTTTAGGAATACAAGAAACATTGTTTTACACCCAAGCTTCATTTCAGAGCCAAATAAACACTTCTGAAAAAACACTTTTAAAAACTTATTTAACTTAAGCAAATGAAAGAATAACACTGTTTCAACAATTAAATATATGCATGAGACAAGCAAAAAATTATTTTTCTTACTTTTTAATGTTTTAATTTTACTAAAATTTTTATAAACACTTCAATTACATAGAATTCTTAAAATTTAACTATTTGTACCTAAACTTTTGTCTGAACATTTAACTGAATTATAATTCACAACCGTATGTTTTTGGATCTAATTTAGCCTCTTCAACAGTGGCAATTAGAGTACAAACTAATTTCATTAATAACTTTAAACTTTTCCAGAGTACACACACATGTAAGCCTGAGGAGTATGTGCATGTGTACGCACACATTTTTCAAAATAATTGCAAGTATGTTTAAAATAGAATTCAAATAATGCTTTAAAGAAACTTACAAATCTTTCAGTGGAGCTGTGATCTCTTATCTGGATTTCTAAGTTTTTGTAGACACAATTTATAATAAATAACAGCACAAAAATAGAATTTAAATTGCATGGGGAGATCACCTATCAGCCATTGCTGCTGATTTTGGCTTATAAAAACTGAATTCTGTGGAATTTGGATCCAAAAGTCAGTAAATAAACTGAATCACATAAATGAATGTAGCACATTTACATAAAAGAAAAGAAGTGCAACAAGTTTTTTTATAAATTTTTTATTTTTTTAGATTTTTTATTTTTTTAGATTTTTTAATGGTGGAGTTAGTTTCTTCATTTCATGAAGAAACTAACTCCACCATTAAAAAAGCTCATTCCTCAATAAAGATACATTTTCAAAAAATATCACTTCAGAAATGGTTAAATCGTGGGTTTTTTAAAAAAATCCTTTTTAAGAAAAAAAGGAAAAATATTTTCACTGTGCAGTGAAATATTTTTCTTCCGAGGTTATAAGATTTGCATTTATATAAAATGTCCTTCAACCACAGAGAGAAGGCAGATAAATTAGATTTATGGAATACCTTTAAAGCAATAATTACAGAAACTATGAATGCTTATATACCATTAAAATCGATCCTTCTCAGTTTGCTGACAAACTGAATAGGTCTGAATAGGTATTTTGCATCTACAGTCATGCATGACGAGCTCATTAGGAAGGGGAATGCCAGAAGCTCAGTCTAACAGGAAGCTTAATGATTTTGTGAAAGCTGAGAGGAAAGTAGAAGAGAAATTGAAGCTGCACATAAAAAAGGTGACCAAGGGATCTATCCAATTATATTAAGGGCAGCAGCAAAGGAGGTAAGCAAACCCTTGTCCATAATTATGAAAGCATCTTGGACTCAGGAGAAGTCCCTATGGACAGGAGATGTGCAAATGTATCCCCAATTCACAAAGGGAGATCAAAGAGTGACATGAGTATTTACAGACCTGTTAGCTTAACTTCTGTTCCAGGGAAAATATAGCATCTCTGGTTAAAGAAGTAATGCAGCACCATCAACACATGAATGCAATTATGCTGCAGTCACAGCATGGATTTGTTAAGTTCTCTGAGTGGCATAAACAGGTGGCAAGGAAAGCCCATGGTGTCCTATCGATGATTTATCAAATGTTGCCAGGCTCAGTACTCCAAATAATCAAAGTCTTTCCTTGTATGGTTTCCCTTTTACTGATCTCAGCATGCAAGTTGCATGTCTTTGGACTTTTAAAGAAGCCAGTCCATCATTGTTTTTTTTAGATGAGGTCTCCATTCGAAATACTGTGCCCAAGCATGGAGACCTCATCTGAAAAAACAATGACAGACTGGCTTCTTTAAAAGTCCAAAGACATGCAACTTGCATGCTGAGATCAATAAAACGGCAACCATACAAGGAAAGACTTTGATTATTTGGAGTACTGGGCCTGGCAACATGCACCTTAGAGGGGTACCTGATTGTGGTTTATAAGGCTGAGAGAATATGGGGGGGGGGTTAATAAAATGAATGAAGGCAGAATTTTCACTGTTATAAAGAATTTTAGAACTAGGGACCATAAATTCAAAGTTCACTGTAGAAAGTTTTCTTTTAGTCAGTGAGCCTATTAATGGAACAACTTACCTCTGTAGATAGTCGAGGCTGACAGGTTGAAGAAACTGAAAGGTTACTTAAATGAGGAGTGAAGTTCATAATTTTTATTTTCTCATCTACTTTTTACTTTTTTGCCTGGTACAGCAAAAGCCTATGGATTCCTTGCACTGTATGGTTAATAGTAATAGAATATCTTGGGCATACAATATTTTTATATTTTATGAATGGTATATTTTAATATTTAACTTTGTAATTCTGCAAAACTTAAGGTTTAATCCACTTCATTTTTTCTGTAACATTTTCAATAGTGAACTATCTACCCAGTTAATGAAATGATTACCCAGTCACCACAAGGCTTATTGTAAAACATGAGCAGATAAAAAAACTTAATTAAGCTTCTATAAAGTATTTATCTGGCTAACCACACACCAAAATGAATTCTGGTTAATAAAAAAAACGGTAAAAAAAATAAAATAGCTACTTTTGACAAGCATTAACTCTAACTGTAATAAATTTGGCACTTTAAAAATCTTTAAATTCACAAAATATTATTAATAATAATATAAATAATCAGAATCTGTGTTATCTTTTCTCACCTGTAATAAAATCTTGAATAGCTGCAATAAGGGGCTCTCCACTTCTAGGTGTTATAAGGTTATTTTTGGTCTGAAAAAAATTTTTATATAATATATATTTATATAGAAACACATATATAAGTACATAAAAAAAAATTCAACATATAATAAGCAATAGCTTGAACATGTAATTTTTTTTTTAACTAAATGTGGTCTGTTTGATTTCAACAAAAACAGAGCAAAATTTATGTAAATCAGCAAATGTACTTTTTCAATTAAATCATAGAGCAACAGTAATCTGATTAAACTTTCTAAGCTCAATAAGGATAACAGAGATCAGAAATACTCAACGTTTAAGGGAATTAATAAACAGATAAATTAATAGACAAATTAATAAATCTTTTCTGAAGTAATAAAAGACTATTTTTAATGGTAGTAAATGTAAATATGACCTTTTTTAGAGAAAGTCATTGTGCAAAACAGTCAAATATGACCTTTTTTGTACATTTGGGTGCAATACCGAATGTTGTAACATTAAAAAAAAATCCAATATATAACAAAGACACCGATGCCATATAGAGGAATTAACATTCATCACTGGATATGGTATGAGTTTTTATGTTACTCTGTTTTGCTGTCCTTTAGCTATCCAGTGTACTACCAATGTCAATACTCTTTCAAACTCCAATTAAGTAATTGCAGTAAACTCTATAACATCCAAGACTTTTATAACTCAGAATTCTTTAAAATCAGGAATTTGCAAAAAACGTCAACATTTTACAATCCAGAAATATTAAAGAAAGTAATCCTGCACTTGTATCAATGACTGCATTTGTTTTTAAGAAACCATCCAAAAAAAAAGTGACATTTCTTTCTTTATACAATGCTAGCAGGATCATCTTTTCCTTTAATCTGTTTTTGTGGCCAGTGGGATTAAAACTGGTCCTAAAAATGATCTTAATTTTCACAGCAGAACAAACTTGATTTTGCAAAAAGTTGCTCTGATATTACCACTTTCAAACAGACAACCTTGCCAAGAGGTTAATCAGTCATTTGTTTAAAAGATGAGACTGCTGTGACAACCTGTTTCAGGACTGAACGATTTCTCATTAGACAGCAAGTAGCCTCTAGTGATGTCTGCCGGGAGCAACTATTGATGATGTCACCAACAGACTGTCAGATTTTAAAGGGGGTAAAGAAAATATTATTATTCATGTGGGGACAAACGATATTAAACGTACACGATCTGACGATTCGTTGGAAAAATACAGGACCATGCTGAGGAAATGTCGCGAGCTAGGCCATAATGTCTATGTGTCTGCAATTCTGCCCAGACACGATAGGAGGGATTATATGTTAAGAGCCTTGTGGATTAACTCAAGACTTGAAGGAATCTGCAAGGCTTTAGGGGGTAAATTTCTATCAGCATGGCCCACACTTGTAGGTAGAAGGAATTTGTTTTGTAGAGACGGGATACACTTAAACAAAGGTGGTGCAAAAGTTTTTGCCAGTATTATTGAGGATACCTTAAAGGCTCAGGGAAACTGCTAGTTAGGGGGAATGTGGGTAATACTGACACGCGTTTATCTGATAATATTGGTCAATGTAACTCTTGCACATACCTTAAGAGTTCTTATCTGTTACCCCAACTGGACGTATTATCTAGATGTTCTGGGGCCAAAGACGTTTCACGTGAGCGGGTAGCTAATATCAGGGAAGAGAGCCTAAAAAACTTCAAGGGTTGTGTTAGGGTTGTTAAATATACAAGAACAGTAAATCTTAATTGTTTATACAGTAACGTTAGAAGTGTCGTCAATAAAATGAGCGAATTCGAACTGCTGGTTAAAACAAGTAACGCGGACATAATAGGGCTTACAGAGACGTGGTGCCACCCGGAAATAGGGGATGATGAGTTTCAGTACGGCTTGTATAATGTATTTAGGAAGGATAGAGTAGATAGAAGGGGTGGTGGGGTAATGCTTCTTATCAGAAGCAGCCTGAGTGCGACGATAGCTTTCCCGGATTCAGACATTTCACATGCTAGTATAGAGTCTGTATGGTGTGAGATAGTTGGAAACAAAGGT
Source organism: Mastigoproctus giganteus (assembly GCF_048544385.1). Classification (NCBI taxonomy): domain Eukaryota; kingdom Metazoa; phylum Arthropoda; class Arachnida; order Uropygi; family Thelyphonidae; genus Mastigoproctus; species Mastigoproctus giganteus. The sequence continues at coordinate 14,537,113 of NC_143578.1, forward strand.
ACAATGCGAGTAGGAGTAATCTACAGACCAGGTGATTGTGAAGACTATGACAAAAGCCTCTACATGCAAATGGAATGGGCAAGTAAGCGTCAATGCCTTATTATGGGTGATTTCAATTTGCCTCTAATTGATTGGAGTAAATGGGAAGGAAACTCGACATGGGGAACAAAATTTTTAAATCAACTAGATGACTGTTATTTGTATCAACATGTCAGGGAAAGTACTAGAGAAAAGAATATCCTAGACCTCATCATCACACATGAATCAGATGACATAACAGGGCTGACAGTAGAGGAACCAGTAGCAGGAAGTGATCACGGAGTTCTACGGTGGATGATGACGAGAGAGGTAGCAGAAGTAAAAGGCAAAGGAATGGGTTTTAATTTCAGAAAAGGAAATTACGATGCCTTAAGGTACTACATGGCCTCTATTAACTGGGTAGATATCGCGCAGAGAATGAATACAATTGAACTGTGGTACGCTTTTAAAACATTAATCACAGATGCCTTGAATGCGTATATACCATTAAAAAAATACTCCACGAGAAGAGTTCCAAGTTGGATGAATAGTGAAGTTGCTACATTACTTGAGCAGAAAAAGGTGGCATGGAAAAGTTACAGAGCAATAAAAAGTACTGAAGCCTATAACAGCTACAAGGTGATGTGTAATAGAGCCACAGAAAAGGTTCGACAGGCAAAGGCAGTTTATGAGAAATCACTAGCAAACAGAGCAAAGAGGGGGGATAAAGAATTCTTCACATATATAAATGCCAAGAAGAGCAGGACAAACCAGATCGGACCTTTACGTAAGGGAAAGGGGATAGTAATAAATACACCAGCTGCCGTTGCAGATGAACTCAACAGTTATTTTGCATCGATATTTACAAATGAAAAGCCTTTTGTGGCAATGGGAAATTGTGGGAGCGAAGTTAAAAAATATGTAATTAATGATATTGAAATTTCGCAAGATTATTTAATGAAAAAACTTTCAAGCCTACAGACCAGTAAGGCTCCTGGAGTTGATGGAATATACCCTATAATCTTGAGAGAGGCGGCAAGCGAGTGCATTGAACCACTGAGGCTGGTTATGCGAGCATCACTAGACTCTGGGGAGATTCCCTTGGATTGGAAAAGTGCAAATGTATCTCCCATACATAAGGGTGGCTCTAAAAGTGAAGTGGGAAATTATCGACCTGTCAGTCTGACTTCAGTAGTAGGGAAAATCATGGAGGCAATGATCAAGGGTGGAATTCAGGATCATTTGGATCGAATTGAAATTCTCAAGGATACTCAGCATGGTTTTGTAAAGGGAAAATCATGTTTAACAAATCTGGTTCGCTATTTCGAAAGGGTCACTCACGAGCTGGATTTAGGGAATAATTTCGACATTGTTTATTTAGATTTCAGCAAAGCTTTTGACTCAGTCCCACATGAGCGGTTGCTTTATAAGCTGGAACAGGTTGGAATCACTGGGAAAATCCTTAGATGGATAGAAGGATGGCTTCAGGGCAGGAGGCAGAGGGTTGTGATAAATGGCTATTCCTCAGATTGGGTTGATGTAAGAAGTGGGGTTCCCCAAGAATCAGTATTAGGACCACTGTTGTTTTTAATTTTCATAAACGACATTGATGAAGGGATAGAGGGTGTGATGTCTAAATTTGCAGATGATGTTAAAATTGGTAGAGTAGTTAATGATCACTGTCAAGCTGAGCTTCTTCAGAGAGACCTAGATAGACTTCAAGAATGGTCAGAAAAATGGCAGCTGTGCTTTAATTGAACAAAGTGTAAGGTATTACACCTGGGAAACAGTAATCCCAAAATAACTTATTCACTTGGCGGAGTTCAACTAAACCCAGTACTGGAGGAAAGGGACTTGGGTGTTACGATACGGTCAGACATGAAATTCTCTGAGCATTGTAAACAGGTTGCAAGGAAGGCCCATGGTGTCTATCGATGATCTATCGAACTTTTGCAAGTAGAGATAAGGACGTGATAATCCCATTATATAAGGCTTATGTTAGACCACACTTGGAATACTGTGTTCAAGTATGGAGACCGCACCTAAAGAAAGACATCGAGCTTCTTGAAAGGGTGCAAAGAAGGGTAACTCGCCTGGTGAGATTGGCAAAAGGGCGTCCTTATGAAGAAAGACGTTGAATATGTGGGTTGCAGAGTTTGGAAACTAGACATCTTAGAGGAGATTTGATTGAGGTGTTTAAGGCTCTGAGAGGCATCAGTAAAATGAATGAGGACAAAATTTTCAAGATTATAAATGATGCTAGAACTAGGGGACATAAATTCAAGTTACGGGGAGAAATGTTTAGATTGGACTGCAGGAAGTTTTACTTTAGCCAGCGGGTTATAAATTACTGGAATAAGTTGCCTTCGTGGGTGGTAGAGGCCGACAGTTTGGGGAAATTCAAAGGTCATCTGGATAGTACTTTCGGGTAAGGGAAGCGCATAGGATGATAGGATTAATTTCCTTTTTATTTATTTTTTATTTCATTTTATTATTTTTATTTATTTATTAATTATTATTATTTATTTATTTATTTAATTTTTGTTTTTATCATTGTTTTGTTCGGATTTTTTTTTTTTTTTTTTTTTTTTTTTTTGGCTGGTGCAGCATAAGCCATAGGCTTTCTTGCACCATACGGCCGTTACTAATACTAATACTAATACAACATGCAGCAAAATTAAATCCTACTGCCCACAAAAATAGATGAAAGGATAAGATAGTCATTATAAATGTTTAGAGAGGTAAATAAGTTCAACTGCTCGTGTTTAACATTTACTGAAATATGCTCCTATACAACTGCTCAGCCACTGGGTATACCTCTCTAAAATCCAGCACCTCTCTATCCCTAAAAGTGCCAGGTTTAAAGTCAAAGAATCACTTCAAATGCATGTGGTTTGAAGTCAAAGAATCACTTCAATTACAACTCATGTGGCACAAAAGCTGCAGACAATATTATCTGACCTTTAAGTTTCATGTTAATACAAATATTAATAAGAATTTTAATAAAACGTTTTTTAAAGTTAAAAAAGTGGCTATGTTACTCTATGCAAGAAAGACAAAGTATAAAAAGCATGCCTCAACATTCACTTACCCCCATTAAAACCAATGCTTCTGCTCTTGCTTCTTCAGTTTGAGGAAGATGAAGGTTCATTTCATCTCCATCAAAATCTGCATTATAAGGAGTACAAACACACTCATTAAATCGAAAAGTTCGGTGAGGCAAAACACGAGCCTAGAATTAGAAGAATAAAATATACAGTAGCAGCCACAAAAACTGCATCCTCTCCCCACTTAAAGTTTATCTATTTCATTATTATATAACTGTACATGTGAAATTGTTTCACTATCCTGTTATATTAACATGCAACTGCATAATAACTAAATGCTTCTCATTTGCAGACTGTTTAACGGATAGTGCATTTATGCATCATGCTTTGCATAAAGGCATAGGTTTCAATTCAGCAGCAGTATGGCATTAAAAAAAAAAAAAGGATAACTCTGAGGAAGAAAGGTGTATGCAATTATTGCTACTGATAGGAGAGCTTTACTGGTCAATGTATTTCTAAACAGATTGGATTTAATCTGTCCTCTGCATCAAGAATTCTTAAAAAGAAGCATAAAATCAGAAATATCAAATGAAAATCTGTAACAGCACTAAAGTAATTTACTACTGCAGTACAGGACGGATTCATTGTCTATGCTTCCATTATCATCACACAACCTCTACAGAGCCTAAAAGCCATGTTGAAAGGAAAATATTGATATGTAAAGTCAACTGAAAGCACCTAATGAAGACTTGTCATGAGTGGTCTGAAAAAAAAACACTGGACTTCTTACTTAGTCAATGTGTTTTCAGACCACTCATCAGTAAGAGAATAAAAAACATATTGGGGGGAGGGGTTCAAAAAAGATTTTTATTCACCCAGAAATAGTGTGATAGAAGGGTGAAACAACAAATACAATGTATTACACTTTTCAACATAGTCACCAGACAAAATGACACATTTTTTCTGCCTCTCAATACATTTTCACAATAATTTGGCATAATTTTATGCAAAATTATTCATGAAAACTACACAAAGAAACCATTGAGCAAGATAACACTGAAAGACACCATTATTTGTATCTGGTACTGAGCTAGGCAATGATTCCATCAAGAATCCGATACATTGTCTGCTAGATTAATTACCACAAGGCAGTAATTAAAGCTCACGGTAAATAACAAAATATATAATATTTTTTATAAAGGAGCTATAGGCTTATGTCACAATCTTATATTTATCGACATTGTTTTTTGTTTTTCTTTTTTTTAAGGTTAATGTTCATTTATAACATTGGTAACAAAGGAAAAGGAATTTGCAGTGCATTTCTGTGAGTTTTTTTAAATAAATATGTCTAAATAGTTGGTTTTGTAATATTTGTCAACATAATATGGTATTCAATAATTTTTGATCTATTAAGACAAATTCAGTCTATGATAGGAGCAATTAGTTCAGTTCCACTGCTTTTTTATGAAAAATTTAGAGTGATGCTATTTATATGGCTGAAAAAAATATGAATAAATGAGTAGCATACAAGAAGTATGGGAAGTAAGTGAAGAAATATATACATAAAACTGAAACAAATGTTAAACCAACAGTTCAAGAAATAGAGCAAAGGCATATAAATGAAATGTGATAATATGCAAAGTAAATTTAAATCTTAACAGAATTGATTAACATCAACAAACAAATGATTAAGCATTATATGAGACTATTATATTAGAGAATTGAATATGAAGAATTATAGATTTATTATATTTTTAAAAAAATGGAAAACCAGCTAGTTAATAGTGAAAGAACAAGTATATGTGCCCTAAGCAATAAACAAAAAAAGAAGTCTCAAAAAAATTATAATAACAAAATATCACTAAAATAATTATCATATAAGGATATATACACTGAATGGTACATTATCAAGGGCATCTGAATAATAATCGACACCATTCAGAGCATCTGAATAATAATCGACAAAAGCTATCTGTTTCTGATTGCTATTCTCAGTAATAGTAGGACCTAATAATATGCTAATAGGCCTAACAGGAATGTAATAAAATTTCAATAATTTATAAGTTTAGGAACATACTGAAAGTATAACAGCTAACCCAACAGGTAATGTGCACGTGTGTGTTTAAATGTGATATTTTCACACTATTTTATTTTACGCTAGTATCTTTAGTAGCTTTATTATTTGATTCTAAATCATTCTTGGTTTTTGCCTGTTTTTTTTTGGTTTACTAATTTTAATTAATTTGCACAGTCACTACACTTCTGTCTGCTTACTACATATCTCTACACTTTTTAAATATACATATATATATTTGGTACTAATACTTTTTAAATAAATATGTGTGTGTGTGTGTGTGTGTGTGTGTGTGTGTGTGTGTGTGTGTGTGTGTGTGTGTGTGTGTGTGTGTGTGTGTGTGGTAGGTCATCAGTGTAAATTCTGATAATCAGTGTAAATTCTGATAATTTACACTGATGTTTGTATACCTAAAGGAGGAGGGGAATCATATAGAAAGAACAGAGTAATTCCATAAACTTTGCTAACCTACAGTAAAGATATATAATGAAGTATATAACCAATGATTTTTAAAATGCTTGCTTAAATGAAAGAATAATTGATTATCAAATCTAAAAGAGAATTTAAAGAGAGCAGAATTAACTTAATACAGCTTTAGTAAACTGTAATATTAAATAAATATAATTGAAAAGATATCAATAAATTAATCAAAATTGTGAAGTAATTCATGCTGAACTCCACATGAGATTTGTACTTAAGTGGGAGACTTATTATATACTGAACAAGTTCCATTACGCTTAAGTAAATTAAAATATAAATTTTCAAATTATATTTTTATATTAACCAATTTCAAATATAAATTTTATTTTATTTCAAGCACTGCATTAAAACATCCTCCTGAAATCCTGTAGTTCTACACTGATACTCAACAGCATCTAAATTCATCTGCTGGTAAGTAGGCATTCTAACCTAGATACAAATTGCATTTACAACATATAAATCATTGAAAAACATTTAATCTAGAATTATATTCTTATTTAGGAATTAAATTAAAAATTTAACATGAAAAAGTACCTGATGTGTTTTGCAAAGCTAGTGGGTACTGTGCAACGTTAACTATATAGGTACCAACCAGCACAAGGATTTGTGGTACTAAAAATGGAATTTTAATTTTTAGTTTGATTTCAGCAAGAGCATCTTGAGTTACATAAATATGATAACATTCTCAAAATTTCTAAATTGTGTATAAGTATAGTGCGAAAGCATCAATAATACATAGCCAAATCTGAATTAACAGAATGTTAGCAAAACGGCATCGTTTTAAGTTATATCTCATATTCTGAATACCTTCACAACGAGTTTCCATGATATTGCACCACTTCGAATAAGTAACACTTCACCTGAGGAGAAGGCTAATGTTACTTATTCTCAGATGGATACAACCACCCAGACGGCACCGTTTCAGGGCTATTTGGCCCTTCTTCGGTGGGTGGGTAGGTAGGTACCCAAGTGATGCAATGATAGCAAAACAGTTATGAAGTATAACTCCACAATATGAGAGATGCCTGATGGTATGATGTGTTTAGACTATAAAGCGTTTAGGGCTGAAGCCTCAAACTATGGAAAAGTCTAGACTATGTATAAGTAGAGTGCAAAAGCATCAATAATACATAGCCAAATCTGAAATAGGGCACCGTTTCAGGGCCAAATAGCCCTGAAATGGTGCCGTCTGGGTGGTGGTATCCATCTGAGAATAAGTAACATTAGTCTTCTCCTCAGGTGAAGCATTACTTATTCGAAGTAGTGCAATATCATGGCAACTCGTTGTGAAGGTATTCACAATACGAGATATAACTTAAAACAATGCCGTTTAGCTAACATTCTTTTCATTCAGTTTTGGCTATGTATTATTGATGCTTTTGCACTATACTTATACACAGTCTAGACTTTTCCATAGCTTGAGGCTTCAGCCCTAAACGCTTTATAATTTCTAAATTGTTAATTTATTTTCTTTATTTCTTTTTTCTAGACTTGAAAACAAACTCCAAATTTGAGATTGAAACTTCATCACTGATAGAGAAAGATTCTCAGTTTTAAGCACGTGGTTACTCAATAGTCATTAAGTGTACTTTGGGATATGCTACTTATTAGTAGCATATCCCAAAGTAGCATACTCTTATCCAACAAATCTCATTTGAGTTAAATATAAATTATTTCGTAATAACTCTGATTTAGTGAATTATAATATCCTGCACAACTTTCATGCAACATTTAATGCATAGCATTCTATGGATTTACAATTTAAAATATGAAATTAATCCGTATTTTTCAAAAGTCAGTTATTTAGATGTTTTTTTTTTCAAAAAATCTTAAGCAGAAAGATATAAAAGTCAGTAACATATTCTGAGACTAACAATTTGTGTTAACGTAAAAAGATTAGTTGTTGTTGTTATTTAGGAGCATTAGCAACTAAGGCCATATTGCTCTGGGGATATGCGGTGGACATTCCCTGACCTTTCCGCATCCTCCGTATTTGGTGGCTCACAGGCTAGAACCCCAGTCTAATCAAGAAGCATGTGCTACGCACTGCTGCTCCTGCCAACCTGGCTATGGAGGTGCCAAAGAGGTTAGAAGTTAATATCAGTCACACTCTCGCACCCATCCATGGGTGCGAGAGTACACACGAACAGGCGAAGTTTTTACGGGCTACAGCAAATAGAGAAGTCTTGCATTTTTATTGACTTAAATTGGCATATTAATTTATTTTTTAGAGTTGCTTTATATTCCTAGTAACAATACTTTAGTTTAACTTGAATTTAGATAGAGATTTTGTAGGTTATTACTTAATATCAGTAAGGGTATCAAATCCACGTGTTGAACAGGTTTTGCAGCTCCCGCGATCAAAAGGTTTTTAATTATACTTAGCCACTTTATTGACTTAATTGTTAGATTAAATTATTTTCTATAAGTAGCTTATAGACCTAGTCAAGCTCCGTGGTTTATTTTGAATTTAGATAGCGCAATTTGGAAAGTAAATAATACCTCGTGTCCATAGATTAACCGTTCGTAAATTGCCGCCATTGTTATACGATGCGTGCGTACCAAACTTGATAGCATAAGGTCTAACGGAAAACTAGATAGCGAGTATAGTAGTATCAATTAATCAGTAAAATTTATTAATCTTATTAAATTTCATTGTCAACTGAATTGTACTTTAACTAAATAAATATAGCGACCTAGTTTTTACAAACATAACATCATAAGTTAATACATATAAGTTGACCGGGGATAAGAAAGTCATATAATGTAACTCGGAGATAACATTCGATACCGAAATACACTATATATATATATAGTGTTATAACTGCATTGGGATATAAGTTTAGGGTTATATTTTGTATTGGAATTTTATTGAACTTGAATAGAAATCATGACTCAGACCAGAGAAGAAAAGCAAAAGGCTCAAACTAATGGAAGTGCTGTGGCTCAGGAGAGAACTGAGGGAGGAAGTTGTCCTCTGAATCACAGTCTATTGAAATGCACTGCTTGTATGTTTGTGGAACAATCGGGAACGGGACATGATATTGCCAAGGGGAATGTCTTTGTGTGTGTGTGTGTGTGTGCATGATGTAAGGAGTGCGAGGAAATAAGGCAGATTACGAGAAATCTTTGGCGAAGGACGCAAAGAAAAACAGCAAAGAGTTCTTTACTTGTGTAAACTCTAGAAGGAAGGGGATGAATCAGATTGGTCCAATTAACATATGTGGTTCGACTATTGATGATCCTGCTAAGTAGCTGATAAACCAAATGAATATTTTGCATCTACATTCACACATGAGGAGTTATTCAAGGAGGGGAATGCCAGAAGTTTATCAAACTCTAACAAGGAGCTAAGTGATTTTGTCATAACTGAGAGCAAAGTGGAGGAGAAATTGTTGAAGTTAAACATAAAAAAGACACCTGAGGCAGATGGAATCTTTCCAGTTATAATGAAGGAGGCAGAAAGGGAAGTAAGCAAACCCTTAGCCATAATAATGAGAGCATCCTTAGAGTCAGGGGAGGTCCCCATGGACTGGAGATGTGCAAATGTATCCCCAATTCACAAAGGGGGTTCAAAGGGCGACACAAATAATTATAGACCTGTTAGTTTAACTTCTGTTCCAGGGAAATTAATGGGGGCACTGGTTAAAGAAGCATTGCAGGATCATCTAAACAAGACTTCAGTTATAGCTCGTACACAGCATGGGTTTGTTAAGGGGAAGTCTTGTCTGATTAATTTGATTGGATACTATGATGTAGTCACAAAGGAACTGGATGCAAAGAATAGCCTTGATATTATATATTTGGATCTTAGAAAGGCCTTTGATACTGTTGCACATGGAAGATTGCTGCACAAATTGAGCAGTGTGGCATTGGAGGCAAATTGCTGCTATGGATAAAGGGATGGTTGAATGGGAGAAGACAGAGAGTGGTAATAAATGGACACTGCTCTTTGTGGACTAATGTTATTAGTGGAGTCCCTCAGGGTTCAGTGTTGGGTACATTGTTGTTTTCTGTATTTATAATTGATATCGATGATGGTATATCAAGCTTAATGTCCAAGTTTGCAGACAATACGAAGGTTGGCAGGGTTGTTAATGACACTACTGACAGTACACTGCTGCAACAGGATCTAGAAAAGTTGAGTAGATGGGCTGAGAGGTGGCAAATGAAGTTTAACATTGACAAATGTAAAGTACTACAAAGGCCTCTGCAGCCGAGTGGTCAGGAGCGGGAGTGCAGCAGCACATGCTCTTTGAGTAGACAGGGGTTCAAGCCCCTGACTGCTAAATACAGTCAATCTGCCAACCCACACTGGACCAGCGTGGCAGATTATGGTCTATTTCCTTCAACACGAATTGTTGAGGAGGCTTCCATCCTGCAGTGAGTTGATAATGGCTGCAGTTTGCTTTTACTTTTTTTTTTACATATGGGAAGCAGTAATCCCACAGTAATGTATCAACTCTGTGGTACCACACTGACAGAGGTAGAGAATGAAAAGGACCTGGGGGTATTGTGCATGCAAATATGACGTTTTCTGAGCAGTGCAGACGGTCTGCAAGAGTAGCTCATGGTGTCTTGTCAATGATATACAAGAATTTTTCTAGTAGGGATAAGAGGGTGATTATCCCCTTGTATAAGGCAATGGTCAGGCCACACCTTGAGTACTGATATACAGGTCTGGAGGCCAACAAGATTAGTGAACAGAACAAAGGGTTGCTCTTATGAAGAAAGGCTTAAGTTTTGCAAATTACAGTGTCTGGAGACTAGGCACTTGCGAGGTGATCTGACTGAGGTGTATAAAGCCTTGAATGGTTTGAGCATGCTCAATGCTGATGGGATTCTTCCTCTTGCTCAGAATAATCGCCTGAGAGGACATAAATTCAAATTGAGAAAAGACGGTTGTAGGATAGATGTGCAGAAGTTTGCCTTTAGCCAGCGGGTGGTTGATTGCTGAACAAACTTCCATCTATCGTAGAAGTTGATAGCTTAAATAGATTCAAGGCAGAACTTGACAAACATTCGGAGCGAGGGGATGGGTGAAATAAGAGGGTTTTTTTTTTTTTTTTGGCTGATGCTATATAAGCTTGCTTTCTTGCATCATGTGCCCTTGCTAATGCTAATAAATTAAAAATTCATCTAAGGATTGGAAAAATGTTACACAAAACTTTGCCAATTTGAGAACAGGGCCCATTTTAAGTTTAATACAAGAAACCTAATTTTAGTCAAAAATATAATGTTTTAACCCCTCCAGCATTTGGAATGAGAGAAGCCAGATAGCATCAGGAAAAATACTTCCCATAGAAACAAAAATTTCCAACTACACTCTGACTTTTAAAGCCATGAGCAGTGGCTGGCCAATAACAGAATCAACCAATAATGCATCATTAAACTGCTTTCTTTCACACCATGTTTAATTCATATTTCAATTAGCAGAATCAATCTGTTACTAAAGACCACTCAAGCAGCAAGTAACAGAATCATTTAAGGTATTACCAGTATTCCACACAATCAGTAATATTTTGAAAAAATGTGCATCTCCCACTAAGCTAAATAACTAATTACATAATACAAAAAAATTATTCTGTAATCAAAATAATAATTATTAAATTCTGCAAAAAAAAAGTTAATTATTATTACATTAATATCAAAAAATTACTTACAATATGTGCCATGATACTTAATTTGTGCAAGGAAGGCTGCCTATTAAATAGCACTATATCTCCATCCATCATATGCCGTTCAACAATGTCTCCATACTTAAAAAGAAAAGTTTATTTCATTTAGTCTAATTAAAATTTATTTTTATATACAGGGTGTCTCAAAAATACACGGCATAACTTCAGAAATGAGTTCCTCATATGTAGACAATAAAAATATTTTATATGAGCATAGTTCCAGAAATGTTTGGATCCCGAGCATTTCCAGAACTATGTAAACAATAAAAATATTAACTGGAATGTCTTATCTCCCACAGGTGATTTCCTTCATCACAAGGTACTGACAGAATCTGGTGGTTTTCCATTCCGACCATGTACTCAAATCAGGAGCAAGCGGATATGCGCTTTATGTACGGTTTGGCAGACGGCAATGCTCTGGAGGCTCGTCGTTTGTACCACGAAAGGTTCCCAGGACAAAGATGCCCAGACAGCAAAACGTTTGAAGGTATCCATCACTGCCTTTGTGAACAAGGGACCTTTACACCTTGTGCTGCCGACAGAGGACGACCAAGATCTACGACTCCTTAAGTAGAGGAAGAGATTTTGGATGTTGTGCATGCCACTCCTGGAATCAGCACACGCAGAATAGCAATGCAACTGGCTGTTCAATGTTCAACTATTTGGAGAGTGTTGCAAGAACACCAACTGTATCCTTACCATCTGCAACGGGTACAGGCCTTGTCACCAGCAGATTACCCTGCACGAGTAACGTTCTGTCAGTGGTTCTTGCAGCAGTGTAGTACAACTCCTCACTTTCCTGCCTTAGTGATATTCACATGAGACGGAATCCAAAACTTTCACAATCAGCATGTATGGGTTGAGGAAAACCCACATGCAATTCTACCATCACATCACCAACATCAGTTAGCCTCAACATCTGGGCAGGTGTTTTTGGTGATAAGTTATTTGGGCCCTACGTACTTCCAAACAAACTCGCAGGGCAGGCATATAGAAACTTTCTGGAAAACAACATGCCTGATTTTGAACAATTACTATAAAGTGGTGTGAACAGTTAAGTGTCATAGACAGACCTTCAAAGTTCAGAAACCAAGCATTTCCGGAACTATGTTGATGTAAAATATTTTTATTATCTATATATGAGGAACTCATTCCTGAAGTTATGCCGTGTATTTTTGAGACACCCTGTATATATAGTGACATCTTAACTTAGATGAGAGTTATTTTATAGAATATCTCATGCAATTTAAATTCACACACAATGTAAATAATCACCAAAAAATGTGATAATAGGCCTATGAGAGTAACTCTCACTTCTAGCTAAGTTACCTCTATCGGTACATACCATTTGTTTTCTTTGGTTGGAAGACTGGGCACTAAAGAAAATGATGAGCAACCAAAGAGATTCATTCATCTTTATTGATTTACTTTTTTTTTTTTTCTTTATTTTTCGTACAGTAAAAAAAAAAAAAAGTATGTTCACTATAACCAACATATACAGTACAATACAAACAACAACTGAGAGAGAGAGAGAGAGAGAGGAGTGGACGGTAGTCTTAGGCAGATTGATGAGAGGGATCATCATGGTCAGATTCCATTCCCACAGATTCGAACCAGATAGGTGGGTTTGGTTTTGGTTTTTTTTTAGGAGCATTAGGGATATGTGGTGGTCATTCCCTGACCTTTCCGCATCCTCCATATTTGGTGTCATGGGCTTGAACACCGGTCTATTCAAAAAGCGTGTGTATGCACTGCTGCTCCTGCCCACCTGGCTACGGAGGCACCTCCAGATAGGTGGGGGCATTACACTGAGGCACACCACTCTTAACACTTTCTTTAATTTTCACAGCACTATCTCAAACAGTACATAATAATCTCTTACTCAGACTTAGAGCATGTTTAATGCATGCCATGCTCTCTTTATTTGTAGTTCTTAAGCTCTTCCAGTTTCATTTCAAGTGAAATCAATTTCCTTGAGTGCGTACCATCACTTCCACTAGAATTACGAGGAAGCTTATTAGAGATAAGGGTAATAATAAAATCAAAATAATTAAAATTAAATACAAAAGAAAAAAATTATGCACTTTCAATTGTTGACCAATCTTAGCAAAATAAAATGAGAAAATGGCAGGCTATTATGCTGGTCCCTCATAGTGCTTTCCGTAAGTATGGTGTAACTATAAAGTAATGAAACTAAATTTTGTAGTTCTGGAAGCTTAATGAGGTATAACAGAGCAGCTGCAATGGCACATACTATTACGAAAAATAGGCAAAAGGTTTAACTGAAGCGAAGAAAATCAGTCGTTTAAATCGATTTGTTTCAGATAAGTGAAGAATTCAATTAAACTATTATTCTCTACAAGGCGAAATAGTGCTAATGGCTCAGATAAATTTTACAAGAAGTCAAAGGTTGAAGTCCTGCCAGTTTGGTAACATGGAAAGTCCACAAGTACATTTTACACTATTTACAAAGTTAGCAGTAAAGGAACACAGCCCACAAAGTTCATGCATAAGAGCAAAATGCATTAGATGAGCGTAACTAATTCACATTTTGCTAAAAGCTTTTTACTGTTGATTCTGAACATATTTTCAACTGCTATAGTTTGCTCTGTTGACTATGATGTGCTTGTTGGATGACAGGTTTATACAGTCAGAATAGGGCATATGTACTTATGTGCAATAGGTGACTGGGTGTTCATGCATAAATACGACGCCTCCGTAGCCAGGTGGGAAGGAGCAGTAGTGCGTAGTACACGCTTCTTGATTAGACCGGGGTTGGAGCCCGTCACCACCAAATACGGATGCGGAAAGGTCAGGGAATGACCACCGCATATCCCGGAGCAATATGGCCTTAGTTGCTAATGCTCCTAAAAACCAAATAACAAACAAGCAAACAGCATAAATACGCAGCAATTTTTTAAAATAGTTAAGCTATTTGATTATTTTTGCATTTACTTTTTGTTTCTCGATGATTAAAATAATCTACAATGTAAATCACAACTACAATCATGACTGCTGTTACAGTAGGGTTACAATTATTCTTGTGCAAATTATTACATAATAAATGTAAAAAACAAAGAATGTAAGATAGCATATCTTTTAAAAAAAGAAAGTGAATCTTAAAATAATTTTATTTTATTTCATCATAATACATTATGTCAACACATTAAATCAGACAGAACACATGATATATTGTAATTATATTGTAATACAATGATATATTGTAATTATATTGTAATACAATGATATATTGTAATATAATGTAGGTTATGTTAATGTAAATATGCTAATTGCATTAACACACCTTCCAACTGTTAGAAATCAGAATCTGGAAAAACTAAATACAAATCCACCTTTTTTTTCAAGCCAGAATGTAATTCCAGAATTTTTTTTTTTATTATTTAATAGTAAGAAGTATATCACATATATATAAAAATGTGTGAAATTTTAGGGCTGATCTACATTTAATATAAAAATCTAACTTGAATTAAAGATTAGAAAGATATGATTTAATGACAATATAATTCATTACATACAAGGGTGGACAAAATAATGGAAACACCTGTGATAAGAATTACAGGTATGCACTAATATGATGTTGGGCCACCCATGCTTTTAAAACAGCTGGTATTCTATATGAATAGATTCAAATAAATCTTGAACTGCCTTAAGAGGAATATTGGACTGTTCTTCATGGAGGAATGTTTAAAACTCCTTGAGTGAAGAAGTTGGAGGAAATGTTTCTCACTTTCCTCTCTAAATATATCCACAGTGGCTAGTGTCTAGTGTTTGTACAGACCATGGGAGATGCATACCCTCAGTTTCATACTCTTCAAACATATCTGGATGCATTTTGAAGAGCATGTGTTTGGCACATTATCATCTTGAAACAGCATCTTCTGTGGGAAAAAATGTTTTCACTATAGGATGAACCTGATCACTCAGAATATCAAGGTAATCAGTGGCAGTAATTCAACAAGGGGTGATGATAGGACTAAGGATACCAAGATATTCCTGACCAACCCATTGCTGAGCCACCCCAGCGTTTGATGGTTAGTATAAGTAATAGTAGTGGTTAATGATGCAAGAAAGCAAGCTTATACAGCATCAGCAAAAAAAAAAAAAAAAAAACCAATCCTTCCCTCCAATAGTTTGTCCAGTTCTCCCTTGAATTTATTTAAACTATCCACTTCCACAACAGATAGAAGTTTGTTCCAGCAATCAACCACCTACTGACTAAAGGAAAACTTCCTCACATCTATTCTGCAATCATCTTTCCTCAATTTGAATTTATGCCCCCTCATGTGCATAGTCTGATCAAGAATGCCATCAGCACTGAGCTTGCTCAATCCATTAAAAGAGTTTAAACACCTCAATCAGATCACCTCACAGGTTCCTAGTCTCCAGATGCTGCAATTTTTCAGACCTGAAGCCTTTCTTGATTAGAGCATCCTTTTGTTCCACTCACCAATCTCATTGTTCTTCTCTGTACCCATTCCAGTAGCTCTACATCTTTCCTAAACTGACACCTTCCAACCTGTATGCAGTACTCAAGATGTGGCCTGACCATTGCCTTATACAATGGAATAATCACCACCTTATTCCTGTAAGCAAAATTCCTATATATCATTGACAAAACCCCATGACTCTCCTGGCAGCCTGTCTACACTGCTCAAAGAACTTTATATCTGACTGCACAATTACCTCCGGGTTTATTTCACTTTCCACTACCCTGAGTGTAGTACCACACAGTTGGTACATTATTCTGTCTGGGGTTACTGCTGTCCATATGCATGATTTTGATCTAAGATATTCAGGCTGATGTACTTCTTTTGGCATTTGCCAAACGTCAACTCTCCCTGATGCTGTCAAAAGTGTGAGTGATTATTTGTCTGAAAATAAAACATTTCCAATCATCAAGTGTCGTCTTTTTAGCATTACCATCAGTATTAGGCCTAACGCAGCTGAATGGTTGGTCAGGAGCATGAGTGCAGTAGCACGTGCTCTTTGAGTGGACCAGGGTTCAAGCCCATGACTGCTAAATACAGTTAACATTTGTATTGATGATTTATTGTAAACTCCACTGACCTGGTGGTCATGCCGTAGTATAATGAGTGGCTTGGCAATAGGAGTTCTGTAACAAATTTCAGCTTTGGCCCAAGATATTGGATGCTGAGAGTTCTATTAAGTTCTAAAATTATATGTGAGAGAATGGTTTTATATTTTTTGGACTACAATCCTTTTAGTGATTGGCAATCTATTTCAATCAATTTTCTGCCACAATCAGTCCTATCAGATTTTGTTTTTCAATACTTGGTGAATGCAGACATCACTTTTCTTTTAACACAGCTGTTTAGAATACATTAAACAAATAAGCAGTTTTAGTCACCCCAGCTAAACATGCACCAACAATTTGACCTCTTTGGAATTCAAACAAGTTAGTCATTTTCTTTATGTATCTTTTTATATCACTTCTAAATAAACATCAGCTTTTATCCTCTTTCTTTCTTTCACAGTACTACCTACATGGTCACAGGTTGCACAATGTGAAAAGAAAAGAGAACAGGTATATATTAAGGTTAAAGGCTAAATATGCAAAACAGAACAAAGTGTAATTTACTTTTTCAAAAATTTATCTTATCACATTAATTATATTTTTTTATAATAAGGGCATTCTTCTTTATCATTTGGTAATCTCATTATCTGAAATACAGAATTAAAAATTCCTTATCATACATACCTGCAGTTTGCTAGCAATCAGTTTCCGATCACCATACCTTAAGTACCTAAAAAATGAAAGGTGCAAATACAATTTCTTTTTGTACATTCAGTACCACCGTTAAAGAAGAAATTTGAAAATTCATTCTAATAAATATCACACAAAATTATCTTAAAATGCTATTTACTGAAATAAATAAAAACTATTATATATGACAATTATAAAGTTAAATAAATATACAAAGATTATTTCTAAGCAGAGTGGCATATTATCAATCAATTGTTTGATATGATAATATTACATTACTCTGCATTCAATTGTTATAGAATGCAGAGTAGCAGAGAAACAATGTCAATATAGTTGACCTAAAATTATTAATTTAATTTTTAATTTGAATAGCATCACCAATGGGGGGGTAATAAGGTATTCAATTAAAAGCTGAGACAAACTAACAGCCTGTTTTGAGACTTATTGGTCTGTTGTCTGATGGCCACAGTTAGCATACATGCTGAATAATGCATAGTCACCACAATGACTTTTCAAAAGCTGGAGATTTGGTAGAAGTAAGCCGATTTTTTTTAAAATCCACTTTGAACTTAAAATTAAATTTCACTGCCAACATCTGCATTTTATATTATGATGTAGCCATATGACTGCTTATTAGTACAGTGTTTTCAAACATTTGATTTTTCCTAATGATTTTTCTCTTTGGATTTTGTTTGTATTGTCTATTAGACACCAACTAATTTATGATGATTGAATCAAGGAAGATACTTTTGCAGATTTTATCCTCTTCAGAAATATGAGTCAAAGTTCTGTTTATAACAATGGTCCTACTGTCTATACTTGGCTGTCAAGAGCATTTCTAAGTTTTACCAGAAAGAGATTTGAAGTGATTTTTGATTTTTTTTCCACTTGGAAGAACTGATAAAAGATAAATGATGTGAATTCAGCACGTATCAAAAGGTTCGGGAGCTGACTTTTTATCTTGAATTTGCAAGAAGTTCTCACGTGTTCGTTCGGTGACTCACCTAGACAGTAACACAAGAAATGCCAGTTTATCTGTAACCAGCCTGAAATCAGTACATGTTGAACAGAAAGTGTTTTATGTGTTTCATAAAACACCAATTATTTGCATTTTAAAATGGATGATATTAATGAGCAGAGATTTGTGCATCAAATTTTGTTTCAAATTGGGGAAAAGTGTAAAAGAAACTCACAAAATGTCAAAGGTTTCAGATATGCTGCTTGTCATTTGAAGACTTTTCAGCTGTTCATAATATTTACAGAGGGCCACTTTTATGTTGATCCTCACTCTGGCCACACTTCACTTCAAAAAGTAAAAATTCAATTGCTCATGTTTGTGATCTGATCAGGAGTGATCAACATTTAACTATTTGCAAATGTTGCTAGTGATATAAAATTTTTTATGGGATAAGTCAATCAATTTTAACACAGATTTGAGAATGCGATACATTTCAGCCAAGTTTATGCCTCACCTCCTCCTCCTCCTCCTCATTGATCATCACAGAGAGCGAAGAGATCTCACATGTCATTATCGTAAACATACTGCTGTAGATCCACACTTTGTTCTTCCATCATTACTGGTGATGAACCATGAGTGTATAGCTATAACCAAGAAACATGAGTGTATAGCTATAATCAAGAAACAGAGGCCCAGTCCTCTCAATGAAAGAATCTATCTTCTTCAAGGCCTAAAAAAGTAGAAAAATCTTGATCAAATGTGAAGTTCACACTAACAAGACATTGTTCATTATCAATTTGTCCCACGTGGTCAAACAATGAATCAAGAATGCTACAAACCAATTCTATAGTAACTGCTATTTGGAAAAAATGGTCATAAAAGTATCAATGCCCCTGCACACTTGCCATCTTCCATTCAAGAATTTCTGGTGAAGTGTTCCATCACTGTGATAACCTATCCATACAATCGGAAGATGATGAGACAAATTCGAAAAAGATCCAATCGAATATCTGGTATGCTTATCATTTCACAAAAATTAGTTCAGTTCCCAAACTTTTTTCATCATACCTCATGTAACACTCACCTTCACTTTAAAATTCTACACCTATTTATGCACATTGTTCCTATGCATATTTGTTTGAAAATGTCTATATATATTGTGTTTTTGTGTTTTTAACTGAATTTAGTGACCTCTGATTTTTTTTCATTTCCCAAGAAACAGTTTAAATAATATGAATAATTTCCTCAGTTATTTGCAATAACTGAGGAAATTATTCACAATGTGACTCAGGAATTATTAGCGATTCCAAAAGAAACTTATCAGGAATATTTCTAGAATGTTTTGTGAAAGCATTGGAATTGGTGTATACAGTGTCAAGGAGACAAATTTGAAGAAAATCCATCCAAAAAGCTAGTATGCCCCATCATCTCACACATATTAGTTCAGTCCCGAAAAAATTTTTTATCACATCTCATATAACACTTGAAAATTCTTCACTTGAAAATTCTACACCTATTTATGCACATTGTTCCTATGTTTATTTGTTTGAAAATGTCTGAGTAGATGGTATTTCCCACCAGATGAAATTGAAAAACCACATCTACATACAATATGGTACATAAAACAAACATGTTACCTTTTCATGTTTTTGTAATATATGAAAAACCTTTCATATATATCTTCTGATATGTTACATCATATTTTTGGCAGCTTATTAAAAGATGTTGTTTATTAGATTCACACTACACAAAAAAAAGAAATATAGTAAATGCTAGAAGCATCACAGAAAACAAATATTTTGTTGTTGCTATGCATTTCGCATATTTTATGCACCGTAAACTAAGTGCACCAGACAACCAATTCATTAACTAGCCAATGCTTGTTAACAAAAATAAGTAGAAATTCAAAAATAAGTAATAGTAGTAAAAATAAGCAGAAGGAAGATTTTAAAAAAAACTCTGAATTTAACAACAAAACTATGGTTTATTATTTTTGATAAAAAAAACACAAGAGAAAAACCATTGTGATGCAAGATGGAGACACAGTCAAAATGAGTCAAAAAGATGAGGTCTGTCATAAATCTGGAGAGCTGGCAGGTATGATGATGAAGTAAAAAATCCAAGCAAATAACTGGTATGTGAAAGAAAAACATTTAATTAAATATGTAACTCTTGATTTTTTAAGGAGTCCTTATGTGCTGTAATGTAATAACTAGATCGTATGTATAGCTTAGCTTAATTTTCAGCACTCAACTCATAGTAATCTGCTTAGCTGGTGGAGGGTTTTACCACATACATAGTGGTTATAGGATTCTAATACTTTACAGGGATTATGGGTTTAAAATTCAGTTATGGGATATAAAAAATTTTTAAGAAAGGAAAGTGCACCTTCCATGGTTGCCTAATTAAATTAAATTAAATGAAGAGAAAAAAAAGGAAAGGAAAATATAAGCTAATAATATTTTAGGAAACTCGAAAGTCGCACGAGCGACTTTCGAGTTTCCTCATCTTCAGTTAGTTATAGTGGGGGGGGGGGGAAAGAGAGCGCGCTTGTGTTATATACGGGTTGGGTTCTCGAAATGCATTTCAGTGCACGTGGAAACTTGATACGTGCTAAATTCCAAATGGGGGAGAAATTGGCGGGAATCTTTTTGTTTAACACGTTGAGTGATGTATGGCGCTTAAACCATTCAATAACGAGGGCTTCGTTTTCAAGGATTTTGTAGCTAGAATTTAATTTAATTACTGTGATGGCTGAATCGATGAGTGGGTTGTGATTTTGAGATTGGATGTGTTGTGTTAGTTCTGTACTTGTTGAATTAGTTTTGAAGCTATTAAAGTGGTAGTATGCACGCATGTTGGAAATTTTTGATGTCCCGAATTTTATAGGTGTATAGGGAGACGACGTCGTCTCCCTATACACAAACGTGCACATCGAATCCATGCTACTGGCCCTTAAAGATCTATTAATCAAAGACGACACATTAACAAAATGTACCGACTTAAACATTAATGATATTTTAGAACTCACATCACTGTTACTTGATGTCAAACAATTTAAATTCCAAAATAACGTCTACGAACAAATTATCGGCCTTCCCATGGGCCTCGGTATCTCTGCCCCTTTATCCGAGATCTACCTCTCATCTATCGAAGAAAAAATTCTCCAACCCTTTCCCCCAGGAATTAAACTATACATGACGTATGCAGATGACGTTCTCTTAATAGGCAACAGAACCACCATCGATACTTTACTGAACACCTTTAACACAACACATGAAAGACTCAAATTTACCCTCGAAGTAGAAAACGATAATAAAATTAATTTTCTAAACCTCACCGTATACAAAATAAACACATCTTTAGGCACCAAAATATACAGAAAAAACACACATACAGGTAAATTCTTACATTACCACTCACACCACCCTCTATACATCAAAAAAGCAGTTCTATACAACCAGATATACAACGCTGTAAAATATAGCCACACACAAACAGACCTATCTATAGAATTACAATACCTCACCAAAAAATTCATCGACAGAAAATACCCACCACAACTAATAAAAGAAACCATCACCAAAGTTCATAATAACACTAATAACCCAAACAAAATTATTAACCACGTGAACAAGAATAAGACACATAAACCCCTTATCGCGCTCCCATATCATCAACAATACGCTAGAAGACTTCAACAGATTTTTAAAAATACAGATATCAAATTAATATTCACATCGTATAACAAATTAAGTTCCAAATTCAATTCATACAAGACAACACACGAGTACGAGACACAAGATTACAACAACATTATATATTTGATCAGATGCCAATCAGATTGCCAAGCATGTTACATAGGCAGTACAACAGCAAAATTCGGGACATCAAAAATTTCCAACACGCGTGCATACTACCACTTTAATAGCTTCAAAACTAATTCAACAAGTACAGAACTAACACAACACGTCCAATCTCAAAATCACAACCCACTCATCGATTCAGCCATCACAGTAATTAAATTAAATTCTAGCTACAAAATCCTTGAAAACGAAGCCCTCGTTATTGAATGGTTTAAGGGCCATACATCACTCAACGTGTTAAACAAAAAGATTCCCGCCAATTTCTCCCCCATTTGGAATTTAGCACGTATCAAGTTTCCACGTGCACTGAAATGCATTTCAGGAACCCAAACCATATATAACACAAGCGCGCTCTCTTCCCCCCCCTCCACTATAGCTAACTGAAGACGAGGAAACTCGAAAGTCGCTCGTGCGCGATTATTAGCTTATATTTTCCTTTCCTTTTTTTTCTCTTCATTTAATTTAATTTAATTAGGCAACCATGGAAGGTGCACTTTCCTTTCTTAAAAATTTTTTATAGCCCATAACTTAATTTTAAACCCATAATCCCTGTAAAGTATTAGAATCCTATAACCACTATGTATGTGGTAAAACCCTCCACCAGCTAAGCAGATTACTATGAGGTGAGTGCTGAAAATTAAGCTAAGCTATACATACGATCTAGTTAAATATGTAATGAAAGTTACAAGTATATTTTATCAAAACACTGAGCTGTGTTGATACACTGAAGAAAATTACTAAGGATGCAGGTTTTATTTCAGTGCATGAGTTGAATTCGTGTTTTATGAAAAATAATGGAACTAACAGGTGAAAGCAACAGCATAAATGAGGAAAGAAGAAAAAACCTTGGGGTAACAAATAATGGAGTAAAAATGAGTGACTTAGATAGACTTCAGGAATGGTTAGGAAAATGGCAGCTATGCTTTAATTCAGCAAGGTATTACACCTGGGGAACAGTAACCCAAAAATAACTTATACACTTGACAGAGCTGAAATAAAGCCAGTAGCGGAGGAAAGGGACTTGGGTATTACGATACGGTTAGACATGAAGTTCTCCGAGCATTGTAGACTGGTTGCAAGGAAGACCCATGGTGCCCTATCGATGATTTATCAAACAATTGGAAGTAGAGATAAAGATGTCATAATCCCATTATGTAAGGCTATTGTTAGGCCACACTTGGAATACTGTGTTCAAGTATGGAGACCGCACCTAAAGAAAGACATTGTGCTTCTTGAAAGGGTGCCTTTCAAGAAGCACAATGAACTTGCCTAGTGAGATCGGAAAAAGGTGTCCACATGAGGAAAGACTGAATATGTGGGTTGCAGAACGTGGAAACTAGGCACCTTAGAGGAGAATCTATTGAGGTGTTTAACCCTTTGCCTGTCCACATATATTTCGCATGTACTAAGCCATACGTTCGTTTAAAATAGTTACTTTTATCATGTTGCATGGCTCTCTAGAGTAATTTTTTACATATCTAGTAGGTCAGGGTACATGTAACAGACCAAGGATAAGCAAGGATGTGTGCATCCCATATGACACATTACGAAATATACCAAGAAGAGAAGACAGAAAACTCATTCAGAGAAGGTGTCATTGTTGTTACACAAAAATCATATCGAAGGAAAATCACAAAGAAGCAATGAAAAAATCTAAACAAGTCTTAACA
Source organism: Mastigoproctus giganteus (assembly GCF_048544385.1). Lineage (NCBI taxonomy): Eukaryota > Metazoa > Arthropoda > Arachnida > Uropygi > Thelyphonidae > Mastigoproctus > Mastigoproctus giganteus. The sequence continues at coordinate 14,560,650 of NC_143578.1, forward strand.
GAATGTGTCGAATGTGGCAAACCATTTTGCCTACCTTGTTTCAATGAATACCATAAATAATATTATGTAGTGTATTGAATGAGAAATAAAAGCTACTTTATTTATATTTGTGTGTTTTTTATATATTTAGTAACACCACCATATTATTTCAGATAATTCACATTCTCGCATTTTGTGAATCAGATGTGATGCACACTGAGTTGGAAGACAAACTATAACACGTTTAGATCGAAAAACTGAGTAAGTTTCAGACATTTATCAAAAATTTATCGTATTTAAAACTCCAGTAAGTGTGTATCGCATGCGATGCACAAGCATATAGAAAATACGTCGTGTGTGTCACATGTGATGCACATGGGACAGGCAAAAGGTTAAGGGTCTGAGAGGCATAAGCAAAATGAATGAGGACGAAATTTTCGCAGTTATAAATGATTCTAGAACAAGGGGACATAATTTCAAGTTACGGGAGGGATAGATGTTTAGACTGGATTGCAGAGGCTGACAGTTTGGGGAAATTCAAAGGTCAGCTGGATAATTACCTATGGGAGGAGGGAAACACATAGGATGTCTATTTCCTTTTCTTTTGTTAATTTTTATTTTCTTATTATTATTATTATTTTATTTTAGTTATTTTATTTTTTATTTTATTATTATTATTTTTGGCTGGTGCAGCATAAGCATATAGGCTTCCTTGCACCATGTGATCATTGCTAATACTAATACTAAATACACAATCAAAGCAAGCCAAGCAAAGATAAGGTGGTATGGTGGAAGAAGGGTAATTAAACTTAGCAGATATATTAAGCAAAAAAGTAATGATAATAGAAATGGATAATAGATCAAGAGAAAGGTGGAATGATGATGAGATCAAACGAGCATTAGAAGAAATGGGCTTACTCTTGCTAGGAGGCTGGTAGCTTAGGAGGACTTATTTCTACTATCATAATGATCTGTAAACCCACCGGTATAGCAGATTTTATGATGATAAATTTCATTCCCTATCTATCCTTATTCATTCCATAATTTGCTTGCTTCTCATTTATTCTTCTATACCAGTGGTCTCCAAACTTTTTTGGTCACGCACCTTATTTTACTTAAAAGGAATAGCATGCACCCCAGAATAAAAAAATGGAATATAAGTTTAATATATTTTTTTTATTTATAAATCATTTACATGGAAGGCATTATATCTAAAATCATATTTATAAGGCACATATAATTTTAAAAGATCACAAATAAAAAAATACAAAACAAAATTAAATTGAAGTTCAAGTACAAAATGATATGAAATCATTAATGTAACAAGTGTAGTAAATGTGATGTAATACTAACTGTTTTATTTATAAATAATTTACATGGTATGCATTATATCTAGGATCACATATATAAAATCACACATAATTTGAAAAGATCACAATTCTTAGTTCGCAATGTGGTTGATGATGTGCTCATACTAGGAGAAATATCAGTCTCAGTAGGTTCGTGTTGGTCATTTGTGAAGTATCAATTCGAGGTTTCTTTGCACCTATTTTAATAAGACAGCTGTCCATTTTGTGGCAGTGTCTAATGAGAAATAAATTTAATTAGTGAAACATATTATAAGCAGAACTGGGAAGATACTCGTTAAAAGTATTTTAAATGCAAGATACAAGATACTTTTTTCAAATAAATTTTAAAATACTAAATACAAAAACTTTTTCCCAAAAGTATTTTAAAAACTTAAGTATTTTAAATACTTAAAAGTATTTAAATATTTGAAAACATCAAAATAATTTAAAGTATTTTAGATACTTTAAGTATTTAAGATACTCTCAAAGTACTTAAAATACATACCAAGTTTTAAAGTACTTTTTAAGCACCTTAAATACTTTTTTTGCTAAAAGATATCAAATATTTTTCAAAATTATCTTTCATTTTAAATACAAGATACTGAGAATAAAAAGTATTTAAGTTACTAAAAAGTATTTAATATTATTGAAATGCTTCCCAGCTCTGGTGATAACTACATGTGAAGATTCTTACCATAGTGTGTTTTTAAAATATAAATACAGTTCTGTAAGTAATGAAAGCCTACGGACAAATACAACTATGACACTCGTAGCCACCCATGTAGGTAACTTATATTTACTCGTGGTGGCGGTACAGCTCAGCAATAGCTGCAAACATAATCCATCCTTTCTTGATCCACATTTATTCAGTAAGTTAAACAAGGATGGAAGATATACTCTGAGCCCAAACAGAGCACGTGACTGCTTTGTTTTGGACATGGCTGAAACCAACGGTATGAACAAATAAAACTGTGCAATCAAATAGAGATGCTTTGTTGTTTGTTATTTGGTTTTTAGGAGCATTAGCAACTAAGGCCATATTGCTCTGGGGATATGCAGTGGTCATTCCCTGATGACCTTTCCGCATCCTCCATATTTGATGGTCACGGGCTTGAACCCCAGTCTAATCAAGAAGCATGTGCTATGCGCTGCTGCTCCTGCCCACCTAAACAGAGATGCATATTGAAATATTAGAATAACATTTATTTATGATTTTTATTTTCAATTACATTTCGAAAAACTAAAGTTTTCATAATTAGTAAATATTGATTTATCACGGATTATCTCTCACACTGCATGGATCATCTCGCGCATCCCCCTAGGGGTGCACGCACCCAACTTTGGAGACCACTGTTTGATACTATAAGGTACAGTCCAACTTATATAACACCTTTTTAATAACTATTATACAAAACTTACCTTTAATATTTCATTACTGCAATGAGGGACAACTTACAACTGAAGCAAAGATTACAAATTAACCAATTGCTCCTATTACAAATATTTACATAAAATTGACTTAATGGCTTAAAGCTTTAATTCTTCCTCCTTCCTCTACATTCCATATAATATAAGATGGCCGTTAAAACAACTTTTTTTTTTTTTTTTTTAACTCTACTTTCTTAGAAATAGTTAATTTCCCAAAATGTGAAATTAATTATTCACTGATTTAACAATTCAATGCAATCATCTTTGATACACCTTCTTATCTGATCAATTTGTTCAAAACATGAATAAACATTTTAAAAATTAAACTTACTTTCTAGCTTGGTTACTCCTCTGTTCAATAAAATTAGCACCTGGATGAACATCACACCCATTTAAAATCAGCCGCCGCATAAGGTCAATATTTGCTTCTGTTACCTAATATAACAATGTAATTACAATATTATTATTATTACATATTTTTATATACTGTATTAATGTTACTGCATTAAGAATATATTATTTTAGCCAGCAAGTTAAAAATTACTGGAATAAGTTACCTACATGGGTGGCTCAGCCACCCATGTAGGTAACTTATGTCACCCATGAGGCTGACAGTTTGGAGAAATTCAAAGGTCAGCTGGATAGTTACCTATGGGAGGAGAGAAATGCATTGGTTGTCTATTTGCTTTCTTTTATTATTTATTAATCATTTATTTTATTATTATTTTACTTTTTTTTTTCTTTTTTTTTGGCTGGTGCAGCGTAGGCCTTAGGTTTCCTTGCACCATATGGCCATTACTAATACTACTCATCACTTTTATTATGCAGGTAACCCTCATATAACACAGTAGTAGTTTGGTTCCTACGAAATCTCATGTAATGCAAAACTGTGTTATACAGGACTAAGAACCAGTACAAAAAGTTGGGTTACATTCCAAAAGCTAACAAAAATACACCTATTTTTTTTTTTTTAATAACTATCGGAAACTTAATTTTTATAATAGTAGTAACTTAAATAGTAATACCTGAACAAACATCTTACCTTACAAACTGTGGTACATATATGTCAGATAATGTACATTCATTTAATTTTCTTTCTCTTCATCACTGCTAAGCACAATCTCTTCTGCAGCATCTAGAGTTCGTGTACCTTCTGCTCTCTTTAAATGTCACAAACTGCACTTTTTGAAGTCCCAATTATTTTTTATGGTCTCAAATAAGCACAGGACTAACCCAGGAATCTTCCAATAAAATACAGTGGACCCCCCACTTTGAATGATATGTGAAAATCAGAAGAATATTTTCCAGTTAGCAAAATAAAAATAAATTTATGTTTATGCACATAGCTTAATTAATACGTACTGTAATAGGTACATACCAATTGATATTTCTGTTCACTGACTTTTTTTTTTTTTTGTTGTAAAATTTAAAACAATAAAAATGATAAGCAATTAATAACAAAGAACATGGCATGCACAAGACGCAACAAACACGATACACACAAGTGAGATATGGAGTAATGAGTTTCTGAAAATTTATTTGTTTTTTATATGACTGATTATTTCATGAAGAGGAAACACATTTCACCATAATAATGTGAATTCCAGCTATTGCTACTAGGGCAAATGCAAAAAGATCGAATTTACTACCCATTTATAATTGATTACATAAACAGAAAAGTCCAATAAACTGGAAACTACAAATTGTAGTTATTGTTTTATGGTAGTGACCTCCAGAAATGTGCTTTAGAAAAATACCATGAAGGTGATAACAACTAGCAAGTCAACAGCGGGGATTCACAAAAGAGAAATGGAAATGTTGAAAATTCCAGCAATTAACCACCCAAAGATTGTGCGAGGATTGCAGCAATTTATTAATTGTGTTAGAGTGAAACCGTGTTGTATAAGTACCGTGTTATACGGGGGTTGCCTGTATACGCATTTTGCTCAATAATGGCATTTCTTTTTTAATTGCAAAAGACTGAATAGCAATAATTGCTCTACTTTTATATTTTGTAGTAAATAATGATTTGAATTTTTAATTTTATTTTTTAAACTTGCCTTAGAAAAATATATTATTTGTTTACTTGTTCTCTTCAATAAAATATTAAAATTATGTTCCACTACTTTTATAACTACAATGATGTCATATAATGCATGCAACTGGGTGCATTACCTGTAATGTGTTTAAATCTTAATAAATAAATAAACTTAATAGATAAGAAATAAAATAAACTTAATAAATAAACTTATGATCACCTCACCTGCAACAGGCCACCAACTTTTACAATGAGTTCTCACAATGATAACAAGGCTCCATGGTAATAAATTCTGTTCCCCTACAAAAGCAGCTCTAAGATTATGGAGGGTTCTGAGAAGTTGATAAACCATGATTCATCTCATTGAAGTAGCAAATGTTCATCAGATTCAGATCTGGTTATCCTGCTGTTCATTTCATCAGCAGAATATCATCCATAAGAGGGAATCTATCAAATGACTGAACTGCATGTGGAAGAGTATTATCATCCATGTTAATGAATTAAGAGCCAATAGCAGCTCTGAAAATTCTCACATAGTGCTCAAGGCTCTCATCTTTCTACCTCTGAATATTCAAGGTGCCTAACCTAAAGATCTAGCAACCAATTCATCATGAAGCTTCCTCAGGCTGTGAGACCAGCACCACAATAGTTGTCCTTTTTCCAACATTACATATGAGAACATGTTTCACATTTTCTAAAGAGAATGAGTTTAGGGACAGCTTCATGAGTAAATCTTGACTCATCTATAAAGAGAACATTATCCCAAATAGCCTTGGCTACAAATATTGTGTTCTCTGCACCAAATTAATGGGACAGAGGGAGTGAGGAAAAGCACAAAAGATTTGTTATCTTGCTATTAAAACTATTATTTCTATTGGGGGAGGGGGACATTATTACCATTACTAATTCTAGCTACCTCACCTTGCAACTGTCCTGCCAACAACTATTTATCACTCTAAACCTTCCAAACATTCTACATAAAGAGAAATCTTAATCAAAGGTATTCCTCACTGCATTTGATTTTGAGTTATGCTACTGTAATGCACATTTTTACAGCCCTTCAGATTTGCATATCCTACAGCTTAGAACCCACATTCTGAAATTATTCCAATTTATGTTAAATTACATCAGAATCTCAGAAGAAAAAGAAAAAAAAAAAACTGACCTAGTACAAATACTGTAACATCTGTGGTGGCCACAGAGAAGTCAAGGCCTTGACAAGTGATGGTATGCCCTAATTTTTGTTACAATGGAAGAAGACAGGTTTAAAAAAGGTACATCAATTACTGAAGGTCCTTTGTATTTTCTATTGTTTACAGTGCAAATAACAGGGTGGAGGCTATTTTAGAAATGGTTGCTAGCACATTCCAGTTCCGCTTCTTGTGAAATACCTGAGAATATCCTCCTCTTTTAAAAATCTCTCTCTCTCTCTCTCTCTCTCTCTCTCTCTCTCTCTACCAAGATTCAGTTTCTTTTTACCAAGTCACCAGGGCTGACAGTAAAAGGCATATTAATTTCATCACCAATCAAGTGCAGTGGCAATAATTTAATGCTACTTTAAAAGGAATGGACATTTCCAAGATGATAATGAAACAACACAATGATGTGTGTCTTTGGTTAAATGATCATAGAATCTTCAAATCAAAGAAGAAGACAGTAGCTTCTATCCCCAGGTTTCCAATATTCAACTAAGCATGAGAGACAGATTCGTCATGCAGAGAACATTTCAATATGCTATTATAAGTTGAACCTAATAGGATATCCAGGCAGTGTATTAACAATCTGAGGCTCTTCACATTTTCACAAATTTTGAAGTCAAAAATTTATAAGGAATATTAAAGAAAGTTTTTAATAACAACAAATAAAAAAACATCAAACTTACTCTTTCTGGATATGTAAGTATCATGGCAACATGTTGAGGAACACCAACCTAGAGAGAGAGAGAGAGATTTTATTTCATAAAGAATGCAATATAAATTTTTATCGACTGCAAATGATTTCTCATAAAAAGAAGCAAAATAGTTTTGTACTTATTATTATTCAATCCTATATACACTACTACTCTCAGTAGTACCTTTCTACCATCTACTACTCTTCCGAAAAGGGTTACCAGAATTAGAATGTTAAGAAACACTGTTCTAAATAACTTTTATAGCAATGTTCACCAATTATATTTTCAAAAAATTTTCATCATTTTATGATGAATAGTCTGTTCTGCTCAGTTATTTTGGTGAATAGCAATCCAGTTTCTTAATGTAACAACTTGTTTAAAGTCACGATTAGGAAAATCCAGATTTTTTTTCATGTAAATAACATGAACAAAATCTGGATAATGCAGTCATTTTTTCTGAAATGTCTGTTTCAAAATTTTGAGGTGTCTTATGCATTGATGCATATTGTGGGTCAGGAAATATTGCTGCTAATTAAAACACTAACTTTCTTCCATGTTCAACATAATAGTTGTCTAAGGATATCATTATACTTGTACATCAATAAGAGAATACTAAGTATTCCAAATACAGAGAAAGAAACTGTAATACTGAGAATTGGTTCTTTAAACAGATTATATGAAACCAAAAACTCTGCTAAAAGTCTTGGGTTTAATATTCCACTCTGGATAGGAATATTTTAAAAACCTCCAGACTGGCTAATACAGCTCTAAGATGGGAGTATCACACTGAAATCAGTCAACTGACCAAATTCCTTGTTTTGCAATATCTTCAGACTGTACTCATAATTTTTCACCAGGCATTTGCTATTCATTTGATTTTCACTACTTCAGGTTTAAATGCATAGAATTTTTAGATTTAATTTAATTTAAAAATTAATTTTTTTTTTAATTTCTTGCTTGTAGGGGCTTTTAAATCTGCAAAACAGGAAAATTACTCTTATTAATGAACCATTAAGTATTGCATATAATTCATTTAACAACTCCTTAACAGTATATATTTTTCAAGAAATTCTGGATAAATTCTAGGACCCAAAGTATGAAAAAAAAAAAAAAAAAAAAAAAAAAAAAAAAAAAAAGTGTTCAAAAACACTATTTCTCAAGTTATTACATTCAACTTCCAAAAGGGCATACTAAAATAGCACTAATTATTTTTTTAAGGTTAACATAGTGATTTTACAATAACTGTTACAAATTACATCCTTGCAAACTTGAAAGTGGATCTCAGCTCATCAAATTACTAACCGCTAAACATATGCTAACACACCTCTGCAGTAGTGTGCATTGATTCATAGTCACATTCTCGCTACAGTTCTGCAAAGTCCAACACTTCAGTTTCATACACCAGGCTCTTTAAATTACCCCACCAGAAATAATAAAAGGGGGGTTCACACTGAGTAACCATGCTGGCCAAGTAACAAGGCTTCTCACACTAAATCATCTAAATGAATTGGTAGCACTTTGTTGGGATTGCTACGGTGACTGACCATCAATAAGCGTGACAGTTAGTCACTAAGGAACAACATGTGGCCTGAGTAACTGACTGCCAACAATACTGCACCAATGTTAATAAAATATTGCAATTGATGAGTCCTTTAACACCACACAGATTTTATTCCACCCACTCATGCAACTCACATGAGCTGATGATTTCATCACACTGAAAGCTTGTAAAGAATATGTAAAGAAGGCATTAGACTCACAAAACAAGGATCTTGGGCATGACAATAACCATTAAAAGAAGTGTTGTGGAAGGTAGTCTGGTGAAGTCAATTGCATTCTCTACAGGGAGATGAAAGATGTACAATTACTATTAGAAAAAAATGTACTAAAGAGTTGTGGGGAACCTGTGGAGCAGCACCAATTTGTCAGATATTTATCCATCAATTCTCTTACCATGTTAAGAATTTCATCTTTAGTGTCTTGATGGTACACATGCTGTTGCCCTTGCAGTTGCAAGGGTGACAGCAACAAACTGCGCCACTTTTCCTCAAATGCCTTTCAATCTTCTATTAGGGAAGATTGCCTACTATCTCTGTTAAGGTGGAAAGACATGCTAATTTGTGCTCTTTAAATTTTTGATTATTAAGTGGTTTTAAAAGGTGTTAATGTTATACATTTGTGTCTATTAGATAGAGCATGAGAAGAACTAGAGGAATATATAATTTTTATGTGGTTTATGGTGACTATAGAGAGTACAAGTGTAAATAAATATTTTTACAGTTAAAATGTTCTTACTGTTTTATACTGTAATGACTGCCAATGTATTGATATAGGAAGGTGCTAGATAGTTTTGTATCCTTGTAATTTGAATTCATGAAAAGATTTTAGTGGAGAACAAACTGAGGGCAATAGGTCACTTTAAGCTGTTTCTTAACCTTCTCGGGTGGCTGGGAGTGGAGATATAGAGTTTACATCATTTGGTAAATAATTTAATTAAGGCTTCAGCAGCCATTACAGAAGGCAACTGAAGTTTTCCACTTGGCAAAATACCAATCTAAACTGAAATACTGGCATTACCATGTTTAAATATTACTGTTTATAGTAATAGCCATTGAATTCTTGAAAATGTGATTCTTAGAACTCCGTGGAGTAAGAAGAATCATTCGCTAAAACATGGCATAGTCACATCTAATTTTTTTTTCTTTTTTTTTTCAATTTGAGGGTTTAGTATCAGACAACATTAACTACAAAATCATTTTGTAGTAAACGTTTTCACAATTAACCAAGAAAAAGTCATTTGACATTTTTTTGGTTTACCAGAAATGTGCTTATAAGCCCAGATAACTTGTAAACTACTAGAGATATACATTTCTATGACATGATATGCATTGTTATTTGTATAAAATTAAACTAAAGTTGTCTCAAAACAAAAATGCAATTTTGTAGTTAACATTGTTTGACACTAAGCCCTCAAATTTTATTTTGGATAAATAATTAATATCAAAATTGGGTGTTGACTTTTTTTTCTTTTTTTTTTGTTTCTTTCTCTCAACATCTCCCTGAAAGCTTTTAGTTAATTTTTTTTTCTGGTTATAGTAATAGCCAGTACTTCATCGCATCTTGCCTTCTTACAAATACATTTTACATCTCAGTACCATTTTAAAGAGTACACTTTACTTCTTGGGTGTTTTTTCACAGAATATGATTTTCTTCTCAATTACTGCAATTCTTGAAAATATAATGCAGTAATTGAGCACTGCTGTGATCATACTGCAACAATAGGTGTGGGGGTTTCCTGGGGTAGTTTTGATAATTATTGATGACATTGATACTGTGTCATCCATAACAGCAAGTTACTAATTAATAATACAAGACTTAGTTATTCTCGTGAGGCTTTCAGAAACAGTTATCACCACTAATTATATTTGTACTTTAAGAGTTTCACTGAATTTATTATAAAGCAAAGGTTGTTCAAATACAAAACTAAACATTACATTTGTTTTGTTTAAATCTCATTTATATTTTATCATTAAGCATAATCCCATTTCTATTTTCCTAGTTAACAGCTCATTACCTGGTCAATACGAAGATTAGGGTCAGGTGAAATTACAGTTCTTCCAGAAAAGTCTACTCTCTTGCCAGATAAGTTACCACGAAATCGACCATGTTTTCCTTTTAATCTCTGGACAATTCCTCTACATTGCTGCTTTGGCTATAAAGATTAAATAAATATTTTTAAAAAATTCAAATTAGCATTTCACTAATAATCATAATAACAGAAAACAGCTGAGCTTAGTGATCCCCTCATGGGCATGTTGCCTATGTTTATGTGTACTGTACACTTATCACATAAGTGATCCATATGCAAAAATTTCTTTAGCCTATTCCAAATAACCTGAATCAAAATTAATAACTGATGCAAGGAAATGAACTTTTGCTGCATCCAAGAAAAAAAAATCCCAATCACTCATTCTTAAAAAAAAAAAAAAAAAAAAAAAAAATGATGATCCAATTTTGTTTAGAACTATATCAAACCTGCTGTCTCAGCTACCTTGGAGATCGTATTCCAATGATCTACAATATGTTGCGCACAAATAAAATCCATGAGATCAGCTTTCTGCTCCCTAAGATTAAATATTTGTGCCCCCAGGTTGTCTTTCCTATCAGTGAACATGTATTTCCCCTCATTCATTTTACTCATCCCTTGCAAGGCCTTACAAACCTCCCCCAAAATTTCCAAAAAGTGTCTAGCTGTCAAATTTTGTAGGACTAGTTTGTTCTGTTCCAATCTAATTGTCCTTCACTGGACCCTCTCTAGAAGTTGCCTTTTTTTTTAAGACATAGCTTAATGCCTGTATCATAATCCTAAGTCTTTTCTGCTCTGAACCACCTTTAATTTCTTCCCCCACAAAGTCTGTAAGTTACCATAAGAGCTTACATTTAGAAATATTAAATACTTCAAAAGCAATTCTTCAGACCAAATCCTACTGAAGCAACATAGCCTGGTTCTAGTTATTAAGTACCATCAGTCTTAAAAATTATCAGCAAACTTGGATGGCTTTCCCTGTACTCCATCACAAATGTCATAAAGGAATATTAGAAACAAGAGGGAAGCTCCAGCACTAACTGCTAAGGAATTCCACTTGCTATGTTAGTCTACTCTAAAAAATGCCCATTTACAACTACCCCTGCCTCCTATCCTTAAACCAGCCACTGATCAATCTTCCTTGTAATCAACGGTTTTTTTCCGTTATTACAATTGCCACCTATGGCGAAAAGCTATACTAGTCTAGTCAAAATTTCAAAGTTGGTTTTTGACTTCATCACAGCAGTTAATCAGATTAGGGAGTCAGCAACCTCCTTTCAAAAAAGAATCATGTTGTGATCCCTTCAGGATTCCACACTTATCAGGATTGTCCTGTACTATCTTAATATTCAATATGATTGTCAAAAATAATGCAAACAGCAGTTTAAAAGGGCTACTCAAAATGAAAACATGTTTATGTAAAACTATTTGTGTGTCCAAATTTCCATACATAGAAAGGTATGCAATTAAAACTTATGCATGATCAACAAAACCAAGGAAAACGCAATTAATGAAAACGAAACAATAAAACTTTTCTAAAAAGCATGACTAATGTGGCTTGTGAGTAGTTTTTTTTTTTTTTTTTTTTTTGTCTTTTTTTGATGAGATATAGCCTCATCTTTCACCTTATATGAATAGCTAACTGCCAGCTGGAAAGTTTAGCAAGCATATATATTTTATTTTTATGTGCTTATTCAAAATCCTTTCATAATATAAAACATGATGTAACATAAAAAAAAGGAACAGCTGTGCTTTCTAATTATAATAATTAAACATACCTGTAGGTGAAGAGGGATACCAGACATTTCACTGTTAATGTACAATGCACACTGAAGCTGAACATAATCCCAATCATCCTGCCAAAAAACAATTATCATTTAAAGATGCAGAATGAAGGAAAGTTTTAAGATTAAAAAAAAAAAACATAAAAGAAATAGAGAATGAAACAGTTCAGTACTTAACTAAAAATTATAATTCTATAAAATAAGCATTACAAAGACAAAAATAAATTCCTTATCCACCTTATTTTGATAGGCTGGAGTTATGTTTATAACACAACAGGATTCAAACCACAACCTTTTGACTTGGAATGCCACTTGAATTGATAAAGTTACTTGAATGCTATACATTTCCTTCAAATAATTATCAAAAAAATAAATTTTCCTTTCAAATTTTTCTGAAATTTGAAAATGTTAGAAAATTAACTAATAATACAACACTGCATTTTGATGTAAACTGGTGCTACACTATATTATGAAAAGCATAATACAGTGTAGCATTATACTATTATTTTCACAAACTAATTCAATACCTGCACTGAAATAGTATCCCACTGGTTTACTAAATTTCTGCAATGTAACAGGGATTATATTTACCCATAAAAACTACTAACAGGGATTATATTTACCCATAAAAAACTACTAACAGGGATTATATTTACCCATAAAAAACTACTAACAGGGATTATATTTACCCATAAAAACAGTCATGTTTTCAACTGGAAGTTTTATTTCCAAACACTGACTACTCATGTAGATTCAATTCCACTTTCAACAATATCTGACTGGGCCTAACTGTTGTCTGATGAGTAATCCAAATAGGTCACAACAACGGCTTAGAGTTTTTAAGGAATAAACTGGTATTTTTTGGAGTTTTTTAAGGAAGAACTGGAGTTTTTAAGGAATAAACTGAAACTGGTCACAACAATGCCTTAGAGTTTTTAAGGAATACTAGATCGATTGGATGATGCTAATCAATTAAAATGATATCAATTCCTTTAGGTTTGTGGATAAATGCAGTTGTTTCTAAAGAGCCTAAGCTCAAGCTCTGGCGGGACAAAAGTTCCCCTGCAAGTCACGACAGAAAAGTTAAATGCAGGATAGCATTATTTTCTCACTCACACACACACAAATTAAAACTGTATTACAAAATAATATTAGGCGCACTATAGCCTCAACAGCTTGTGCACCATTAAACCTCCATAACACACACACACACACACACACACACACACACACACACACACACACACACACACACACACACACACACACACACACACACACACACACAAAATAATATGCATATGCATTCAATGCACAAAATTACCATAATCATCTGCATTTTAGCACCTGTGGCTGTTCTTCTCTGTAGAATATCATTAACAAATATGATTTCAGCAAGTTTCACTGTTAAGTCATCTTCATTTCTGAAAGAAATTAAAAAAGGAAACATTGATAGTAGGAAAATTACGCAGACAGTTGCAAAAAGGGTTTTTTTTTATTCAAAAATCTAATACATAAAGCCCAAATTTTCCCCAACATGGTACAGTTCCCCCCCCCACAACTTCCAATGGGTGTCGGCTGTGATTTACCACCATTCTCCTACAAAATAGCTGCTGTAGCCAGTTTGGAAGAAGGCCATTTTGGCTGCAGCCTAATCCAGTGCATCTAATCATCCTACAGGTGTAGCTAGTTCACGATTTCAATGCATTGGCCACAAAGCATTACTGTGATTCTCATCATAAGACATGGAGGATTTTAACACTGATACTGACAGGACCCATTTCTGTAGTACTACAACAGTGTAGGTAACACACAATTGCCTAAAATATCCAAGCAGGTCATGGACTTCATGGTTTCAGGCACTACAACCAACAGACCAAATCTGAAAGAGCTGAAACAGCCATTCTCCACACCCAAACGTGTTCATCAGAACAAAACATTGTGCAAAGGATATATTCATTTTTCCACAAATAGAAAGATCACTCAATGCTATTTTCCATTGGTGACCATGATGTATGGTTTAAACATAGCTCTCCTACCACTGAACTTAAGGCTTTGCAGCTCCTATAAATAGATCTCATACCGATAGATGTTCCTGCAGACTCTTAGATCTACTCTATAATGTTTAATGCAGATATAATCCATCTTTATGGTTCATCATATTTGTTTTGTGAGTTTGAGCAAGTGAATGAGTTTATGATACACACTGGCTTCTAAATTAATGCTGTGCACAGGGAGTCCCATTAGATTTATATTGTTATGTCTGAGCCAATACATATGCATAAGGAACTGCAAAACACAAAATTCATGTAGTGATCCAAATACTTTTCATTATGCAGGGTGTTTCAAAAGTGATGGTCAATAATTTAAAGGTGAACTGTACAGACTACAATATGCAAAAAAAGCCTAGTAAACATGGGTCCTTAAGTGAATCGCTTTCGAGATATTGCACATTTCTAATTGAGATCCACCCAACTTGTTTGTTTAGGTTAGGTTATGCTCATTCTCTCCCTTTCCCCTCTCTCAATGCTCTGAGACATAGCAGGCATACTAGTACTTGTCAAAGGATAGTCAACATGGAAAGAGGTTACAGCAATGAAGAGTATGCAGACATGCACTTCATGTATGGTAAAGTCAACGGCAGTGCACTTGAGGCTGGACGTTTGTACCAAGAAGCATTTCCCCGCCGGAGGCAGCCCAACAGGCACACATTCATCAGGGTACATCAACGCCTTAGAGAACATGAGCACTTCGCACATGGAATATAAGCAGGTAGGCCCAGAAGCATAACACCTGATGTTGAGGAAAGGGGGTTAGAAAGAATAGAAAAAAATCCAGGAATTTCGACAAGGATGGTTGTTCTGCAAGAGCGTGTACTGAGTCATAGCAGTGTGTGATGAATTTTACATCACCAATTACTGTATCCCTACCACATCCAATGTGTACAAGGTCTCAGCAATACAGACTACCCTCCCAAAGTGAACTTCTGCCAGTGGATGCAACGACAGTGTGTCCTGAACCCACAATTTTTAAACAACATTTTGTTCACTGACGAAGCTGGGTTTACTCGTGATGGTATTTTTAATTTTCATAACTATCACGTTTGGTCCAACAAAAATCCTAATGCAATTCATGAGTCACGACATCAGCAATGTTTCTCATTGAATGTCTGGACAGGACTATTAGGAGACCATCTAATTGGACCATACTTTCTGCCAAACAGGCTAACAGGAGAGCTGTGCCTTCAGTTCCTGCAGAATGTTCTTCCAGACCTCCTTAATGATGATAATGTTCCACTTCAGCAATACCAGAACGTGGTTTATGCATGATGGTGCACCGGCACATTTGCTCGAGTTGTGATTAAGTATCTAACTAGAAGGTATGGTCAATGGTGGATAGGTAGAGGTGGGCCTGTAATGTGGCCTCCCAGATCACCAGACTTGAATCCTATCGATTTTTGTATCTGGAGTCATGTAAAAAGCTTGGTGTACACTTCTGACATTAACACAGTTGAGGAATTGCAGCGTCAAGTTGAAGGAGCCTTTCAGCAAATCAGAAATGACCCAGGAATGCCTGAGAGGATTCGCAACTCAATGCAGAGAAGACTACAAAGCTGCGTATGGATGCAAGGACAGCATTTTGAACACCTTTGTAACATCCTGTAACATGTAATCTCTAAAATTCTGTGGTGGTGCAACCAAAAATTAAAAATGTATTATCTTAACGTTTAATAAAACCACCCTTGGCAAAGGATTCACAGCTTTTTGCTAAACTAGTGCTTCCATAGTGGGTGGCGGATCTTAACAGAAAATGTGCATTATTTCAAAAACAGTTCATTTGCAGCCAGACTGGAACTTTTTTGTTCACTGGGACTTTTTTGCTTATTTTAGTTTGTACTTTTAACCTTTACATTATTGACCATCATTTTTGAAACACCCTGTATACCACAAGCAGTATTTGGAACTCTATATTACATAAAATACATTTAGTGTTAGCATTTGTATTAAAGCATAACAAACTTAAATGCTAAAAATAGTTTAAAAACGTAATACTGCATTTTACATTACAAAATAAACCAAATTTTTTAACTCGTCTTTATTAATTTATAATTATTTATTTATCTATTATTATTAATATCACTCTTCTTTCTACAAGCCTCACTCTATTACTTTTCTGTCATCATTATTTCTACAAATCTCACTTTGTCATTATCTATAAAGTATCTGAATATTAACACCTTGCATTAACTATATCAAGAAGAGATCAGGCAATCATTGTTGCCATTCAACTTTTTTTAATACTGAAAATATATTTTTACTTAATGACCTTAAAATATTTGTATTAGTTTACTTATTTTCAATAATACTAAGTAGGGGGTGCCAATTTACTCTTAAAAGAAAACAACATCATTATGAAATTTTTCAAGTTTGAACAATCAGAGCAATTGATATTGGCTGCTGAGAATGATTCTGTTAGAGAGAATAAATGAGATGTAGAAACATGGGAATGGAAAAAGATTCCATTCACTGAGATTAGAATTAAAACTGCCTGTATTTTTAAAATGAATTTGACAACTTGGGAGATACAATTTTGTTCAAACGCAAACATATTTCATTAGTTCAACTGTTTGGATTCTTTAATGAAGCAGTTGTGAAGGACACTAATTGTTTTTGGTTTTTTGTTGCTGTTATTTTTAGGTATGTGATACACATAACTATACCAAGCCATAAAAAATTTAAAAAATGGTTTGGGTATATTTTCTTGAATATAATTTACATACTCCAACAGTATTTCCTGTATACAACTATTCCATAGACTTAATAATTAAATTTCAAAATCACTTCTACAGCAACTTGTCTTGAGAAGAAATACTAAAACAGATCTGAAATGTTGACATCAATTTCAAATTTTATTTAGTTAACTGAACATGCCTTTGTGTAGTAAATCCTCTTTTCACCTCTGGATATCAATCAGAAAACCAGTTAATTTGCAAATTATAGGTATATCCAACTAAAGCAAATTATTAAATGAATATTACTCACCTACCTAAAGTGCTACCACACTCACAGATTTTAAATTTATCTTTCTCTGATTCATATACAGAATAATACAAGTCACAGAAAGATAGATATTTTTGATTTAGAAGAGACAAGCTCAAGAAGTTTCAGAATTGTCAGCTTAAAATGAACCAGTCAAGTAATAAATTTTATTTTCTACAACCTCCTAAACATTGCAACCTGGATAGTTTAAACTGAATTTTTTTTTGTTTTCCTCCAAATTCATTGGCCAATGAACAACCAAGAACCATTTAAGAACTAGTATAGTATTTTCAAAAACATAACTCACTTCCTTGATGACACATCAGACACTACGGATGGTCTGATACAGAGAGGAGGCACTGGTACCCTTGTTAATATAAGATCAGCTGGTCGTCCACTCTTTGGACTCATCATTAGTAAAGGAATATCCTAAGTAAAAAAAAACAAAAAAACTTCCATTTATATTTAAAATTACAAGAGCTTCACAGATATTTCAACTATATACTTCAACATATTACAAAACAAGAAATTTTTCGAGGTCTGCTCACTTACTCAAAAGTTTTATTTCTGTTAACAGATTAAAAATTTCATACTGGCAGTGATGTGTAATTATAAAAAAAAACTTTAAAAAATAATTTAACCAGTATCAAAAGACTTTTGTTCCAATAAGAATAACTGGGCAAATGACAAGTTGTTTTGTTGCATATATGCTGTTTTGTGAATATACAAAAATTACAAACATTTACCGAAATCTGTAATAGTTCTACAAATATAAGTGAATGCCAAAAAGTTCTCATGGACTAAATACCTTACTTTCTTTGCAAACCCAGAATCAACTAAAGTCTTCATAAACGTTGTTATTTGTTGTTATTTGGTTTTTAGGAGCATTAGCAACTAAGGCCATATTGCTCCAGGGATATGCGGTGGTCATTTCCTGACCTTTCCGCATCCCCCGTATTTGGTGGTCACGGGTTCGAACCCCGGTCTAATCAAGAAGCGTGTGCTACGCACTGCTGCTCCTGCCCACCTGGCTATGGAGGCGCCTCTTCATAAACACTTGCTTCTTAAGTGCACTGTTATAGTGGCTTCTAAATACTGTACTTCCACAATTCTGTTTCACTTTAACTCTATGGTACAATCACTGATGTTTTGCTTGATGAACTTGAATTTTTAGTCTACTTACTAAAAGTAAAAAGCATACTTATGAATCACCTTTTCTGTCTGCTCCCCCCCCCCAAGGTTTTATGTTTACAGTCTAATTCAAACCAAATTAAAGTATATATGAGGCTTCCCAGGAAATCATGATAGGGATACTTTCATTTTGATCTGCTACCTCCCATCCTGAAATAACAGGCCACCATACAAATTATAAGAACCATCCATTTAGAATTTTTGTGTTCACAGTCAGAACCAAACCTTTATAGTACAAGTGAGGAAGATTCTGGGCTATCTACACAAGGGTATTTTTATTTTTATTCGTCATTTTAAATCAAGGTTGCTTCCACTCAAATTATATGTTTAAAGTTGTATTTTCAGTCTGATACAAATCAAATTTAGAGTATATAGAAAAGGGAGGTGGGGTTAATATCCTGATAGGGTTAATTTATTATTAGCATCACTCATTTAAACTAAAACAAAATAAATATTAATTTATTTATATATTCAAATATATAGCATAAATAATGGGTGATGTAAATTAATCTTTTATTAATAGTTGGTGAAGGATATTTCATCAGGATATTAATTTTTTTCATTTTTACAAAAAAATTTAATATTCTGATGAAATGCATCTTTAGAACTTGTGTTTGCAGTGAACTACAATTCAAATTTATAACACAAATCTGAAAGGGTACAGGTATATCCTGAATGGCATTTTTTTAATTTTTTGATCCACCATTTTGAAACAAAATGGTTACATCTCAAATTTATAAATTCCATCCCTTTAGAAGATGTGTTTACAGCCAAATTCAAACCAAATTTACCATGTGTGTGTGTGTGTGTGTGTGTGTGTCCTAGGATATACCTCCATGAAGCAATTTTAGTGGTTACTTTCTATTTAACTCCATTCTTGGTTTGCAGTTTGATTTTGCTTTGTGGATCTGCTGCTAATGTTATTTTCCCACTGAATAACAAAATATAGTACACAAAATTAATGTGCTAAAATAGCACATTAATTTTATGTACTATAGTTTCATAAGCTAATATCCTGATAAAATGCATCAGGATATTAGCTTATGAAACTATAGTACATAATACATCATTTGTGCCATGATTAGCATTTGAAATGCTGTAACTGGTCATTTAACCCCCCCCCCCCCCGCACCTTTCAGACAAAATAGGGCTAAATGGTCAGTCTATTTCGATTTGTTATTGTTTCACATTATGGTCATGTTGTTGAGGTAAGTTTTCAGTTCCATATATAGTGATATTTCAATTTGGCCAATGATGCAATTCAGGAAGTTGGTAGGCTTTACTCTATAACTGAATACTATAATAAATCAAATGCAACAAGGCATAATATTATAAGAACTTAAAATTATACTATTAAATATTTGTGTAGATGTACCATAGATAGCTCTTAAAAGAAAACTACGATAGTAGTGTAAAGGCTCCTCCTTCACAACAAGTTACCATGTATTGCTCTACCTCGAATAAGTAATGCTTCACTAATAAAGAAGACTATTGTTACTTATTCTCAGTAGGCACCACAACCCAGGCAGCACCCACCAATGAAAGGCTTGTTGGCCTTTCATCGGTGGGTGGGCAGGTACCCTGGTATTGCAATCATGACAACCACCAATACCAGGGTACCTGCCCACCCGGCACCTCCGTAGCCAGGTGGGCAGGAGCAACAGTGCGTAGCACACGCTTCTTGATTAGACCGGGGTTTGAACCCGTGACCACCAAATATGGAGGATGCAGAAAGGTCGGGGAATGACCACCGCATATCCCCGGAGCAATATGGCGTTAGTTGCTAATGCCCCTAAAAACGAAATAACAAACAAACAAACAACAACCTGCCCACACACTGATGAAAGGCCAACAAGCCTTGAAACAGTGGTGTTCACCGAGAATAAGTAACAATAGTCTTCTCTATTAGTGAAGCATTACTTATTCGAGATAGTTTTTTTTTTTTTTTTTTTTATGAGAACTCCAAACACGAGAGGTATTAGAACCTATAGTACTTAGTACCGTGCTTGGGTTTGAGGTTAAGAAGACGAAAGAAGATATTTGTTGACATTGGACTTGAACTTCTGTAGATTGTAATTTTCAGGAAATACGTATGAAGGAAGGTTGTTCCAGAAAACGGCAGTTGAATGAATAAATGAGGAAGATGAAAAGTTGGTTCTGTGGGTTTGAAGTTGGACAGTAAATGGATGTTGGCTGGTGGCAGCACGTGTTCGGACTGTTTTGAAAGAGAGAGCAGGAATTATAGAAGCCAATTCAGAAGAACAGTGCCCATGGAAGTATCTGTAGAAGAGGCATGCAGCAGAAACAGTGCGTCTATGAGAAAGCGAGTGGAGAGACTCTGTCAGAGATGAATCATTAATTAACCTAACTGCCCTCTTCTGAATGGAATCAAGAAGCTGGAGAGAGGTTTTGGGGGCACCACCCCAGATATGGGAACAATATTCCATGGCAGGGCGAATTTGCGATTTATACAGAGTGAGAAGCTGTTTGGAAGAAAAGTAACGCCGAGAGCGAAAGAGAAAACCAAGTTTTTTAGATGCAGAGGAAGCAATATTTGTAATGTGCTTGTGCCAAGAGAGATTAGAAGTCAGGGTAATCCCCAAAAGAGATATATCATTTTGCCTAGAAATCGGAGTGTCACTAAAGATAAGCATAGGAGTAGAAGAATCCTTTTTGCGAGATATAAGACAAGACTGAGTTTTAGAAGGGTTGAAATCAACTAAGTTGTCTTTGCCCCACTGGAGAATTACCTGAAGATCGGCATTTAAGGAATTGGTAGCAGATTTTCGAGAAGTTGAAGCTGATTGAGCAGGACAAGGTTTCTCAAAATGGAAAGTTGAATGCAATGTGCTATCATCGGCAAAACTATGGATAGGATTTCCAGTCAATGGAAGAAGGTCATTGATATACAAGAGGAAAAGAGTGGGGGAAAGAACTGAACCTTGGGGGACACCGGCATTAATGGAGAAGTTAGGAGACAGAGAGCCATCTACCATCACCCTCAGTGAGCGATCAGAGAGAAAACTGGATAACCAATTACTAAAAACAGTTAGCAAACCATAAGATGGAAGCTTGTTTAGAAGACCTTTATGCCAAACACGATCAAAAGCCTTTGAGATGTCAAGAGCAACTACTTGTGTTTCACCGAACCTTTCCATTGAATTAGTCCATAAATGGGTAACATAAGCCAGAATATCTCCAGTGGATCGACACTGACGGAATCCATACTGGTGATCGTTGATCAGACGGAAGGTTTCTAGGTAGTTTAAGAGTTGCCGGTTAATTGATTTCTCCATTACTTTAGAAAGAGTAGAAGTAATAGCAATGGGACGATAATTGGATGGGAGGGATTTGTCACCCTTTTTAGGAACTGGCTGGATATGAGCAAATTTCCAAGCAGAAGGAAAAACACCTTTGGAATAAGAAAGTGAAAAAAGGCAGCAAAGAATAGGAGTAAGTTCAGGAGCACAGGTTTTGAGAACAAGTGGAGAAATACCATCAGGACCTGGAGCTTTCTTAGCATCAAGATTCATCAAAATCCTTCTGATATCCTTTTGACGGAAGACCACAGGAGGCATTGAATGGAGCGTGTTGGGAATGGTGGGAGGTGTTTTACCAAGATCATTAATACATGAGCTGGAAGAAAAATGGGATGCTAGCAGGTCAGCTTTATCCTTGGCTGAAGTGGCAACAGAACCATCTGGTTTGGACAGAGGTGGGAGCAAAGATGGGCAAAAGTTGCGGCCAATAGCTTTGGCAAGAGACCAGAATGCTCGGCTACCATTAGGGCAAGAAGCAAGTTTTCTACTCTTAGCCTGTTCAAACTCTAGTTTGGACTGGTTAATAACTGCTTTGCAACTGTTGCCAACTTTGGTGTAGGCAGAAAATGAAACTGAAGAATTAGAAACAAGCCAATTACGATATGCAACATTCTTCTCTTGGACAGCCTTAGCACATTTATTGGAAAACCAAGGTTTAGATAAAGGACGAGATTTTAAAGTAGAGTGTGGGATAAAGGAGTCCATTCCTGCAAGAATAATTTCACTGACACGATCTAAGCAAACGTTGACATCAGAAGTTTTGAAACAGTAATCCGACCAAGGAAAAGAAGTCTCGCAGGTCATCCCATTTTGTATTCTTGTAATGCCAAACAACACGTGGTTGGGAATAGCCATGAGATAAAGGTTCCATTGGAGAAGAGACAATCACCAAGTTGTGATCTGAAGTGCCTAAAGGACCTCTCACTTCGACCGTGTACTTAGAAGGGTTGTTTGTGAGAAAAAGATCAAGCGTATTGGCTGTATGATTAGGATTGTCAGGTATTCTTGTAGGTAAATGAACAATCTGTGCTAGGTCATTAGTAATTGCAAAAGCCTCAGCATCTCGACCTGCTGGGTCGGTATGACTAGAAAACGGAAGCCAGCTGGAGTTGTGAACATTAAAATCACCAAGGAAAATTACTTCACTGTTAGGAAAGTTGGACTGGAGAAAGTCAAGTTGCAAAGAGAGGAAGTCAAAGAGCTCCAAGTGATTAGTGGAGTTGGGAGAACGGTAGAGACAACAGATGAATTTGACACAATGAGGTAGAGAGATTTTAAGCCAGAGAAGATCAAAGAGAGGAGATTCCAAATTGCCAAGTCTCTGACAGGGAATATCAGAACGGACATATGCACAAGTACCACCTTTGAGGCGAAAGGAATCATACAGTGAATAATTTGGGCATCTGAGATGAGCAGTAGATGAATCAACCGATATCTGAGATTCTATCAGAAAAAGTACATGGGGTTTGGCAGACTGCAAGTGGAAATGGACATCGTTGAGATTAGAATTGAGACCACGTATATTTGTGAAATGAATTAGGAAGTCCTTGGGAGGTTTAGATCTTTTCGCAGATAAGCTTGCTCGCAGAGTGCAATACATGGTAACTCATTATGAAGGATGATCACAATATGAGATACAGTAGAAACAATACCTTTACACTACTATCGTAGTTTTCATTTAAAAGCTATCTATGGTTTATCTACACCAATATTTAATAATCTATAACTGAATATATTCTAACACAAGAAAATACGAAAAAGCTAATATAAATATTTAGTTAAAAAATAGATATATATATATATATATATATATATATATATATTTCTTCATATTACATACCTGATCTAAAATTCTCTGAAAAAGTTTCAGTACCTTCACAGGACATAAAACTTCCTGAAATAAAAAAATATTATAAAAACTTCATATTTTTAATGACTAATATTAAAATAAATTTAATATTTTAAAGTAAAATTTCCTTTTTTAATATAATTTACTGTTTACATTTTAAAAGCAAAAATTACTAAAATATAATGTAAAAATGTATTGTCATACTTTCTAAATATAGCCTATTCCTTGGGCTATATTTAGAAAGTATGACAATAAATCAATACCTTGCATGTTAAATAACATACATAATTAATGCTACACACATGTACCCAACAAGTCACTTATTACATACTTAATTGCAAAAGCTTAAATGCCCACATTTGATGTGCATATGTCACACAGATAAGTAGGCGCTGGCTGTTCTAAGGAAGAGCTGAAGACTAAGTCTATGAAATATCAGTATATCATGTCAGTAAATTGTATAGTTTCTGGAAAAACACTTAGCAAAATTTCAGCTCATCATGTTACCTGTTGCAACATGTGTCATTTGTGCCAGCATTTTTATATATTACACAATTTGTTTTCTTTTCTCAATAACCCAGAACAAATTTTAAAAATTGGGCAGTTGTTCTCCTAAAGATATACTACTGATGATCACATTTTTTTTATCTAAAAAAAAGTAAGAAAATATTAAAGCACAACTTTTTTTGGCTAATGCTAGATAAACTTGTTCCCTTGCACTAACATGATCCCCAACAATAATGAGGTTTGTGTTCCCGAAGAAGTCTACAACTGGCAAGGACCAATGGAAAAATGAAGGGTCAGGTTCCTGGTTCATAAAATATTGATATAAGATATATAACACATATTTATTAAATTTTAAAAATAAAGTATATGAAAAAAGGAAAGGAATAAGCCAACATGAAAAGGGAGAGAAAAATAAGAAAAAAGGTTCAAGGAAAGGTTCAAGGTTCAAAGGTTTATTATATTTTATATATCTTGTATAAAATATATTTTTATATTGATATATTTTATATATATTGGATATTCATTAAGTTTGGCAGGTGTACACCAAGTAGATATATTGAGATAATCTAAATGTAAATTTATTTTGATATTCATAAGTGTTTGTGTTTTTTTAATGATATTATTTAGTGATATTGTCAGTTTTAATGATATTATTAGAGACAGACTTCTCTAGCTCTTTAATGAATTTTTTAATCAATACAACAATTTATATTAAGGCAATATGATAGTATATAACAGAGCTATGATGCTCAACATGTTCTAAGTTGATATCAATATTTTTAGAAGAATAAGAGAAATTTACCTCAATATGATATGTAGAACACTTCTGTATGATACTCTCCGAAATTAAAACGAATAAAAGATTAATACAAAATGATTACAGTATTACAGGATTAAAAATTCATTAAAGATACCAAATTTAAGATTGTGGCCAGACCAATATGGAAATTACACACTATACTGAACAATCACTCGATCCTTTCCACATAAATGACTTGGTATACAACATTTCTTGCAGTGATTGTGACTCGTCTTACCAAGGTTCTACGAAATTTTCGCTGAATATTTGAGAAAAACAGCATGCGTCCTTAGTTCGTGCTTCTCTTTCAGCAGTGTCAGAATTAGCCTTTCATGCTGTTAACGAAAAGCATACATTTTTATTTAATGAGACCAAAATACTTAAGTGTCTAAAGTAATTATACAAGACTTAATTGCAGAAAATATTGAAATTAAATTATGTGAGAATTCTATTAACGTTCGCCATCCATATATCTAATCTCCAATTCGTGATTCTTTTGCATGTATACACAAAGACAAATAATCACTGCCTTTCAAGCGCAATGCATGAGGACAAATAATCTCTATTTAAGATTGAAGCTCACACACTCCTTAATTTCCATTCCTGTGATCACGACATATGGTCAAAAGGCACTGTCTGCTTCAGGAAGGAAAATCGTTTTTCAAAATTTATGTTAATTAATTTTTTTAATTGATTTTCGAATTTTTAATTAATTTTTGAATTGTTTTCAATTGTTTTATTTACTGTAATCATTTTGCATTAATAATTTATTCATTTTAATTTCTGGATAGTATCATACAGAAGTGTATGATGTGCTATCTTAATATGCTATCATATTAAGACAACCCATGTGGGTCATCTTGAAAAATGGGCAAATGTTTGGTACAACATTTTTGGTGCATATTCTAAGAAGAATCTGCAAAGATCAAGGACACAAATGAAGAAGTCTTGGTGCATATAAAAAAAATTAAATTTCTGAGTGAAGAACTAATTAAAGTGATTAAATAGTGATAAACACATGATATTCAACAATATTCTTTCTGAATGTCTTTTAATCTGCTCATAGGATGAATGTTTCAAATAGTTACCTAGGTACATGCAGCTGTGATACACTCCACGGATTTAAACAGAATCATTTTTCAATAATTCATACATGACCATTTTTAATATATTTTATTAATAATTTTTCTTAGGGGTCAACAATTCTATATGGGCTAAAAATAGAATCTGATTTTCATGTTATCAGTAGTTATTTTTTAAAAAAACAATTTGCGACTTCTTGGTGAGTTTTATACTGACTCTCGAAGTGCAGTCAGAACTTGATATTTTTCATCGAATTTTTTTTTTCTGATTTGTCAATACATGACATAAGCTTTATGAAAATGAAATATATTCAGAACTACAGCAGCTTTTTCTAAAAATTAAAAAAAAAAAACCTCTCAAAATGATGTTTTCATCAGTTTTTTTTCTATAACTGATCAACAGAGAATCAAAAGCATAAAAAAAATAAAATATGCATAATTACAACATAAATTATTTTTAGAAAATTTAATATCATTCCATTCCTTCTTTAAAAAATTTGTCTGCCACTTTTTCAAAAAAACTGTCTTAGCAAAAGAGAATACTATTAAATTTATTATTATGGAGCCTCCAGTTATAAAGCAAAAATTAACATCTGATTATAACTTACTTCTTTCCCAGCAGCCATCCAGAACAAGTCTCATTTCATTACCATGTGATTAAGTTTCCTTCTGTTATTAACCTCTTCCATGTACACCCTTCAACATGATTTTCGAAAATGGCTCCCTCAAAAGGAACAATGCTCCTAAAGTTTAGTTTTAACTTCATCATAGTACAAACCTATGAAAGAAGCATGCACCTCTTGGGGAATTTTATAAGTTTAAACTTTTAATGGTTCGCTTCTTATGTCAATCCATTTAAAATATAACAGAAAAGAGAGGCAAGTTATAATTAGAAAGAGGTTACCACTGATTGTTTTTGAGCAAAGACAGTACTATAAATAAAGTAATGAAAAATAAAGTTTCTCTAAGTGTTCACTTTGGCTATTTTCCTTCCATAGGAACATAAGACTATCATTTCAGTAACACACAATAGACCACCTCAAATTATTTGCTCTAAGACAGTTGCAACAATATTAAATAAATAACCCACTAATTTGTATGGCTTCTGTCAGTTTCTTTTGTGAGTGGCATGCCATTAAAATGAAACAATGGCTTCTCTGAAAGAAGTCAAATAGTGCATTATGATTTTTGACAAATTGTGTTGAATGTGTATGAATTTTTTCCGGAAAAAAAATTTAGAATTTGGGGATCCAATATATTGGATCCCCAAATTCCATAAAGTCCCGATTTAAAAAAGTTCATCGCCTCTGGCAGAAACAGCTACATAAAACCATCCAGTAATTTAATGGAGGACAAATTAAATATTATAGCCAACCAACTCACTAATACTAAATTTATCTTCAATAACAAAGACTACATCAAAAACAAAAACAATAGAATCAGAAGTCTATACACTTACGATTTTATAAATCTTTTCACCAGGATATCACACGACAATTTAAAAAGTTCTTTTACACTACTACGAAACTTATCAAAATATAATGGGATGTAATAAACAGTATTGGCACGACCTTACTAATCTTAGTGTCAAAAACAATTATGTACTTATGGGAGACAGCATTTACGTGCCGAGTAGGGGAGTGACTATGGGGGCTAGTAGTTCTTGCTACATAGCCAACCTTTACCTGCATTATTTCGAATAACAATATCAAAGAAGAAATTATATTCTACAGATACATTGATGATGTCCTGGTTATCAATTTCGACAAGTTCAATATTATAGCCCAGGAAATTTATCCAGCAGATTTAACCATAGATAGCAACCTACAAGCTTGCTATATGATAAGAGAGACCATTTTAGCTTACCAACTGGGAGAGCAATTTGGCTAAGCATATCCATGGCAACACTATTAGAAATCAGAAAAACAGGTTAATACACATCTGCAATAATCTAGATAACATGATGGAAGCAATAAAAAACTGATAGATATTCTCATCAAGAATAATATACTTGCCAATTTCAGCAGACACCATATTAAAGTGGCCATACTTGCAAACCTCAACATACACCACCCCAATGCCAATCCCAATACACTTACTGAAAATACACTGAACCAGTTTAGAACTATAACACCAATAAATGGCCTGTAGCCCACCTTTGCCTGGTCGTCTAAAAACCAGTGTCCTTCACCAAACTAAGATAATGACTTCCCAATTTTGATTGCCAGGTTTATTGTGCTCAGAAGAGGCTCGTCGTCTGACCACACTGTAACCCAGCTGACCAAATCCCCCCCCCAAAAACAATCTAATAATTGGTAATTTATCAACTTACATCAAACTCCCAACAACAGAATAATCGTGCCTAAGGTATTTTAAACAAAGTTTATATCCCTTCATTTAATTACAAACACAGTATAAAACCTAGAGACACAGGGTGAAAATTCACATTGAAGGAGGCTGTAAAATTATGCCTTAGAAAAGCTATACCGGCCCTTGTCCAGGGGATAGCATTTCCTACATATTTATATTAACACACTTTTTCATTAACATACTTCTTGTATTTAATCATACTAACACTTATTGTACTTGTATAAACATATCATTTTCATTTATATAGGTTCCTTCTGCCATCAGAGGCAACCCCCCCCCCCATTAACTCAAATATAAACCCTCGCAAGGCTATCAGAACATTTGCCTTACATAGGGCATATTGCCTACAGCAATTTCACCATCACGCCATAGTCAATGAAAAGCATAGCTGCACAGTATCATTTAATCAACACATAAAACAACCAGAAGGCAGGAATTGATCCCTTTTTGGTCTGACCACCACAGAACAAGAAGGAAGTAAGGAAACCATTCTCATTTAATCTGATACATACCCGT
The DNA here is from genome assembly GCF_048544385.1 of Mastigoproctus giganteus. Classification (NCBI taxonomy): domain Eukaryota; kingdom Metazoa; phylum Arthropoda; class Arachnida; order Uropygi; family Thelyphonidae; genus Mastigoproctus; species Mastigoproctus giganteus. Next base: position 14,589,378 of record NC_143578.1, read on the forward strand.
TGGGCTTTGTGTCACCTATCCCAGTTTGCTGATTCTGACACATATTTTACAAAATTTAAATTAAACACATTATCTTTTCTCATTTATTAGCACTTCCCATTTAATTTCTATTAATTTCAATACAATCACCTAAAAATTAAAATCAGGCAAAACTGAAATGGGGACAACAGAAATGGGTAGGTATGAGACATTATTTTAGTCTGGCTATCTTTCGGTCTGCTCAAAGCCCCTGAAGAAGTAGCAGACCAATGACCAAGTGAGAGAATGTTATTTACAATTTTCATTGTTTATTATCATTTTTTATTGTTATTTTCATTGTTCATCATCATTTTTATTTTTAATTTTATTTCCATTAATATAATTTTATATAGGCCTTCCAGGCTAAAGCTAGTTTCCTTTTACTAACTTGTTAGTTTGGTCCTTATACACCTAATTCCCTACAAATAGATACCGTTAAATAAAATTGACTAATATATATATATATATACAGTAAACCCCCGCTATTTGCGGGGGTTACGTTCCTGAGAAATTCCGCGAATACTGAAAACGCGAATACTGAGTTATGGCTCCCATAGTAATAAAGGGGTTCCGTTCCAAAGTATGAAATATATAACAAAAATTAGTCTAAAATTTTGTCTGTACGTATTATGTGTACAGTATTTACCTACATAATGACTATGTACATAGACAAACGTAGAAAGTACTGAGAAAAATACAAGCATAAGGCATCGAAATGAAAATAAGAAACAATTTATTAAATGTAATACTGTACATATTTATTAGACATTTTTATTAGACAAAAACATATCAAGAACATGGGTTGCTGGGCGAAAAATAACTCATAATCGAAGTTTGTTTCTTCATTTTTTTATTGAGCTCCTTTTGAATTTCCCCGTAAGGCAAGAGTAATTGTTCTAGGTCTCGTTTAAACTTGATGCTTCTTTCCAAATTAGGATCCGTTTCTACCACCTTTTCTGAAAGTTGTATAGAGAGGCTAAAGATTTCTTTTAATGACTTACTATTTAACTGTGGTCTAACAACGTCGAGATCTTCCTCCTCAGGATCATTTTGGTTTTCATTTGACCTTGTTACTAATTCATCCAACTCTTCTATTGTAAGTTCATCTGCATGAGTCTCAATAAGTTCCTGAATGTCTGTTGCATCGATGTTTTCAAAGCCCCCGCCTTCTATTCCATGTGCGATTTCTACAATATCGGCAACCAGTTCATTGACATTAGGGATTGTTTTAGCAACAACCACTTCTGGCCACAATTTTCGCCAACACGCGTTAATTGTAGATGCACTTATCTCATCAACTGATGTCTTGATGTTGATCAGGCAATCTGCAATGTTATAATTTTTCCAACTTTGGCTTACAGTTAAGTCTGACTCGCTTTCCATTTTTTCAATTAAGCCAGTAAAAGTTCTCCTAACATAGTAGGACTTAAACGCAGAAATCACACCTTGGTCTAGCGGTTGTAAAAGTGATGTGGTGTTGGGTGGCAAAAACACAATTTCAACGTTTGGGTGGTCAAATTCTAGACTGCTTGAATGTCCTGGCGCGTTGTCAATAAGAAGCAGAACTTTGAAAGGCAAAGATTTTGAAGCTAAGTAACTTTCCACCTCTTGCACAAAGCTATCATTAAACCACTCTCTAAAAAGTGTAGTTGTTACCCAGGCTTTTTTATTGGATTTCCAATAAACTGGAAGATGACCTTTATTCTTTCCCTTCAAAGCACGTGGATTCTGCGATTTATACACGAGCATTGGTTTGATCATGTGTCCACTAGCGTTTGCACAAAACAAAAGAGTAAGCCTATCTTTGGAAGCTTTGAATCCAGGAGCAGATTTTTCATTTTGTGTTAAGTATGTTCTGGCTGGCATTCTCTTCCAAAACAACCCAGTTTCGTCTGCATTGAACACCTGTTCGGGAACATATCCTTTGTCCGTAATTAATTTTTTTAGTTCAGTCGGGAAACTTTCTGCAGCCACGAAATCCGCTGATGCAGACTCGCCTACCAGTTTCACATTATGAAGGCCATATCGATTTTTAAATCTTTCAAACCAACCTTTGCTGGCTAAAAAACTTATCCCGCCAGTGCTATCACCAGTTTCGCTGAAGCGCTGATAAAGGTGTTTTGCCTTTTCACGAATGATGAGTGAACTTAACGGGATTTTATTGTGAGTTCGGTCTTCTATCCACAGATTTAAAGTCTTTTCCATTTTTTCTAATTTCACATCACGAGTTACAGAGCAAATTTTTGATGCAATTAGCGCGTTTTCACGGACACTACGGCGGATTTTTTCTTCCGATTTCTTGATTGATCGCACCGTTGACTCATTGATTTTATAATGTTTGGCCACTGAGGAGACACTTTCACCATTAGAAATTTTGTCTAACAATTCAATTTTACTCGCTAATGTCATCACCTTCTTTGATCTTTTCACAATTCCCTTGTTATTCGCGGGCATATTTCTGTAGGATTAGAAAATAATTTGTCCACAATAAAGTCACTTTCTTTTAACGTTAACACGCTCGAAAATGTCTGGTTACACCAACACACTGCAAAATGGTAGATTTTCACTTTTGTAAATGTATCAATTAAAAGCAAGAGATGAAACCTTCTATGACAAGTGCATTACACATACTGAACAAGGATTAGCGTGAAACATCCACGCTCGCAATTTTGTCACCCCCCCACCCATTGAGCGCAGGACGCTTCCTTTTTACAACTTTTAAGTTATTTTTACTCATTTTTAGGGAATAAAGCACAATTACAAAATGAGGAGGCACGCTTGATACACATAAACAAAGCTGTGAGCGTATAGCAACTGAATAAACAACGCCATAAAGGCAGAGACAACTCTATTAACACCTCATTAGCTCACATTTTACTAAAGCACATTTCTGCTTTAGTAAACAATAAAACAATAAAAACAATTTCCAGTTGCTTTCCTGCTAGTGGAATCTGTTATAAACGGGTAGTAAACTCGATCTAATTGCATTTGCGATAATACCGATAGCTGGAATTTTACGTTATTATGGTGAAATGTGTTTTTCCCTGCACTGCTATAAAAAAATAAATACATTTTCAGAATCTTCTCTTTATTCCTATGTTGGGTTCAGTTGGGGTGATTCCTGTCCGACTGCCATTTCTTGTAATCACAAAGGCGAATCGTGCATAAGCGAATTCGGTTCGTGTTATATAAGATATCGTTCCCCTGTTTATAAATCGTGTATGATCGAATTCGGGTAGTGCAAACACGTGTTATACGACGACTGACTGTACTACTCTGTGGACTAGGCAAAATGATTTTAGCCACGCCCATGTTTTGTTCATGGCGCTTTAAAATTCAAATTTTTTTAGGTTTAAATCAGCGACCGCGAATACGCGAAACCGTGAATACAGATACCGCGAATAGCGGGGGTTTACTGTATATATATATATATAAATTAATTAATAGATTTAAAACTATGAATAAATATCTGAGTTCAGCATGCTGGTAATTATTTTATTTACTTTTCTATTAATTAATTTATTTCAAGCAGCATACAGTGGATAGCGCATATTGAATACTGCCGCCGATGTTTTTGGTATTAATTTTTTTTATTTCATCTTTTTGGTTTATATTTATTCATAGTTCTCGATCTATTAATTAATTTATTTTGAGCAGCATGTGGTGTATAGTGCATATTAAATGCTGCCAGTGATGTATGCATTTCAGTCTATGTTATATGGTTAGTATTGAGACAATAAGCTAATGCTGCACCACTCGTACTGCCATCTATAGCTTAATTTTTTCTGTATATATTCTAATTTAACAGTTAGATAGTATGAATCAGAGCTGTAATACTCAATATGTTCTACGTTGATAATAATATTAGTAAATTAATAAGAGGAGTTTACCTCAATATAGTACATGGAACACTTCCGTATGATACCCTCCAGAAATTAAAACGGAAAAAACGAAAAAATCGACAACTTACCGGTACATTAAAGTAAAATATAAATAATTAAATAATTAAAGTAAAATATAAATAATTAAATAATCAATTTAACACAATTCAAAACAATTAAAATTCAAATTAACGCAATTAAAAGAATCTAACGAAAATATTCAAAACGATTTTCCTTCCTGAAGCTGACAATGCTTTTCGACCGACTGTCGTGATCACAGGAATGAAAATTAACGAATCAGGCTAAACCTGCAACTTAAATAGTGATTATATGTCTTCGCGCATGCGCGTAAAGGTCCACGCATCGGAGATCAAATATGGCCGCCGAACATTAACAGAATTCTCGTGTAATTTAATTTCAACAGTTTCTGCAATTAATAGTCGCGTATAATTATAATTACGTATAATTACGTTGAACGTTAAGTATTTTGGCCTCGTTAAATAAAAAAGTATGTTTTTCGTTAATGGCATGAAAGGCTAATTCTGACGCTGCTGAATGAGAAGCACGAACTGAGGCTTCGTGTTGATTTACACGAATATTAAGAGAAAACCGCGTCGAACCCTGGTAAGACGAGTCGCAATCACCGCAAGAAATGTTGTATACTAGATCATTAATTTGTGTTGCGAACGCAGAAAGAACCGAGCGATTGTTCAGTATAGTGTGTAACTTCCGTATAGGCCTAGCTATAATTTTAAATTCGGTATCTTTAAAGAATCTGTTAAGTTGTTTGTGCCACTGTTCAACATATGGGACAGAAATAAAGTATTTTTTGATATTACTATTGTTGATTGGTGTAGTATTTTTTATCCTATCCTTAGCTTGTACCCTAATTCGATTTATTGTGTTAATGGGATAACCCCTGTTCAAGAATCTGCTAGTTAATATTTGTATTTCTGAGTCCAAAGCAGAATCCATTGTTGAATATTTATAGGCATTTAGAAATTGATTAAAGATAATCGAACTTTTGTAGGTGAACGGGTGGTAGCTATTATAATGAAGAAGCATACCGGTGTTTGTGGGTTTTCGATAGATGCTAAATTGTATTTTGTTCGAGTCACGGGTAAGCGTGAAATTTAGAAAGTTTAATGACTTAGTATCCGTATCTTCCCTTTCCAATGTAAATTTGAGTCTAGAATGAATATTATTAAACAGTGAATTTAACAGTGAATCTAATTTAACAGTGAATTTTTCGGTGGTATGGTGTTGCAATGTGAGTTCTAGGAGCTGTTCTATTATAATTTTTCACTGCATAAGGGTCACCATTATTCAAATCCATTGCACCCGCGGTCCAATCTTTGTATCAGTTTGACGATGCATGGATTTGTAATGTTCAAAAATACAGTGATTCCCTGACCATTGTTGGCCTTGTGGTCCTCCGTCGAGATGGAGCATAATGGTCAGTCTATTTTATTTATTTTTATTTTGTTGGTCAAGTGTTGTAGTTGGTCTTCATCTCCATTTCCAGCAATATTTCACATAATTCAGAACTGGTGCTATCCTCAGGATGCTGCTAAATTTTAACTAATTGGCATATTATAAAATTTCAGTTATTTAGTATTGCATTTTTGGCTTTTCTAAATTGTTTTAGAAGCATTCCTTCTGCAATACCCTGTGTTGTTTCCCTCGCCTCTTTTTTTTTTTTTTTTTTTTTTTTTTGGCTATGGGTTCAGCATACTACTGGTACTTGTTTTATTTACTTTTCTATTAATTAAATATATATATATATATATATATATATATGAATGCAAGCTTTTATTTTTTGTTTATTTTTTTACCCAAATGCCTGACCTGAGTTGCTTTGTTGAGATGAGAGCTTATCTCCTTATTATTTGTTACAGCATTTTCAAACTCTGCAAGGAACTCTGCAACAATTACATCTGACTTTTTGGCAAATTTATACTTATCATGAACAATCTTTAAAGCTCCAGATTTTTTTACTTGACCTAAAAAAAAATTATACGCATAGGTTAAAATATTAATAAATTATAAATACATTAGTACATAAATATATCACTAAAATCTAAATAAAATTTTAACTTTTCCTTAGGATTGTTTCCTTAAGAAACAATACAATTATATTATCAAATGCCACGATGGCTTCTACTGGGATATCTGTATAATATTAGAAAAATAAAGACTAATTTAAGCAAGCACAATACAAATATATGGCATTTATCATGCATATGTGAAAGTGATTTGCAAAGGACAGACAATTTATAAAAATGATGTGAATAGTACTTTAAATAAATAGAAAGTTACCAACTTTAATCTTTTCAGGAGAAATTGTTTATAAACATTGTGTTATAAACAGTGAATTTTTTCATGAAATTTTGAAAAGTCATAAAAATGAAAAATTTGTACACAACCGTTCTTATTTTGATTTTGTTGCCCAATCGAGAGATAGTCAATCAGAATTTTTTAAAAAATTGAAAAATAATCATAAAAAAACTCATTGCTAGTTCATTTTTTGACATAATACCATCTTCCATATCTATTTATACACTTTATTCAAATACATAACTAGATCCAGAACTTCTAAATCTGAATTCCAGCAAATTTCAGCTTTGTAAGCCAAATAGGTTGGTAAGCCAAACTGGATAACAATAGCTGAAAGCACAATCTTTCCCTACAATAATAAAATCTATTTTTGTGATGAAATTTATTATAAACTATATGCAATCACTTAGAAAGACAGCGTAGTACTGTCTCTACGATCACACAGATAAGGCAGGGTAGTACTTAGTGGATGAGTTTAACACACTTTGTAATGTTATTTGAGACATCTGAAACATAAGTACTTCTCAGTCCTACACATGAAAGAATTATTTAATTCCTGAAAGAGTTAAAATTATGCAAGTGTGTCAACTTTATTTGTCATAGAATGATTACACTAAAAATACAAAATGTAGAACTGAGTTACTGAATATAGAAATTTCACTAAATGTAGAATTAAATGAAGGTGAATTTCAGGTTCACCTATGGGTAGTGGGTTGTTAAGCAGTGGAATATGGTGTTGCCCAATGTGGGGGAGACAGTGAGTTTAAGTTTAAAGAAGTGGATGGTTAACCTTGTGGAAGTAGCTTTTATTTGAAATTTTATTATTATTATTTTATTTATTTATTTATTTATTTCTGGATAATGCAGAAAAAGTTTGTTTCCTTGCATCATTTGGCCTTACTACTACTAAATTAGTGAGTAAATATACCAAGTTTATACTATTTTGAACATTAATTCTTTTTTTTTTTTAAATTAAATTTTTATGATTATATTCAAACTTGTAACTCACATTCAGGCCTCTTATCAAGAGTCCAGAAGGCAAGCTTGTAATGGTAGCAACTTTTAAACTCAAAAAAAAAAGTTAACCAAACCTCTGAATTTATGTTCCAAATGTGTATTATGTACCCAGTGCTATTGTACTGTAATAATACAATTTACTATAGTACAATCAATTACTCCAAGGGCACTTCACTTGAAAATTCTGCTTAAAATAATGGGTGCCAGAAATGAGACACCCACATGTGGGTGCCTCATTTCTGGTAGAAGTGGAAGGTTTAAGTAGAAAATAACATTCTTTTCCAGTGCAGAATATTAATATTCAGAAACAAGCACCTAAAATATAAATTCAAGTGAATAATTATTTTTGATTTGGTTTTTGAAAAAAATGTCAAACTTAAAAAAGTTAATGCAGTAAAATGCAGCAAAAAAGTAACTGTAACTATTTCAAAGAACAAATGTATTGCTTACAGTAAAAATAAATGTCACAACTGCTTTCACATATAATTTATGAAGAGAGTCCAAAAAAAGAAAACGTTTATTTTAAAGAAATTAAAAGGAAAAAACTGTCGAACATCCACTGGCAAAGTAAAAGCAGCACAATTTCGATTACTACTAGATATTAGCATTAGCATTAGCAGAGGCATATGATGCAAGAAAGCAAGCTTATTCAGCATCAGCCAAAAAAAACAAAAAAAAAAAAAAAAAAAAACCCACTCCCATTTCACCCCTCCGTTCGTTCGAAATACCTGTCCAGTTGAGCTTTAAATTTGTTTAGGCTATCAACTTCAACAACCAGTGATGGAAGTCGGTTCCACCAACCAACCACCCGCTGGCCAAAGGCAAATTTCCGCACATCTATCCGACATCCGTCCTTCCTCAATTTGAATTTATGCCCTCTGAGGTGATTATTCTGAGAAAGATGAAGAATCCCATTGGCATTGAGCATGCTCAAACCATTCAAAGCCTTATACACCTCTATCAGATCACCTCGCCGGTGCCTAGTCTCCAGACTCTGTAATTTGCAAAACTTAAGCCTTTCTTCGTAAGAGCAACCCTTTGTTCCATTTACTAATCTTGTTGCCCTTCTCTGTACCCATTCCAGCAGCTCTACATCCTTCTTGAAATGAGGCCTCCAGACCTGTATACAGTACTCAAGATGTGGCCTTACCATTGCCTTATACAAGGGAATAATCACCTCCTTATCCCTGCTAGAAAAATTCCTGTATATCATTGATAAGACACCATGAGCTACTCTTGCAGCTCGTCTGCACTGCTCAGAGAACTTCATATCTGCCTGCACAATTACCCCCAGGTCCTTTTCATTCTCCACCACTGTCAGTGTAGTACCGCAGAGTTGATACGTTGCTCTGGGATTACTGTTTCCCATATGCAGCACTTTACATTTGTCGATGTTAAACCTCATTTGCCACCTCTCAGCCCATCTGTTCAACCTGTCCAGATCCTGTTGCAGCAGCATAGCGTCAGTATTGTCCTTAACGACCCTGCCAACCTTTGTATCATCTGCAAACTTGGACATTAAACTTGATATCCCATCATCAATATCATTCATAAACACCGAAAACAACAACGGACCCAACACTGAACCTTGAGGAACTCCACTAATAACATTAGTCCACGTTGAGCAGTGTCCATTGATTACCACTCTCTGTCTTCTGCCACTCAACCATCCCCTTATCCATAGCAGCAATTTGCCTCCAATGCCACACTGCTTCAATTTGTGCAGCAGTCTTCCATGTGCAACAGTATCAAAAGCCTTTCTAAGATCCAAATATATAATATCAAAGTTATTCCCTGCATCCAGTTCTTTTGTGACTACATCATAGTATCCAATCAAATTGGTCAGGCAAGACCTGCCCTTAACAAAACCATGCTGCGTCTGAGCTATAACTGAATTCTTCTCTAGATGATCCTGCAGTGCTTCTTTAACCAGTGCCTCCATTAATTTACCTGGAACAGAAGTTAAACTAACAGGTCTATAATTACTTGTGTCAGCCTTTGAACCTCCTTTGTGAATTGGGGTCACATTTGCACATCTCCAGTCCATAGGTACCTCCCCTGAGTCCAAGGAAGCTCTCATAATTATGGCTAAGGGTTTGCTTACTTCCTTTGCTGCCTCCTTTAATATAACTGGATAGATCCCATCCACCCCAGGTGCCTTTTTTATGTTTATCCTCAACAATCTCTCCTCCACTTTCCTCTCAGTTATTACAAAATCATCCAGCTCACTGCCAATGTTTACTTTACCTACATCATTCTCCTTCCTGAATAACTCCTCATGCGTGAATGTAGATGCAAAATACTCGTTTAGATTGTTAGCCACCTGAGCAGGATCCTCAACTGTTGAACCATCAATATCCAGTGGACCAATCTGATTCATCCCTTTCCTTTTCGAGTTCAAGTATGTAAAGAACTCTTTTCTGTTTTTCTTTGCATCCTTTGCCAAGGATTTTTCGTAGTCTGCCTTTGCCTGCCTAATCTCCTTTGTGACTTGGTTACAGACCAACTTATATCTATCATAGGCTTCCATGCCACCCATTAATTTGTATGTATCCCATGCATTTTTCTTCTCTGCCACATGTCTCATTAGTTCATCTGACAACCATTTAGGCCTAAACCTTGAACAATATTTCTTAGTTGGTATGTAAAGCCTGGTAGCCTCCAAGATTAGTTCCTTGAATGCTTCCCATTTTGAGTTTGCTGTTGGTAACATCATCAGTTGGTCCCACTGTATAGAATTTAAATACTGTCTCAGACCATCATAGTCGCCTTTACGAAAACAAAAACCCTTCCCTTTACCTCTGATGGTAGTTACCTCCTTGAGTAAATCCCACTTCAACACACTGTGATCACTGCCACCTAGTGGTTCATTTATCTGCAGGTTCTTAATGCATGAAGAATCACTACTGATAATCAGATCAAGAGTATTGCTCCCTCTTGTTGCCTCACGAACATGCTGATGTAGAAAACAATCATCCAATAAATCCACAAAAGCCTTGCTAGTGTGCGAGTGACCAACCCACAAATTCCAGTCAATATCTGGGAAATTAAAGTCCCCCATTATAAGACTCTCTGATTTACTGGCCCACTCTATTTCCCTGTACAACATCTTATTATACTCATCAGAGTCATTAGGCCTATAGCACACTCCTACTCTCAATTTTGATTTCCCTATGCTTATGTCACACCAAACTGACTCGACACTGCCCTGTCCATCGATGTCGACTGGCTTCACTTCCTTGGACTTTATGTGTTTCTTAACTAATAGCATAACCCCTCCTCCCCTCCTGTCCTGTCTATCCTTTCTATACACATTGTATTCCCCAAATTCCAGTTCCGCATTACTTATATCTGTGTGACACCACGTCTCTGATATCCCAACAATATCTGCCTTTGATGTTTTGAGCAATACCTCAAATTCATCAAATTTATTTACCAAACTCCTAGCATTGGTGTACACGCAGGTATACATGCACCTGTTTCTATTCTTAGCTACCCTAACACAACCCATGTGTTTACTTGTACCGCAATGACTACCAGCAGTCTCTGAAATATCCTGCATCCTGTTTTTCAGACTTCTGCTCATTTCAATAGAAGCAGTGCAAGAATCACTTCCACCTCTGCCACTGGCTACTGTTAATCTATTAGTCCTTGTATCCCCCCCCCAACTAGCAGTTTTCCGACCCACCTAACACTGCCTCGACAGCATCAGCAAAAATTCTTGCACCCTTTCTATTTAAGTGTATCCCATCCCTGTAGAAGCAATCTCTCCTGTTAACAAGTACAGTCCAGGCTGAAAAAAATTCTACCCCTTGAGCCTTGCACAATCCCTCCAGGGCCGAATTGATCGACAAGGCTCTCATCATATACTCCCTCCTATCGTGTCTGGGCAGAATTGCAGACACTTTCAAGTTCAACCCTAATTCACGGCTTTTTTTCAACAGTGACCTGTACTTGCTAAGTAATTCCGCCGGTCTCCTACTCTTAATATCATTAGTGCCAACGTGTACAACTATATCACCTTTTGTGCCCTTAAAAGATGATATCCGCTCTACAACGTCATCAACCTTTGCCCCTGGCAGACATACCCTGGTCCTATTCCACCTATCCTTTTTACAAAGGATGTTCCCCGTTTCCCTGACAATAGAGTCACCAGCAACTACTAGTTCCTGTGGGACCAGCGCATTCTGCCTAGGGGGCTGCTTCTGTGTTGCCTGATGACCAAGTGCAAGCTCTGGCGTTGATGTGGGCAGCTGAGAGCTTGATGGGCCCCTCAATTTATTTCCTTCGAGGGCATCCACCCTGTCCTTCAAGCTCTCATAAAGGCCCATAACAACGCTGAGTTGTCGCCTGATTTCCTTGCACTCCTTACATCGTGCACACACAAAGACATCCCCCTTGGCAGTATCATGTCCCGTACCCGACTGCTCCGCAAACATCAAGCAAACAGTGCATTTTAATAGACTGTGATTCAGAGGGCAACTGCCCCCCTCAGTTCTCCCCTGAACCACAGCACTCCCATTAGCTTGAGCCTTTTGCTTTGCTGCTCTGGTCAGAGTCATGATTCCGATTTAATTCAATAAAATTCAAAACAAAAATTAAATCCTTAAGTTATATCCCAAAACAGTTATGTTATATATATTTTTTTTTTCGGTATCTAGTGTTTTCTTTATACGAGTTCCCTTTATACAACTTCCGTATCACGTGTACCACTATAGTTATGTATTAATTATTTGTTAGATTAAGTCGTTACATATATATATATATATATATAGAGTTAAAAGTACAATTTAATTGACAATAAAGTTTATCAAGATTAATAGATTTACTGATTAATTGACAATATTATATTATGCACTATACGACACTAAGCTTATGCTATCGTGTAAAAATGGCGGGAATTCACGAACGGTATTTCTACGGACTCGTAAGTATTGATTAGCTTCCAAATCTCGCTATCTCAATTTAGAATAAACTAAGGATCCTGACTAGGTCTATATTGTTAGAATTTATTGGATATTCATTCTAAGACCAGAAAATAGCCAAAATTTTATTTACATTTTTAGCTGCTTGGATAAACAAATGTTGCTGAACTGTTATATATTATATGTTGCTGAATTGTTATATATTCCATTTATGCTAGAATTTAAACTGGTGATCACCAAATGAAATCAAATTACATTTTAGAATGTTAAGCTGTTTCTAACAGATTCTTATGTATCAGTCTTATTAAACAGTATAAAACTGTTTAATCCAATTAAACTGTTTAATCCAAAGAAGAAAAACTGTTTCTTCTTTCAGAATATATGCTCAGATTAAGAACCTGAGGGGGCATTGATTCAAATTGAGGAAAGACAGTTATAGAATAGATGTGCAGAAGTTTGCCTTTAGACAGCGGGTAGTTGATTGCTGGAAATGACTTCCATTTGTTGTGGAAGTTGATAGTTAAATAAATTTAACTATCAACTTCAAAGGCAAATTGACCAAAATGAGTAAGTCTGATATACTTACTCATTTTGGTCAATTTGTCTTCACATAAGACAAGGTTAAAAGGGCACAGTTAGTTACTACTCCATAAAACTGCATATAAGCAATTCCTAAGGAAAACAAATAAGTTACAAGTGGACAAATGATAAACTTTCACAGAATGATTAAATTAAATCATAATAATTGTACACTGTGATCATAATACAAAATGATATTAATGTAAGGAAGCAAAATGGTAATTAAAGGAAGGAGATAAAATAGCAATTCATAAAATCAAAATATAAAAGGTAATCAGTGCTCTTATATTAATTGCTAATTCCTTTTTTTCTCCTTACCATTTGCAGAGCATCACACATGATTACATATAAATGCACAACCTACATTTTAATTCTTAATGATTTTGTATTTAACAAAATTGTTAAGTTTATCATCAGAAACCAGAATTAGTAAGGCATACACACTATGGCACTAACAAAGATGAAAAATTAATCTTTTTGTCTTTGAAATATGCAATTAAATTTAAGTAAAATTAGTAGCAACTAAAATTGTTTTAAAATTTGTAACAACTAATTTTATCAACTTACCATTAAGAAAATTACAAAAGGTACAAACATAATGCTTTCGACACTTCTGAACAATGGTTTTATGAAGGGCTTTTTTCTGTAGGTATGTGAGGCCAGGTCTCTTCAGCTGATCTAGAAACTTTTTCTGCTCATCTGGATGAAGTAACACTCTACTACAGTTCTATATAAAAAGAAAAATTTAAATATAATTTTTATAATTAATAAAAAAATTAAATGAATATAACTTGAATATTCTATATATTTAAGAAAATATATAATAAAATTATATATAACCAGCCCTGGTACAATGCACAATCCCACTGCTAATGAATACTTTCATAATTTTCTGCATTTTGTCTATATACTGCATGTCACAACAAACTTTTTAGGATGATTTAATAACATAGGGCAGCAGTTCCCAAACCACCAAGATCTATGGACCCCTTCAAAAAACAAAAAAAGTTTGCAGACCCTTTAAAAAAAAAAAAAAAAGAGTTTGGGGAGTAAGATTTAATTTTCCAAATGCATATATATATATATGCATTTGGAAAATTAAATACACTAGGCATAATCCTTATGGGTTTTGATAATTAACTATATAATATCGGTGTAAATACACCATAGTTAACCCATAGATTTGAGCTACGATTGTAGCTGTTGTTGTTGTTGTTGTTTGGTTTTTAGGAGCATTAGCAACTAAGGCCATATTGCTCCGGGATATGCGGTGGTCATTCCCTGACCTTTCCGCATCCTCCGTATTTGGTGGTAACGGACTCGAACCCCGGTCTAATCAAACAGCGTGTGCTACGCACTGCTACTCCTTCCCACCTGGCTACGGAGGCGCCTCTACGATTGTAGCGTAGAAGGCATCATTTTAATTGTATCTCATAATGTGGTTGCCTTCACAACAAGATAGCTACTATTGAATTACTTCAAATAAATAACGCTTCTCTAGTAGAGAAGACTACTGTTATTTATTTTCAGCGTACCACCACCCAGACGATCGTTTCGAAGCTTTTTGGCTTCGTCATCAGTGGGCGGGTAGGTAACACAACAAGCCATCTCAGTTGCGAAGTTATCTCCACATTATGAGAGATGCCAGAAGGCATCTCACGCTACAATCGCAGCTCAAATTTTTACGGGTAACATACATGAATTATATCTGCTAATGTTTTAACTTTCAGCCTTGGATCAGAACTGAAGTCACATGGTTCCAATTAAGAATGAAGGAATGATTTTTTTTCCCAACAGTTATAAAATTCAGATGAAAGAATGTGTTGCCAGTCACAGTAACAATGGAAAGTGCAATAAATATATAATAAAGACCACACGTTAGCTACAGCTTTACGTATCATGCAAATTTAGCACTGGCACAATGTATAAATCTACTTGAATGAAAACGTGTAACTAACTTTAGCGTTTCTTCATTATGAGATGTTAATTGCCTGATAACAAACAGAATACTGTAATATAATGTTTTTATTCATTTTAAGTTCATTCAGCTCTGTATGGTAAGTATTTCATAATTCATGGCAGTTTTGTTGTATAGTATATGTGTCTGCTTTACTCCTTGAAGTAACTTATGGCATTTGTAAAATTATTAAAGTGCCTATATTCTCACACAGAGCATAATTTATTTTCATTATTTTTCATTAAAGTTTTCAGCTTACAGAATATACAAATTAGCCCATGAGCACATAATTGTACAAATAAAACAACTGATAATGTTCGTGTAACTAGTATACTATACTTAAAAAGGTAAAATAAAACACCTGATAATGTTCATGTAACTAGTATACTATACTTAAAAAGGTAAACTGTTACACTGGGTACAGTTGCCTTTATGAGACAGTTGCCTAAAAGAGAAGTCTCATACATCTTATCCTTCTCATCCGATCTGCTAATTCTTAATCTATCCTGCAAAGCTACTGTCTAATTCCCACTTATAACGCTCTGACCAAAAAAAAGTAAAGATTCCTAATTTACAGAATATGATCTCAGTTTGGAGTTTGATGATTTGTCCAATAACGTAGCCCGAGTGGTCAGGAGCACGAGTGCAGTAGTGCACTCTTTGATGGACTAGGGGTTCAAGCCGATGACTGCTAAATACAATTAACATTTGTATTGATTGATTTATTGTAAACTCCACTGACCTGGTGATCATGCTGGAGTATAAACAAGACATAATTTTCATTAGATAATCCATGCTCATAAAATTGTATCAGCTGTTGTTTGGTTTCCAGAATAATAACCTGTTTTTAATCTGATTCCGTTACTCAGTTATGAGATCATAATTAATTTCTTGTGTAAACACAAACATTACATAGCAGGATATAGTAGGAACATACGCAATAGCTGAACTGTCTGTGGTATATTTTGTTTGCAAGGTGGGGGTTAGCTCTGATGATAAAGTTACTGGAACATCTGTGTAGAAGGGTCATATATATAAAAGTTGTCCAATTTTTGTACAGCCTACACAAGTCATAAATATCAGATTTCAGGTTGTAAAATTAATACAGCAAAAATTGCAAGCAGACTTCTCAAGTCTTACTGCTACAAGCAAAATTCAAATTAACAGTTTAGTGAACTAAAAAAAATTTACAAAATTCTATTTCTATTATAAAAAATATGCAATATTTTACCTTACATATGCACTGCAGAATATTAATGGTAGCTCTAAAGTAACCAATATGAAATACTGGCATTGCCAAATCAATGTAGCCATAATGACCAATGCACTGAAAGAGGTTTTTTCCACAGGTGTCACATTTGTCATCCTTTTGGCTTGTTCCCTATAATAAAGCTTCAATAATTATAAACAATAATTACATTCACATGTCAAGTAATTACACATGAAAAATAAAATAATACATATATTTTTGGTGGCATATCTATAGTACATAGATATGCCACCAGGGACATTTCAATCTAGATTACTGAAAAGCTCACAGGACTTTAAATTGATTTAATTAATTTAAATTAATTTAAAACAACTAACTTTCTAGACTTGGAAGATAGAAGCAATAAATCTGTGAGGGACAATGCGAACTGTCTATCTCAGATTTAAATCTGATGTACAGTGCAAATACATCAACTGCAAGGTTGGAGAAAATCAACAGTTTACTAGAAATTCACAGTATAATATATATCCACAACAGGACTATTTACCGAATGAACGAAATTGTGACAGCAGTTGACCAGATTTGATGGTCCTGAGTCACAGCCAGCTAGACGTTAGCATTAGTAAAAGCACATGATACAAGAAAGCAAGCTTATATAGAATCAGGCAAAAAAAAAACACACACACCCCTCTCATTTCACCCATTCACTCACTCCAAATGTTTGTCTAGTTCTGCCTTGAATCTATTTAAGCTATCAATTTCTACAACAACAGATGGAAATTTTTTCCAACAATCAACCACCCACTGGCTAAAGGCAAACTTCCACACATCTATCCTACAACATACAATGGCAGATTTGGCATAGTTGTTACATGGGAGCTGTTAGCAACAAAGTTATTAAAGACCATATGGCAGCATAGAATTTATAATTTCACCTGTTTGTTTCAGTGCTATCTATAGTTTATAAATATGCCACCAGAGGCACTGCAATCCAGATTACCAAAAAGTTCACAGGACTTTTTTTTTTCCTATATACTATATATATAGCATCATGGGTTCCCAAGATTTTCCTCTAGATAGAGACTTTATTTTCTGCCCTGTATAATTATCATAAGAGATCAAAACATGCAAACTGCTATACCAAGAACAAATTATAAACAAAATGCATATTATCCTAATTGACAAGCAGTTACATATTTGAATATCTGATTATCAATGCTGAATACAAATAAAGTAGTAAAAAAGTACTTTTCCTAAAAAATTTTTTACGGAAGTACTAAGAAAACTTTAATGAAGAGTTAAACTAAAGAATTTGAATAGTCAAATACTGGCAATAAATTTAAGAATGATAATGAAAAATATGTGACCATAATTACAAGAAAAAAAATAAGTTGCTACATAAAAGCATGTGCCAGCCAAATAAGATATCATGAGCCCCACATAATCACAGTATATGGTCAGTTGTAATAAATAATAAACTCATATTTAACTGGTTATGATTTTCTCAGTTTACACAATTCCTCAATGAGCTAACTACTGATGACACCGCACAAACTTGCCATCAACTTTCCAAAGAACTGCAACAGTCCCCTAAAAATTGCAAAATGAAATTTTTATTGCAAATATGATATCAATAGAAAAATATACCAAAAATTGGTTTATTTTATTAAAAAACTGCATCATATATGTTCATGTACACAGCATATGGAACTGAAATTTTATGTGATGATAATACTTTTAAGTAAAAATATTCTTACCATTTTCTTATCTAAAACTCCAAATGGATGAGTTTTATTACCATGATCCTGAACATATAATTTTGATGTAGAACATTGAACATGTGCTTGCTGAAGCATTTCGTTTGCATTCTGAATGCCGAAGCATAGATGGCTTCTAAAAAAATGAATAAATAAAATGGAGATTCAAACTTTAACTCAATAAATTCAAAACATTCAATAAGTGTCTTCAAACTTATAAATCATTTTTGAATTATGTACAAATTATTAAATAATTATATTTAATATATAAATTATCAAGTATAAAAGTCACAATACATATGAATGACTGGAACTTTTGATGGGCCCACAATTGTTATTAGTCAATTTGAAATCTGACATTACAGCTGGCTTTAAAAATGATGGTATAATTTTTGAACCTAGCCTTAATATTAAAGTTTCACACTGCCTTCCTTTTTTTTGTTAAATAAAGGAAGGCAATCTTTATTAAATACAATGTCTAAAATATGCTCCATCTCAAATTTTAGTAAGCAGCAGTGGAACAATACAATAACTGTTATTGAACCTCATCAGCAGCTTTATTCTTAGCATCAACATCCTTTGACTGAATCATTAGCACTTTTCTATTTGTTTAGTCAAACCTTAATGTGATTAAAACAGATGATCAATGAATATGTTAAACTCAGAGCTTGTAAAGGTCAGCATATACTTTCAGACTCGGTAGTGTCCTTACCCAAGTATTTTTTCAGGGAAGATTGGGTGAAACCAATGTAGCTTAATCAGTCTCTGCTGATTGTCTTCACAGTTGATCAGATCAATCAGATTTATATTTACAAGGAGCAGCTTAAAGGTACTCATTAAGAAATTTTTCAGCCATTGGCAATGATATGATACCCAGTTTTGCAGTCAGAATGTCTAGTTTCTATGTGCTAGACATCATGTATGTTTTATATTCTAATTATTATATACTTATTTATATAATAAATAAGTTTTATATACTTAATTATTGATGTCTTCCAGATTCCTTAAAGTCTCACAGTGTTGCCCATACCTAAGGTGAACTCACCTCAACCTATCTCAATCTAATCACCATTACTGAAAATTCTGGACAAAGTTTTACTTAGTGTTCAAGTTCTCATTTCCTGCAATAAAATTACCCTATAATTTTACTGCAGGATAATAAAAGCATATGGTGGCTATAACTGCCACTGACCGAATGGAGTTTTCAAACATCAATGGTAAGGCAAAAATGACTGGGCAGTGGTTAGATTTCAGCCACATGCATTTTCAGTCAGAATATGGTAAAACTTCTGTACAACTGAAAAGTCATTTGTCTGAAAGCCCTACCTGGCATCAGCAAAGCAAGTTTTATTACTAGCCTGGTGGAAGAAATGACCCTGAGCCACCAAGTTCTGTTTATATTTTCCAATATCCAGCAACTTGAAATGATTACAGCTACAGTCCTATCATTCACCTGAAAGGCTGCCGCCACCCTTGATGCCCAGATTAACATAGCTCCACATACCACCAACTAAAGTCAACATTTAGACTTGATATATCATAATACCAAAGACATACAACTTTCTGCAAATCTCATAAAAGTGTAAAAATGTCCCAAGTACCAATGCACTGTCTGTGAAATTGTAATCACCATCTGTTAGCATACTGCATCACCCAATAATGAAGTGACAGGTATCCGTCAAATGAAAAAAAATATTTTTTTTTCCAAAGTTTATCAAACCACAAATAATCCTGGGAAGAATTTGTACCTAACACTGGAACTCACTATCCAAAAAAATGATTAACAGAGCCAATACTATGTTAGCAGAAGAATTATTCCAAATGGCCAGCAAGGGTACAGCAGGGGGGGGGGGGAAGAGAGAGACAAAAAGCGAAAAGGCAAGCCTATCAAGCTGTGGCACTAAGAAAATTGAAATGCTCTAAAAGACCTTCCTAAAAAAAAACTCTAGGATTAAATGGTGGAAATGACTTTCAGAGAATGGGCTTCATCATCTTTCAAGAAACCCCTGGAGATCTCACACAATAACACATCTGAAAAAGTACTACACAACTTAATACAAAAATGTATATAGATGGAGAAATCACTAGAACCTTGGATACAACTTAAACAATATAATCATCACAAAAAACAACTTAAGCCTATTAACAATTTATCCAACAAAGCAACTATAAGCCCAGAAAATTCCCCCATTTTCATTCTGAAAAAAAGTAACCCCAATACAGAAGAAATGTTGCTGTATCTATATCAGAAAATCTATAAAGACAAGAACATTCCAGACATACAGAGATGATATTGCATTTTGTGACAACATTCCCTCAAGTTCAATTAGATGCACATTCCTAAAGTGCTTTGAGAAGATCTTATTACCATCCCCTTATGGAATCCCATTTCTCCTCCTCATTTGAATTCAGTCATACCTGGATGATCTACTATCACAATCTGATTAGAAACCCTTTTAGGAATTAAAAATACCCTCATTGAAAGGGTACAGATGGACAATCTTTCTGGATGTCAAATCAGCCTATGACAATATTTTGATCTTGGCACTTGTATTAATACTGGAATACCATTTCAGCATTAATCACAGCTTACTCATAACACTAAATTGTGTACTAAAACAAAAAATTTATTGTTAAACACAATTATCAAACACACTTTAATATTACCCAAGGTGTGCATATTAGCCTCTTTCTTTGCTGCAGTTTTGGAAACATTCCTACATCAACAATGTAACCAATGTAAGCTGACGATATTAATACGTTGATCATTTCTAAAGGTGATATCCAATTGCAGAGATTACCTGGCAAAGCTAATTCACAAATTCAACAGCTCGATCAATACCTTGAAGCCACCAGCCTATGGTTAAATCCAATAAAATCAGCACAGATGGCATTCACTAATGAGAAGAATAAAAATGAAATAGCAATATGAAGTCAGGGAACCACTGTTAAGAAGGTAATTTGGGAGACAGACCTAGTTCTAATGTGGAATGACAGTTTAACATTTCAATCCTGCTTTTCAATCCTACTCTGCAATATGGGCTGTGAGACAAGAGATTGTAGGGATCTGAAATTTTCCACTCACAAATCAATAGATACAATGATGCATTACCAAAATACCAATGTACACCTATACAATAGGTCTTCAGCACCATGCACTCATATCAGAAAATTTCTTGGTCTGAAATACTGGCAATTATGCTAGTTAAACAGGATTGCAGGAAAGCCATTTACTAAATCAAGCTAGATTCTGTTCAGTAACTCAAGCATCATCCCCTGGATGCAGTTGATCTTAGAGAAGAATATAGTGGATTTGTCCAAACTCATTTCCAAACATAAGAGGATTGGTTGGGGGCCCCTAAAATGGCAGCAATTCAATCTGCAGATTCATGCCTGCCTCTTTGTATCATTCTAAACTGATGGACTAAAAAGATTCTTTCCAGTCAACATTCTCTGTTTTAACAACAGGCTGGAAACTTACCCAATTAAATTTTGTGAAGACACCAACTACAGGAGGCAGATCCTATTCAAAGATCCAGTTAAAGGCAATTAATGCACTCTTTTGGGAGTAGTTAGCACTGGTGATTGAAGAGACTGGCAATGTGAGGAACTTTAGTCACAGATAAAAGTGCCATACTTTTCAATGAGAGAATTGGCAGACTGTATGTAATTACATTTTAAAAAATGATTTTAAAGTGATATATTTTAACATATCACTTTAACGTGTTAATCTAATTTTCACTATACATAAATATGAAAATTTTTTTGTATAGAACAGGGGTGGCCAACGAGTCGATCGCGATCTACCAGTCGATCACAACGAATTTTAAATATACAGTCATCCCTCAATTTGTGCACCTTGTGCAATGAAATTTTTGGGATGGTAGATGGCGGCACATTTTGAAGGAAAAAAGTAGATCGCATCACAAATTAATTGGCCACTCCTGGTATAGAATTTAGATGGTATATGTAGAATGTTTAGGTTTGTTTCTGTAAATCTTGATTTGGTTACATTTATTGTTTTTTTACATAGAATGTAACCTGTTCATTCCCCTAGCTAAGCAACTAGACAAGAGTGTTTATTGATAATACACTTATTTAAATAATAATAATAATCCTGTGTATTGCTGTATCCTAAAACAAAATTTATCATATATAGTCCAGTTGGTCTGTGTGAAATGGGCCTTAGAATAGATACAGTAAAGAATTCCCTTTACTGTACATATTCTATTTGGGGAGTAATAGTGCAGTCAGATATGCAGTTCTCCAAGCAGTACAGACAGGCTGCCAAGACAGCTCATGGGGTTTTGTATATTATATTTTACTATCTCTCTCTAGATCCTTCTCCGAAGGAGTGAAAACTAATGAGATCACAATACTCTCAGGGAATACAATTATTTGAACTATTTTCCAAAAAAAAAAACTAAATCATGCAGCAAAAGAGGTAAGCAAACCTTTAGCCATAATTGTAAGAGCATCCTTGGACTCTGGAGGTACCTTCAGAATGGAGATGTGTGATTGTATCCCAAATTCAAAGGGAGATCAAAGGGTAACATGAGTAATTAACATGAGAAGTGGCAGTTGAAGTTTAACATTGGCAAATGCGAAGCACTTCATACAGGAGCTGTTGTTGTTGTTGTTGTTTGGTTTTTAGGAGCATTAGCAACTAAGGCCATATTGCTCCGGGATATGCGGTGGTCAGTCCCTGACCTTTCCGCATCCTCCGTATTTGGTGGTGACGGGCTCGAACCCCGGTCTAATCAAGAAGCGTGTGCTGCACACTGCTGCTCCTTCCCACCTGGCTACGGAGGCGCCATCATACAGGAGCAGTAATCCCAGATTTACATACCATATAGTCAGATATGAAGTTCTCCAAGCAGCACAGACAGGCTGCCAAGTCAGCTCATGGGGGTTTTGTATATAATTGACAAAACCCCATAAGCTGTCCTTGTGTTTAAGGCTTTGAATGAATTGACTACGCTCAATGCTGATGGAAACACTTCTCTTGCTCTGGCTACACAAACTCAGGAATGATGGGTGCAAGATAGGTATGTGAAAATTTGTCGTCAGCCACCAAGTGATTGATTGTTGAAACAAACTTCCATCTGGTGTTGTAGAGATGGGTAGTTTGAATGAATTTAACAAAGAACTAGCCGACTGGGCTAGCCGAGTGGGTAAAGTA
Organism: Mastigoproctus giganteus; assembly: GCF_048544385.1. NCBI lineage: Eukaryota > Metazoa > Arthropoda > Arachnida > Uropygi > Thelyphonidae > Mastigoproctus > Mastigoproctus giganteus. The sequence continues at coordinate 14,612,241 of NC_143578.1, forward strand.
CCTGCCCGGCAACCCAAAGGTCGCGGGTTCGATTCCCGCCTCGGGCTTGGATCAAAGTACTGCAAAAACCTTGGGAGGTGCAATATGGCCACAGAAGCTGATGCGCCAACAACTACCAAATCAAAAAAAAAAAAAAAAAAAAACAAAGAACTAAACAAACTGTTAAAGGGATGGACAGGTGATATGGGAAGTGTTGGCTTTATTTTTTTTTTCCTTCCCTGAAGCTGTACAAACTTGCTATCTAGTCATTTGCTAATACTAATAAGAAATTTGAAGTTATGAAGTTATTAGGAGGAACACTGCTTACACAGCTTTTATGAACTGACTGTCACTGCCTCACAGTATCAAAATTTATTATACCTGATGGCAAAGAAAATCTGTTTATCAGATTAAATTTTGTATCACAGTTCAATACACTGTAAGAAAAGCAATGGTTGATCCTCAGAGGGGCATCAAAAATAGATAATTCTCAGGATATCCAGGGAGGTTTCAGAGAGGATTTTCAATATAAATTTGAGGTTAGACAAATTTCTTCTCATACATAGCAGTTTAAGTTTGAAGTAAATACAAAAAGATTTGTAATAACATTTATAGTAGTAAACAATAGGTTGCAGGAGATCATACTACATCTGATGAAGCTGAACTGCCCAACTTTCAATTTATCAAAATGTACTTGCTATACGGATTACTGAGAAATATCTATCTTTATGTCCCTATGAGGATTGTCAGCCATTGTACAATTTTATTCAAATATACAAATTACTCAACAAAGTCACACTGGACCAGACAAGGCAAGTCATTCAATGAAAAATGTCAAAATTTAATCAATCATTACTCTATCAAATAAACTAACCAGAACTGACATAGAATACTGGTCTGGCTAGCAGACCATGTTATCCAAGTGTCGACACGGAAATGTTTAATTCCTGCAAAACAGCATGTGTATACATTTTCCTCACATGATATTTAACAATTATTCCCCTCTGGAACTTTAACTCTTTCCAGATCTCAATGTTCAGCTATATATTTCAAATGAATTGTAGGCTAACTGCTGATCACATTTATTAGCATTAGCAAGGGCACATGATGCAAGAAAGCAAGCATATATAGCATCAGCCAAAAAAAAAAAAAAAAAAAAAAAACACACCCCCTTCTCATTTCACCCATCTGCTTGCTCCAAATGCTTGGACATTAAGCCTGATATACCATCATCAATGTCATTAATGAATACAAAAAACAACAATGTACCCAATACTGAACCCTGGGGGATTCCACTAATAACATTAGTCAAAGAAGAGCAGAAGATTACCACCAGGAGAAGACAGAGAGATTACCAACCATCCCTATAATCCATTGCAGCAATTTGCCTCCAATGACACACTGCTCCAATTTGTGCAGCAGTCTTCCATGTGCAACAGTATCAAAAGCCTTTCTAAGATCCAAATATATGATATCAAAATTATTCTTTGCATCCAGTTCCTTTGTGACAACATCATAGTATCCAATCAAATTGGTCAGGCAAGACTTCCCCTTAACAAAACCATGCTGTGTCCAAGCTATAACTGAAGTCTTGTCTAAATGATCTTGCAATGCTTCTTTAACTAGTACCTCCATTAAATTCTCTGAAACAGAAGTTAAAATAACAGGTCTGTAATTACCTGTGTCTCCCTTTGATCCTCCTTTGTGGATTTGGGTCACATTTGCACATTTCCAGTCCAAGGAAGCTCTCATAATTATGGCTAAGGGTTTGTTTACTTCCTTTGCTGCCTCCTTTAATATAACTGGATAGATTCCATCCACCCCAGGTGCCTTTATGCTTATCTTCAACAATTTCTCCTCCACTTTACTCTCAGTTATTACAAGATTATCTAGCTTACTACTGCCAGAGTTTAATACACATCTGGCATTTCCCTCCCTGAATAACTCATGTGTGAATGTAGATGCAAAATATTCCTTTAGTTTGTTAGCTATCTGAGCAGGATCATCAACAGTTGAACCATCAATATCAAGTGGACCAATCTGATTCACCCCCTTCCTTCTAGAGTTTACATAAGTAAAGAACTCTTTGCTGTTTTTCTTTGCATCCTTTGCCAAAGATTTCTCATAATCTGTCTTTGCCTGCCTAACTTCCTTTGTGACTTGGTTACATACCAGTTTATATCTACCATAGGCTTCTGTCACCTGTTAATTTTTTATATGTATCCCATGCATTTTTCTTCTCTGCCACATGTAATTAGTTCATCTGACATCCATTTAGGCCTAAATGGGTGTTATATGCCAAAGTAACTGTATATTTCATAGTCACACAATTTCCTGCAATCAATAATGTCCCACAACTTTCAGTAGGGCAGTGCAGTTTGCACGAAAACAGCAAGGAATTTTGTCATTCATTGCCAACCCAGGTTTCCTTAATTGTATAATTTAGTTATTCAACTTTATAATCTGTTTAATTTGTACTGGTTTATAAAAACTGCTTGAATGAAATTCTGGAATTTGGTTGGTGAAGAATATGTGCACTGGCTCTGATTGTGTTTGCCAGAGGTGGGGAAATACTGACAGAAAAATTGTTTTCATAACCATCAAGAGGTACAAAACAATATTCTCACCTCACAGTAAACAAACCATGGGTAGTATCTATGAATAAATAGAAAGTAGTGCTAGTTTTATTTTCTTACTATGAAAGGGGTTCGACAATTCTGTACACCAGGTATATTTGGGTAAAATACATATCATTCCATAATTCACTGAATTGTTTACAATCAGTGTCAAGGAGGTGGTGACATGAGTTCTGTTTTGTTAGCATTCCCTGCCTAAATAACAGATATGATGGCAGAGAATGAAAAAGACCTGGGGGTAATTGTGCAGGCAGATATGAAGTTTTCTGAGCACTGCAGACAGCTTGCAAGAGTGGCTCATGGTGTCTTGTCAATGATATACAGGAATTTTTCTAGAAGGGATAAGGAGGTGATTATCCCCTTGTATTAGGCAATGGTCAGGCTACACCTTCAGTACTGTATACAGGTCTGGAGGCCTCATTTTAAGGATGTAGAGCTGTTGGAACAAGTACAGAGAAGGGCAACAAGATTAGTGAATAGAAGAAAAGCTTAAGTTTTGCAAATTACAGTGTCTGGAGACTAGGCACTTGCGAGGTGATCTGATTAAGGTGTATAAAACCTTGAATGGTTTGAGCATGCTCAATGCTGATGGGATTCTTCCTCTTGCTTAGAATAATTGCCTGAGAGGGCATAAATTCAAATTGAGGAAAGGCAGTTGTAGGATAGATGGGCAGAAGTTTGCCTTTAGCCAGTGAGTGGTTCATTGCTAGAACAAACTTCCATCTGTCATTGTAGAAGTTGATAGCTTAAACAGATTCAAGGCAGAACTAGGCAAACATTTTGAACAAGTGGATGGGTGAAATGAGAATGTTTTTTTTTTGTTTTGCTGATGCTATATAAGCTTGCTTTCTTGCATTCTGTGCCTTTACTAATGCTAATGAAAAAATGGGCTCATATATACAGTTATATATATAACTGTATATATTTTATAAAAATATATAAACTGTATAACTGGACTCATTATTCATTGTAACAGGTGGCTGTTTCGTGTAGTTAAAAAGGAAATACTCTTGATTGGTCTGGAAAACGTCAGGGCACATAACATAAACATATAAATATCAAGTTCTAAAATTTATGTCACTCAAAGTTTAAGTAAAATATTCAGGGGCGGACAGGCTGTAGTTGGCTCCAAAACAAACTTTGATCCCTTTTTTTTTTTTCCTTCTTCTTCTTATTTTTGCAATGATAACACCTTACAGATGATACCAGCCCAACGAAATTGCCACCCCGGCCAGTTCACCCCTTATATTATATGCAATATATACTTTACATTTTCATAGCCACGTCAGTTTCACGATATTGCTCCTTCACCATGTTCTCGTCTGTGAATTCAACAACACACTAAAATATAAAATATTTAAATTTTAAACTCCAACTTATAAATGTACGAAACTGCCAATGACAACTCCTTTGAAACAATTATTTAGGCCACAGAGCCATTCGAAATAAATTTAACTTCGATAACAACACAAGCAACATAACATCCATGTGTTACACTCTACATCACAAGTAACGCCACCTGCGAGGGAATCAATAGCCTTGGCTATATGCACATCAAAAATTTAATCGCAGATAGCTACTGGTAAGAGTGGTATTTAAAGGAAGCTATTTTGCGGGACGAGGGAAGGGGGCAAGGTCATAAAAGTCCAATGAGTACCGAATTTTAGTATCTGTGGTACATTTCATTAGCATTAGTAGAGGCATATGAGGCAAGAAAGGAAGCTTATGAAGCACAGCCAAAAAAAAAAAAAAAAACCACTCACATTTCACCACTCCGTTCGTTCAAATTACCTATCCAGCTGAGCTTAAATTTATTTAGACCATCAACTTCCACAACAAGGAATGGAAGTCTGTTCCACCAACAAACTACCCGCTGGCTAAAGGCAAATTTCCTCACATTTATCCTACATCTGCCTTTCCTCAATTTGAATTTATGCCCTCTCAGGTGATTATTCTGAGCAAGAGGAAGAATCCCTTGAATGGTTTGGGCATTGATCATGCTCAAACCATTCAAAGCTTTATACAACACTATCAGATCAACTCGCCAGTGCCTAGTCTCCAGACACTGTAATTTGCAAAACTGAAGCCTTTCTTCGTAAAAGCAACCCTTTGTTCCATTCACTAATTTTGTTACCCTTCTCTGTACTCCTTCCAACAGCTCTACATCCTTATTGACATGAGGCCTCCAGACCTGTATACAGTACTCAAGGTGTGGCCTGACCACTGCCTTATATAAGGGAATAATCACCTTCTTATCCCTGCTAGAAAAATTCCTGCATATCATTGGCAAGACACAATGAGCTACTCTTGCAGCCCATCTGCACTGCTCAGAGAACTTCATATCTGCCTGCACAATTACCCCCAGGTCCTTTTCATTCTCTAACATTGTCAGGGTAATACCACACAGTTGATACGTTGCTCTGGGGTTACTGTTTCCCATATGTAGTATTTTACATTTGTCAATGTTAAACTTCATTTGCCAACTCTCAATCCATCTGTTCAACCTTTACAGATCCTATTGCAGCATCATAGCGTCAGTGGTGTCCTTAACAACCCTGCCAACCTTTGTGTCGTCTGCAGACTTGGACATTAAGCTTGATATACCATCATCAATATCATTTATAAATAAAGAAAACAATAATGGACCAACACTGAATCCTAAGGAACTCCACTAATAACATTAGTCCATGATTAGCATTAGCATTAGCATTAGTAGAGGTATTTGATGCAAGAAAGCAAGCTTATGTAGCATCAGCCAAAAAAAAAAAAAAAAACCACTTCCACTTCACCCCCCTGTTCGTTCAAAATACATGTCCAGCTGAGCCTTAAACTTATTTAGGCTATCAACCTCCACCACAAGGGATGGAAGTCTGTTCCACCAACCAACCACCCGCTGGCTAAAGGCAAATTTCCGCACGTCTATCCTACATCTGTCTTTCCTCAATTTGAATTTATGCCCTCTCAGGTGATTTTTCTGAGCTAGAGGAAGAATCCCATCAGCATTGAGCATGCTTAAACCATTCAAGGCTTTATACACCTCTATCAGATCACCTCGCTGGTGCCTAGTCTCCAGACACTGTAATTTGCAAAACTTAAGCCTTTCTTCGTAAGAGCAGCCCTTTGTTCCATTCACTAATCTTGTTGCCCTTCTCTGTACTCGTCCCAGCAGCTCTACATCCTTCTTGAAATGAGGCCTCCAGACCTGTATACAGTACTCTAGGTGTCGCCTGACCATCGCCTTATACAATGGAATAATCACCTCCTTATCCCTGCTGGAAAAATTCCTGTATATCATTGACAATACTCCATGAGCTACTCTTGCAGCCCGTCTGCACTGCTCAGAGAACTTCATATCTGCCTGCACAACCACCCCCAAGTCCCTTTCATTCTCTACCACTGTCAGTGTTGTACCACAGAGTTGATACGTTGCTCTGGGGTTGCTGTTTCCCATGTGTAGTACTTTACATTTGTCAATGTTAAACTTCATTTGCCACCTCTCAGCCCATCTGCTCAACCTTTCCAGATCCTGTTGCAGCAGCATAGTGTCAGTAGTGTCCTTGACAACCCTGCCAACCTTTGTATCGTCTGCAAACTTGGACATTAAGCCCGATATACCATCATCAATATCATTTATAAATACAGAAAACAATAATGGACCCAACACTGAGCCCTGAGGGACTCCACTAATAACATCAGTCCACGATGAGCAGTGTCCATTGATTACCACTCTCTGTCTTCTCCCCCTCAACCACCCCTTTATCCATAGCAGCAATTTGCCTCCAATGTCACACTGCTCCAATTTGTGTAGCAATCTTCCATGTGCAACAGTATCAAAAGCCTTTCTAAGATCCAAGTATATAATATCAAAGTTATTCCCTGCATCCGGTTCTTTTGTGACTGCATCATAGTATCCAATCAAGTTGGTCAGGCAAGACTTCCCCTTAACAAAACCATGCTGTGTCTGAGCTATAACTGAAGTCTTGTCTAAATGATCCTGCAGTGCTTCTTTAACCAGTGCCTCCATTAATTTTCCTGGAACAGAAGTTAAGCTCACAGGTCTATAATTACTTGTGTCAGCCTTTGATCCTCCTTTGTGAATTGGGGTCACATTTGCACATTTCCAGTCTATGGGTACCTCCCCTGAGTCCAAGGAAGCTCTCATAATTATGGCTAAGGGTTTGCTTACTTCCTTTGCTGCCTCCTTTAATATAACTGGATAGATCACATCCACCCCGGGTGCCTTTCTTGTGTTTATCTTCAACAGTTTCTCCTCCACTTTACTCCCAGTTATTTCAAGATTCTGTAGCTTACTGCTAGAGTTGAATACACCTCTGGCATTCCCCTCGCTGAATACCTCCTCATGTGTGAATGTCGATGCAAAATATTCATTTAGTTTGTTAGCTACCTGAGCAGGATCATCAACACTTGACCCATCAATATCAAGTGGACCAATCTGATTCATCCCCTTCCTTCTAGAGTTTACATAAGTAAAGAACTCTTTGCTGTTTTTCTTTGCATCCCTTGCCAAAGATTTCTCATAATCTGCCTTCGCCTGCCTAACCTCCTTTGTAACTTGGTTGCATATCAACTTGTATCTATCATAGGCTTCTGTGTCATGTGTTAATTTGTATGTATCCCATGCATTTTTCTTCTCTGCCATATGCCTCATTAGTTCATCTGACATCCATTTTGGCCTAAACCTTGAACAATATTTCTTAGTTGGTATGTAAAGCCTAGTAGCTTCCAAGATAAGTTCTTTGAATGCTTCCCATTTTGAATTTGCTGTTGGTAACATCATCAGTTGGTCCCACTGTATAGAATTTAAATACTGTCTCAGTCCATCGTAGTCGCCTTTACGGAAGCAATAACCCTTCCCTTTACCCCTAATGGTAGTTACCTCTTTCAGTAAATCCCACTTCAGCACACTGTGATCACTGCCACCTAGTGGTTCATTTATCTGCAGATTCTTAATGCATGAAGAATCACTGCTGATAATGAAATCAAGAGTATTACTCCCTCTAGTTGCCTCCCGAACATGCTGATGTAGAAAACAATCATCCAATAAATCCACAAAAGCCCTGCTAGTGTGTGAGTAACCAGCCCCCAAAATCCAGTCAATATCTGGGAAATTAAAATCTCCCATTATAAGACACTCTGATTTACTGGCCCACTCTATTTCCCTGTACAGTTCCTTATTATACTCATCAGAGTCGTCAGGCCTATAGCACACTCCTACTCTCAATTTTGATCTCCCAATGTTTATGTCACACCAAACTGAGTCCACACTGCACTGTCCAGCGATGTCGACTGGCTTCACTTCCTTGGTTTTTATGTGTTTCTTAACTAATAGCATAACACCTCCCCCCCCTTCCTATCCTGTCTATCCTTTCTGTAGACGTTATACTCCCCAAATTGCAATTCCGCATCCCTTATATCTGTGTGACACCACGTCTCTGATATCCCAACAATATCTGCCTTCGATGTTTTGAGCAATACCTCAAATTCATCAAATTTATTTACTAAACTCCTAGCATTGGTGTACACGCAAGTATACCTGCACCTGTTTCTATTCTTAGCTACCCTAACACAACCCATGTGTTTACTTGTACCGCAATGGCTCCCAGCAGTCTCTGAAATACCATGCATCTTGTTTTTCAGGCTTCTGCCCATTCTAATTGAAGCAGTGCAAGAATCTCTTTCACCTCTGCCAGTGGCTACTGTCAATCTATTGGTCTTTGTCTCCCCCCAAGCTAGCAGTTTTCCGACCCACCTAACACTGCCTCGATAGCATCAGCAAATATTCTTGGACCCTTTCTATTTAAGTGTATCCCATCCCTGTAGAAGCAATCTCTCCTGTTAACAAGTACAGTCCAGGCTGAAAAAAATTCTACCCCTTGAGCCTTGCACAATCTTTCCAGGGCCGAATTGATCGACAAGGCTCTCATCATATACTCCCTCCTATCGTGTCTGGGCAGAATTGCAGACACTTTCAAATTCAACCCTAATTCTCGGCTTTTGTTCAACAGTGACCTGTACTTGTTAAGTAATTCTGCCGATGAGCAGAGTCCATTGATTACCACTCTCTGCCTTCTCCCCCTCAACCATCCCTTTATCCATAGCAGCAATTTGCCTCTAATGCCACACTGCCCCAATTTGTGCAGAAGCCTTCCATGTGCAACAGTATCAAAAGCCATTCTAAGATCAAAATATAAAATATCAAAGTTATTCCCGCATCCAGTTCTTTTCTGACTGCATCATAGTATCCAATCAAATTGGTCAGGCAAGACTTTCCCTTAACAAAACCATGATGTGTTCGAGCCATAACTGAAGTCTTGTATAGATGATCCTGCATTGCTTATTTAACCAGTGCCTCCATTAATTTTCCTGGAACAGAATTTCAACTCACACGTCTATAATTACTTGTGTCAGCCTTTGATTCTCCTTTGTGAATTGGGGTCACATTTCTACATCTCCAGTGTATGGATACCTCCCATGAGTCTAAAGAAGCTCTAATAATTATGGCTAAGGGTTTGCTTATTTGCTTTGTTGCCTCCTTTAATATAGCTGGATAGATTCCATCCAACCCGGGGTTCCTTTTTTATGTTTATCCTCACAAATTTCTCCTCCACTTTCCTCTCGGTTATTACCAAATCATTTAGCTCACTGCCAGAGTTTACTTCACCTCTGGCATTCCCCTTCCTGAATAACTCCTCATGTGTGAATGTAGAGGCAAAATACTCGTTTAGTTTGTTATCCACCTAAGCAGGATCCTCAACTGTTGAACCATCAATATCCAGTGGACCAATCTGATTCATCTCTTTCCTTCTAGAGTTTAAATAGGTAAAGAACTCTTTTCTGTTTTTCTTTGCAACCTTTGCCAAGGATTTCTCATAATCTGCCTTTGCCTGCGTAATCTCCTTTGTGATTTGGTTACAGACCAGCTTATATCTATCATAGGCTTCCATGTCACTCATTAATTTATATGTATCCCATGCATTTTTCTTCTCTGCCATATGTATCATTAGTTCATCTGACATCCATTTTGGCCTAAACCTTGAACAATATTTCTTAGTTGGTATGTAAAGCCTAGTAGTTTCAAAGATAAGTTCTTTGAATGCTTCCCATTTTGAATTTGCTGTTGGTAACATCATCCGTTGCTCCCACTGTATTGAATTTAAATACTGTCTCAGACCATCGTAGTCCCTTTAACGAAAGCAAAAACACTTCCCTTTACCCCTGATGGTAGTTGCCTCTTTGAGTAAATCCCACTTCAGCACACTGTGATCACTGCCACCTAGTGGTACCTTTATCTGAAGATTCTTAATGCATGAAGAATCACTACTGATAATCAGATCAAGAGTATTACTCCCGCTAGTTGTCTCCCGAACATGCTGATGTAGAAAACAATCATTCAATAAATCCACAAAAAAAGCCTTGCTAGTGTGTGAGTGGCCACTCCACAAATTCCAGTCAATATCTGGGTAATTAAAAATCCCCCATTATAAGACTCTCTGATTTACTGACCCACACTATTTCCCTCTACAGTTTCTTATTATACTCATCAGAGGCATTAGGCCTATAGCACACTCCTCTCAATTTTGATCTCCCAATGCTTATGTCACACCAAACTGACTCGACACTGCACTGTCTAGCGATATCGATTGGCTTCACTTCCTTGGATTTTATATGTTTCTTAACTAATAGGATAACCTCTCCTCCCTTCCTATCCTTTCTGTACACATTGTACTCCCCAAATTCTAGTTCTGCATTCCTTATATCTGTGTGACACCACGTCTCTGATGTCCCAAAAATATCTGTTTTTGATGTTTTGAGCAATACCTCAATTTCATCAAATTTATTTACCAAACTCCTAGCATTGGTGTACCGCAAGTATACATGCGCCTGTTCCTATTCTTAGTTACCCTAACACAACCCATGTGTTTACTTGTACCGCAATGACCCCCAACAGCCTCTGAAATATCCTGCATCTTGTTTTCCAGGCTTCTGCTCATTCCAATAGAAGCAGTGCAACAATCACTTTCACCTCTGCCAGTGGCTACTGTAAATATATTAGTCCTTATACCCCCCCCCCCAAGCTAGCAGTTTTCCGACCCAACCTAACACTGCCTCGATAGCATAAGCAAATATTCTTACACCCTTTCTATTTAAGTGTATCCCATCCCTGTAGAAGCACGCTCTCCTGTTAACATGTACAGACCAGGCTCAAAAAAATTCTACCCCTTGAGCCTTGCACAATCTTTCCAGGGCCGAATTGATCGACAAGGCTCTCATCATATACTCCCTCCTGTCGTGTCTGGGCAGAATTGCAGACACTTTCAAGTTCAACCCCAATTCACGGCTTTTTTTCTGTATTTCTATACGGTTTTGAATTAAACGGTCTATAGCTTATCACACTACCATCATTTTATCAAACGTACGGTCAGTTGCTACAATGGATAAAAGCATGGTCGAGTGGGAGAAGACAGAGGGTGATAATCAATGGGTGCTGCTCTTCGTGGACTAATGTTATTAGTGGAGTCCCACAGGGTTCGGTGTTGGGTTCACTGTTGTTTTGTATATTTATCAATGATATTGATGAAAGTATATCAGGCTTAGTGTCGAAGTTTGCAGATGATACAAAGGTTGGCAGGGTTGTTAATGAAAGTAATGGCAGTGGGCTACTGCAACAGGATCTAGAATATTTGGGCAGATGGGCTGAGAAGTGGGAATTGAAGTTTAACATTGACAAATGCCAAGTAGTGCATATGGGTAGAAGTAACCCCAGAGAAACGTACCAACTGTGTGATACTACACTTAAGGTGGTAGAAAATGAAAAAGACTTGGGAGTAATTGTGCAGTCAAATATGAATTTTCTGAGCAATGCAGACAGGTGCCAGGGCAGGTCATGGGGTTTTGTCAATGATATACAGGAATTTTACTTGCAATGAAAAGGAGGTGATTGACCTTCTGTATAAGGCAATGGTCAGGCCACGCCATGAGTACTGCGTACAGGTCTGGAGGTCTCATTTTAAAAGGATGTAGATCTGCTTGAATGTGTACAGAGAAGGGCAACAAGATTGGTGAGGGGAATGAAGGGATCCTCTTACGAAGAGAGGCTTAAGTTCTGCAAATTTCAACGGTTAGAAACTAGGCACCTGCGAGGTGATCTGATTTCTGGTGAGTATGGATTTGGCAGCCAAAAAAAATAATGAGATTAAGTCCCAAATTGCCCTAAAAGAGAGAGAGAGAGAGAGAGAGAGAGAGAGAGAGAGAGAGAGAGAGAGAGAGAGAGACCCAGGGTCCTGAGCTGGACATCATCACCCTTCTCTTTCTTGGTGATTTCCTTCTACTTATGACTCTCTCTCTCTCTCTCTCTCTCTCTCTCTCTCTCTCTCTCTCTCTCTCTCTCTCTCTCTCTCTCTCTCTCTCTCTCTTAGGGTAACTCGGGAATTTTTTTTGGCTGGTGCAGCATAAGTCACAGGCTTCCTTGCACAATATAGCTAATAATCAGAGCAATTGGAAATATCCCATCAGCATTGATTATAATAATAATAATAATAATAATAATAATAATAATACGGCCTTGAATGGGTTGAGTACGCTGAATTCTGATGGGATTCTTCCACTTGTTCAGATTACGAACGGAAGGGGGCATAAATTCAGATTGAAGAAAGACAGATGTCGAATAGATGTGCGGAATGTTGCCTTTAGCCAGCGTGTGGTTAATTGCTGGAACAAACTTCTATCTGTCGTTCTGCAAGTTGATAGGTTAAATAAATTTAAGGAGAAACTTAATGTATTGATTGTTGTATCAGTTTTTTTTTTATATTTATTTTATTATCATTAATATTTATTTTTATTTTTTATTTTTTTTTTTGGCTGATGCTGCATACACTTGCTTTTTTGCATCACATGCCACTACTACTACTACTACATACAGCGTGGCCGGAAAAAAAACTTACCAATTAGCATTAGTAGTTGAAGCATATGATACAAGAAAGAAAGCTTATAGAGCAAGCAAAAAAAAAAAAAACTTTCCATTTTACCCATTCGTTCACTCCAAATGTTTGTCTAGTTCAGCCTTAAATTTAATTAAGCTATCAACTTTCCCAACAACAGATGGAAGTCTATTCCAGCAATTAACTACCCACTGGCTAAAGGCAAACTTCCGCACAACTATTCTACAACTGTCTTTCCTCAATTTGAATCTATGCCCCCTCAGGTTCTTAATCAGAGCAATTTGAAATATCCCATCAGCATTGAGCCTGCTGAAACCATTCAAAGCTTTGTACACCTCAATCAGAGTACCTGGCAAGTGCCTAGTTTCCAGATACTGCAACTTACAGAATTTAATCCTCTCCTGGTAAGAGAAACCCATTGTTCCTCTCACCAATCCTGTTGCCCTTCTCTGTACTCATTCTAGTAGCTCTACATCCTTCTAAAATGAGGCCTCCAGACCTGTACGCAGTACTCATATATTATGAAAAATACATCAGTATTGCGTACATACAATTATATAGGAAAATCATTATTTGTATAAGTGTACTTTGAATTTCTAACTTTTGACTGTAGATTCGGAAACAGCATCTCAAGAAACCTAAGAATATTTTAAACAATTTGATGATCCACAAATGACAATTTTTTTCTATATAGAAAAATCTCTTATGATAACATCTCTTCCGGTAATGCTATATTTTCTTGTATTAAAAATTTGGAAAATTAAATGCACTAGGCATAATCCTTATGGGTTTTGATAATTAACTATATAATATCGGTGTAAATACACCATAGTTAACCCATATATTTGAGCTACGATTGTAGCGTAGAAGGCATCGTTTTAAATGTATCTCATAATGTGGTTGCCTTCACAACAAGATAGCTACTATTGAATTACTTCAAATAAATAACGCTTCTCTAGTAGAGAAGGCTACTGTTATTTATTTTCAGCGGTACCACCACCCAGACGATCGTTTCGAAGCTTTTTGGCTTCGTCATCAGTGAGCGGGTAGGTACCCAGGTAATACAACAAGCCATCTCAGTTGCGAAGTTATATCCACATTATGAGAGATGCCAGAAGGGTGTGGTGGTAATGTATTTGGAAAATTAATCTCTACTAGAGAAGCGTATCTCTACTAGAGAAGCGTTATTTATTTGAAGTAATTCAATAGTAGCTATCTTGTTGTGAAGGCAACCACATTATGAGATACATTTAAAACGATGCCTTCTACGCTACAATCGTAGCTCAAATATATGGGTTAACTATGGTGTATTTACACCGATATTATATAGTTAATTATCAAAACCCATAAGGATTATGCCTAGTGCATTTAATTTTCCAAATACATTACCACCACACCCTTCTGGCATCTCTCATAATGTGGATATAACTTCGCAACTGAGATGGCTTGTTGTATTACCTGGGTACCTACCCGCTCACTGATGACGAAGCCAAAAAGCTTCGAAACGATCGTCTGGGTGGTGGTACCGCTGAAAATAAATAACAGTAGCCTTCTCTACTAGAGAAGCGTTATTTATTTGAAGTAATTCAATAGTAGCTATCTTGTTGTGAAGGCAACCACATTATGAGATACATTTAAAACGATGCCTTCTACGCTACAATCGTAGCTCAAATATATGGGTTAACTATGGTGTATTTACACCGATATTATATATTGTATTAAAAATATACCGCGAACAATAGTGGAAACGAAGCTTTTGAGACATGAAGATGGTAACTAACTTTTTATTATTATTATCTATGTTATTTCTCCCTGAATGGGGAATTCTCCTTCCTGACAGCCACTGCTACCAAGTACACAGGATGGTTGTAATGTCTGGTGTTACTGTTGGTCGAAGAACTCTCTGACTATCCTACAGGTGTTCAGGATTGTGACTTTCTGAAGTTCCTTGTAGGTGTTCTCTGGGAGACCTATTGCTGCTAGGCTGTTAAGTAGGGTCTTTAGCACCACGCCGGTGGTCGACACGATGATCGGGATAGTCGTTATCAGGCTTAGTTCTTACATATGCCACATCTCCTTGACCTCATGTCTCAGGTTCATGTACTTCCTAATTTTTTCCTCATGGGTTTCCTGAACATTGCTAGTGTTGGGCACCGCTATGTAAATCCGGTAGGTAGCCTTTTCCATCTTGTCCACAAGGGTTATGTCCGGTTTGTTGTGCGGGATGGTCTTATCCGTCATTATTGCGCGGTCCCAGTACTGCTTGTGGATTGGGGTCTCTAGTACTGCCTGGGGTTCGTACTTGTAGTATGGTGCACTTTCGTTGGTCAACTGGTATTTTCTCGCTAGCTTCTGATGTATTATCCTGGCTACCTGGTCTTGTCTATGAGTGTACTCAATCTGGGTGATCACCTTTTACCCCACGGCGATGCGTTGGATCGTTTCTGAAGCCAGGTGGTATCGTCGACATGTGTCATCTGACATCCAGGGCTCCTTTGCGATATATTTTCTATAGTTTCTGGTATTGATTACCTCGTCTTGGATAGCCAGCATGAATCTTTCAGTCTCGGGAAAGGGCGTCCCGCTTGTGAGCAATGCATTGGAAGCAATGTTATCGATGTGATCTTGATGGAGGTCATTGTAGTGTCTTCTTTGCCCATCTTTCTAGCTTCGTTTCTTGTGCCATCTGGGTGGGAGGGGGCTCCTCGCTTTGGTTGAGTGTGGTATACCACTTATCTATCTTCCTTATGGCCTGATGGAGTGGTGCTTTGTTGTTCTCAAAGTAATCCTTCAGGTTAACTATCGCTGTTTTCTGTTGCTCTATGAGATCTATTAGGCCCCTTCCTCCCTCTTTCCGAACTATTGTTAGTCTCTCTACAGCTGACTTCGGGTCGTGTTGGGGGCTCTTGGTCATCATTGTCCTTGTCTTTCGCATAATATCCTTTAACTCGGTGTTAGTACAACCTATGACCCCAAAGGAGTATGTTAAAACTGCAGCTGCATAAGTGTTTATGGCATTAACTGTGTTCCCTCCGCTGTTGGTTTCTCGTTTCTTTTCCATTAATAATAATAAAAAAAATAAATTTTCTGTTTATACTCCGGGACGACCAAACGGTCAGAGGAGTTTACAAGATACACAGAATACAAGAAACAGCACCGTATTCAGCAGTTACGGGCTTGAACCCCGGTCACTCAAGGCACGTGTACTTATGCACCCGCGCACCTGACCACTAGGCTACGGCGGCCCATTAATCCTAGTGGCTGCTAAGGCAGCACAGTATACGGCTGTGTGGATAGCCTCCAGCATTGCACCATTATGTAACAAATATCCTCCCCGACCAGAAACTAATAATAGGAGCGGACGTGAACTGCAGGTCACCAGCTTGGTACAGCCATACCCCGGACAGGCAGGGGACAAGGAATGGGCAGCGCCTGGAGGAATTCCTAGCAACATCAACGATAACAGTGCTAAACCAACCTAATCATCTACCGACTTACTGCAACCTACGGTGGGAATCAACCATCGATGTCTCCCTAGCCACTAGAAACATTGCTGGCAATATAACAGACTGGACTGTTCAGGATGCCTGGACAACGTCCGACCACAGGGTCCTGACCTTCCAACTCAACAGAGACCATCAGAGACAATATCCTGAGAGAAAAATGCTGCAGAGATATGCGGTGAACACTGCAAACTGGAACCAATTCAGAGACACCCTAATAGCAGAAAAAGATACACAGCAAGCTGCAATTCAAACAATCCAAGACCCTGACCAACTCCAAAAAATAGTCACAGCGATCATTACTAAAGCAGCGAATGCTGCCATAAAACGAAGAAAACCTGCCTCAGGTGCTGTACCATGGTGGAGTCCGGAGCTCCAGAGGCTCCGAAGAGAAGTCCAGGACAAACGAAAAGCATTCCAGAGAGCCAGACGCTCCTGGCCTGCCCCTGAAGTGGATGCACTATGGGAAATCTACAAAGAGGCCAGAAACCAGTACACCTCGCTCATACGCAGAAGTAAACAACTCTCGTGGGAAAATCTGGTCGCAACCACTGGCAACACTGACCCCTGGGGGGTGGTCTACAAAGTAACCACTAATAAACTTCCCAGGGGAGAGGTAATTTCAACCACCATAACACCACAGGGAGATGCTACCAATTCTTGGGAGGCATCTATTAACAATATTTTGGATGCAACCTTCCACCCTCATGTAGACCCACAGACACCCCAACAAATCAAGATGTGCACAGAGAATGACGACTACCGAACAGAAGACAGGGAACCGGATTTCACAATAGAGGAACTACAAGCGGCTGCGCACCTTATTAAAAGTAAGAAATGTCCGGGTCCGGACCTCTTGGAGCCCGAAATCATCAGGAAGGTGGTGGAGATAGCCCCTGACATGCTACTGAACCTCTTCAATCTATGTCTCCAAACTGGAACCTATCCAAAGGACTGGAAAAAAGCAAATATTAAACTCATAATTAAAAACCAGACAAAACCACCAGACCAACCAACTTCCTACAGACCAATAGCCCTACTAACAGTCTGCAGTAAACTCTTGGAACGACTCCTGTTAACCAGAATACAGGCTCACTACCTACAGGCAAACCTAATGTCCCCAAACCAGTACGGCTTTAGACCGGGAACGTCGACTGTAGATGCCCTGAAGAACGTCCTTGCACGTGCAGCTGCCACAGAAAACAAATATTTCCTGGCTATCTCTATCGACTTTGCTGGGGCGTTCGACACCCTTTGGTGGCCGAGCATCCTGGCCCGGCTCCGGGGGAGTGGGATGCCAGGCAACCTCTATCGAGTAATCCAAAGCTACCTCTCCAGTAGACTCATCATGGTGAATGCTCCATATAAAATACTCACCAGAAAAATCAACAGAGGCTGTCCACAAGGCTCCGTTTTAGGACCTACGTTATGGAACATCGTTTTGGATGAATTCCTAAATACCGATATTGGAGAGGCGTCTTCACAAGCCTTTGCAGACGACCTCATCCTGATGATAGAGGGAAACAGCAGAATCCAGCTGGAAAGAAAGGCAAATCATGCCCTTAAAATCCTACAAGAATGGACCAATATCCACTTCCTTAGGATCTCAGCAACCAAAACGGACTCCATTCTCCTAAAGGGTGCCCTAGATTACAGGAGACCCCCACAGATTAAGATTGATGGTATCACATTACGACTGTCCAAGGAACTTAGATACCTGGGAGTAATACTGGACCCCACTCTCTGCTTCCAGGCACACTTGAAATACATCCGTAAGAAGATACGGGGCTATACAGCCCTTGTTACCAGAGTCGCAAAAAGGGATTGGGGATTGAAAAAGAAGACCCTCAAGCTGTTTTACAAAGCCGCCTTCCTGTCGATAGCTACCTATGCTTCCGGAGCTTGGTACCCCAAAGTCACCATGGCTGTAAATCGCAGAATCCTCGACTCTATCCATAGAGCCATGCTGCTCGCTATAACCCGGGCCTGCAGAACAGTTAGCACCCACGCGCTGCAGGTGCTGGCGGGAACCCTACCTTTAGACCTCGAAGTAGCTAAATGTGGAGTATTATATGAACTCTCCAAGGGAAGAGCCTGCACCTTCGCCGGCTTCGACGCAGATCCTACCAGAAATCGTTTGACTGAGAAAAAGAGACTTGCAAATCATCTCATGCAAACCTGGCAAACCAGATGGGAGAATTCCACAAAGGGAGAAGTCACCAAACGATTCTTCCTCAACGTTGGAAAACTCTATCCAATGGCTCCAACATGGTTCACGCCGGGACTCCACGCGACCTTCCTGCTAACAGGACATGGTGCCTTTAAGGCTAAACTTACAGCCCTGGGCATTACAGATGACCCTACTTGCTGCTGTGGAGAGCTGGCACCACCTCATGCATGAATGCCAGCTTTATGATGACCTCCGCTGCCAACTCATCACTCGGATCACTTTTTTGCCCAGAGATAGAGAACAACACCTCCTGGATGGGAGACAGGAATATATTGCCTTCTCAAAGTTCGCTGAAGCCCTGTACAGAAGAAGACGGGACCTGAATGCACATTAGCCACATAATGGCTAGAAGCCAAAATGTGCATAACACCAAAGATGGACTACTAAGCAACCATGAAGATAGACAAAAAATCTGAATGAAGGACGAATAGCAGCTGTTCTGGCGGCCTGAGCCAAGCACTAGCCTGGCTCTCCTTTAATATCCCTTCCTGGCAGGAGGACGAGATGACCAGTCGCCTCGCCCCCTGCTACCCCACCTTTCCTTCTGGTGAGGCATGGGCATGCCTCACTGACCACCTGGGGGAATCTCTTCTGTGTCCCCCATACTTCTGCCTTTTCCCCCCAACCTTCTTCCTCCCCTCCCCCACTCTATCTATACACAACGCGAGCGCCCTACACACTAAATTTAATCTAACAAAAAAATAATCTTCGCCCAGTCTCGGCCTAATTATCCTACGCAATGCCCTACTCCTGCCATATGAATGCATGCACACGTGCTGTATGCAAACATCCAAAGTAATTACGATTGCATGGATGCGTATATATTATGTATCACTGTTGTGTATATGTGCATATATGTGTATGTGTACATAAGTTTTTTTTTTTTTTTTTTTTTTTTTTAGGTCCTAGCTGCCGAAATCTCAGGAAATTAAGCGGCAGGACCTGCCAGAGTAAATCATAGTCTACTGGTGTTTCCTGGTCTGCCTCCACGGGGCGAAGGTGGGGCAACGCTGGGCTCCAGCAGGGGTCCAGCGGCTAAATGACCAGATGAACAACGGTACACGACATTACACAGGTACAATACCCACACACTTTTAAACCTCTGGCATTCCCAGGAAACTGGTACACCCACAAAGAAAGCAACGCGGAGATGGGGGAAACCCCTGGGGCCGCATGACAACAATATACCTTACACCTTACACCTTACATTGCACCATTGTTGTCAAGATAATGTGGTATTATTTGCCAATTGAAGTGGTCTGTTACTCTCCACAGGATTTTAATTGGCCTCTGCTAAGGTATCATGTGGATTCTTGTGGAGTCCATTCCTTCGAATTCTGTAAGGGCCTTCTTCCACTCGTCTTCTATTTTGGATATCATGACTTCCTCTCTTTCTACTTCAGCTACTCTGGGTTTTATGTCTTCTTGCTCTTCCTCCTCTGGTTCCGTGGTATGCTGTTCCTTCTCTGGCTCCATATTGACCATATTCTTTGTTCTTTGTAGTTGATCGCTCATATTCTGCTTGATTTTTTACAAGATGGCAGGAGCTATTAAGTTCTTTGTGACGATGGTCCTTCTTTGGTCCGCTAATAACTGTTTGGTGACCTGAATTCTGGGAATCGTTCCAACCACTTGGCATGTATTCGCGACCTGTACATTGTCATATCGGTCTCTAGCCTCGATATTTCACACTGCTCGCATTACTTACGTATTCATTTCGATGCTCCACTTCGTGCTTTGGTGTCTTCTTTCTTCCTGGGTTTTCACTAGCGCAGTTGCGCGGGAAGCACTTCCAGTTGGTGGGGCTGGATGGCCTTGCCCTTCTCTTGTGGTAGCCATACGGGAGACAGCGACATTTGCTCCACTATTTTGCTCGGGAGACTTTCTCCAACTTTTCAAACCGACCCCTCTGCCTAAGGCCTGAACGCGAGTGACTTTATCCTGCACCACCCTCGATGCAGTGTGATTAATATTACTCTGCGACATCATCCATCTATGGAGTGGACTTGTTTAGCTTCGGCTTATGTCTTTTGTTTTTTTTTTTATTATTTCTCGCAAGTGACACCAGATGGCACCACTATCTGCCAGTCTGTCTTGGAGGCGGGGAGAAATTTTTTTTTTTTTTTTTTGGCTGGCCTTGTGGAATGACCATGAGGCGGGATTGTTGCACTCACTAGTAAGATGTATTCTCCTAGTTGGTGCATTTTTTTTTTTTTTTTGCTGGCTCTTGGGTGTGGGCACCCCAGGATCGGGACTGCTCCTGGGGTGCCCACCAGTCTTGCATCCTTACTGGTAGGTGCGGGATTTAGGTGCAATATGCACAGCCAGAGTTAATAGATCCAGGCATGGCTCCTCGTGCCAGGGATGGGCACCAGGTGGTAATTGCCCAATGGACTATCACCTGGTGGCAGAGTAGCCTGTTTGACTTATAACACATTACACACACTTACACTAACAGGCCATTATGAGAATATGATATTATATGATAAATTGGTGGAGATGGATGTATGTCCGGGTGCCACCCTTCGACAGTGAAATACATACATACATACATACCACTATCTGCCACAGCCGTTATTCCTACCTTTGGAAAGGTAAGTCCGGTGGAGCAACTTTCGCGATGATTTTATTATTATTATTATATCGGTCTCCAAGCGTAAAAGCGCCTCGCTCGCTTCCACCAAGCCGGGATTCCAGCCCTGGTTGTTCAGGCTTTTGCTCAGACGATGACCCAGTGTCTTAACCACTGGGCCATCGTGCCCCTTTTATTATTAATATTATTATTATCCATTTGGTGCAAGGAAGCTTCAGGCTTCTGCTGCACCAGCCAAGAAAAAAAAAATTCTGAGTTACCCTAAGAGAGAGAGACAGAGAGAGAGAGAGAGAGAGAGGGGGCAGAAGGGGAATCACCAAGAGAGGGAGGAATGATGATATCCAGCTCAGGACTCCGGGTATGTCAAGCCCATACTCACCAGATGCCTCCGAGCTGAGTGGTCAGGCGTGCGGGTGCATAAGTACACGTGCCTTGAGTGACCGGGGTTCAAGCCCGTGGCTGCTGAATACGGTGCTGTTTCTTGTATTCTGTCTATCTTGTGAACTCCTTTGACCGTTTGGTCGTCCTGGAGAATAAACAGAAAGATTATTTATTTATTTACATCTGCCATAGGCTTCTGAGTCGACTGATAATTTATATGCATCCCATTCATTTTTCTTCACTGTCACGAGTCTCATAGGTGGAACAGAACCAGGCTATGTCTGCCAGGGGCAAAAGTTGATGACGTTGTAGAGCAGATATCTTTTAAGGGCACAAAGGTGATGCTGTTGTGCACGTAGGAAATAATGACATTAAGAGTAAGAGATCTGCAGATTTACTCAACAAGTACAGGTCAACGTTGAAAAAAAGTCGCGAGTTAGGGTTGAATGTGAAAGTTCTGCAATTCTGCCCAGACACAATAGGAGGGAGTATATGATGAGGGCCTTGTCGATAAATTCAGCCCTGGAGAAATTGTGCAAGGCTCAACTGGTAGAATTTTTTCAGCCTGGTCTGTGCTTGTTGACAGGAGAGACTGATTCTATAGGGATGGGGTACACTTAAATAGAAAGGATGTAAGAATATTTGCTGATGCTATCGAGGCAGTGTTAGGTGGATCGGAAAACTACTAGCTTGGGGGATACACAGATTAAAGGTTAACAGTGGCCGCAGGCAGAGGCAAAACTGATTCTTGCACTTCTATTAGAATGAGCAGCAGCCTGGAAAGCAAAGTAATGGAGCCTTCCAGGATGTTGGAGTCATAGTGGAACAAATAAATACATGGGCTGTGTTAGGGTTACCAAGAGTAGGAACAGGAGCATGTATACTTGCATGTACACCATGCTAGGATTATAGTTAATAAATTTGATGGGCTTGAAATGTTTGTCAAGACATCAAAGGCAGATATTGTTGGGATATCAGAGACGTGGTGTCACACAGATATAAGGAATTTGTGGAGTACAATGTGTACAGAAAGGATAGACAGGATAGGAAGGGAGGAGGGGTTATGCTATTAGTTAAGAAACACATAAAATCCAAGGAAGTGCATCCTATTCATGTTGGTGGACAATGCAGTGTCGAGTGTGTATGGTGTGAAATAAACACTGGGAAAGGTAAAATTAGAAAAGGTGTGTGTTATAGGCCTAATGAATCTGATGAGTATAATGAGCAATTGTGCAGAGAAATAGAGTGAGCCAGTAAATCAGAATGTCTTCTAATGGGTGATTTTAACTTTCCAGATATTGACTGGAACTTGTGGTTTGGTCACTCGCACAGTAGCAAGACTTTTTTGAATTTATTGAATGACTTTTTTCTACAGTAACATGATCGAGAGGCGACCAGAGGAAGAAATACTCTTGACCTGATTATTATCAGGGATTATTCATGCATTAAGAATTTGCAGATAAAAGAACCACTGAGTGACAGTGATCACAATGTACTGATGAGGGAATTAATTAAAGATGAAACTACCATCAAGGCTAAAGGGAACGGCTTTTGCTTTCGTAAAGGTGACTACAGACGTATCAGACAGTTTTTAAATTCTGTACAGTGGGAGCAACTGATGATATTACCAACGTTGAATTCTAAATGGAAAGCCTTCAGGGATTTAATTTTGAAAAATTCTAGGCTTTGCATTCCAACAAAGAAATGCTGTTCAAGGTTTAGGCCTAAATGGATGTCAGATGAATTAATGAGGCCGTGGCAGAGAAGAAAATTTTATGTGATGCATGTAAAGTATCAGGTGACACAGAAGCCTATGGCAAGTATAAACTAGTTTGTAATCATGTCACAAAAGAGGTTAGGCAGGCGAAGGCAGACTACGAGAAATCTTTGGCAAAGGATGCAAAGAAAAACACCAAAGAGTTCTTTACTTATGCAAACTCTAGTAGGAAAGGAATGAATCAGATTGGACCGCTTAACATAGATGGGTTTACTATTGATGATCATGCTCAGGTAGCTGATAAACTGATTGAGTATTTTGCAACTACATTCACAAATGAGGAGTTATTCAATGAGGGGAGTGCCAGAAGTTTATCAAACGCTAACAGGGAGCTAAGTAATTTTCTAATAACTGGGAGCAAAGTGGAGGAGAAATTGTCGAAGTTAAATATAAGAAGGCACGTGGGGTGGACGGGATCTGTCCAGTTATATTAACAGAAAGAGCAAAGGAAGTAAGCAAACCCTTAGCCAAAATTATGAGAGCTTCCTTGAACTCAGGTGAGTTCTCCCTGGACTGGAGGTGAGAAAATGTATCACCAGTTCACAAAGGGGGTTCAAAAGGTGACACAAGTAACTATAGATCTGTTAGTTTAACTTGTGTTGCGGGGAAAATAATGGAACCACTGGTTAAAGAAGCATTGCAGAATCATCTAGACAAGACTGCAGTAATATTTAAGACACAGCATGGGTTTGCTAATGGGAGGTCTTGTCTGGCCAATTTGATTGGATACAATGATGTGGTCACAAAGGAAATGAATGCCAAAAATAATTTTGATATCATATACTTGGATTTCATAAAATCTTTTTTTTTCACTATTGCACATGAAAGACTGCTGTACAAAATGAAGAGGTATGTCATTGAGGGCCGACCGGGCTAGCCGGGTGGATAAAGTGCCTGCCAGGGAACCCTAAGGTCGGTTCGATTCCCACCTTGGGCTTGGATCAATGAACTGCAAAAACCTTGGGAGGTGCATTATGGCCACAGAAGCCTATGCTCCAACAACTACCAAAAAAAAAAAAAATGTCATTGAGGGTAAGTTGCAACAATGGATAAAGGGATGGTTATGTGGAAGACGACAGAGGATGGTAATCAATGGACACTGCTCATCGTGGACTAATGTTAATAGTGGAGTCCTTCAGGGTTCAGTGTTGGGTCCATTTTTGTTTTCTGTATTTATAAATGATATTGATGATGGTATATTAGGCATAATGTGCAAGTTTGCAGAAGATACGAAGGTTGGCAGAGTTGTTAACGACAGTAAAGACAGTATGCTACTTCAACTGGATATAGATAAGTTGAGATAATGCGATGAGAAATGGCAACTGAAATTTAACATTGACAAATGCAAAGTACTGCATATGGGTAGCAATAACCGAAGAGAAACGTACGAACTGTGTGGTACTATATTCATGGAAGAGGAAAGTGAAAAACACCTGTGGGTAATTGTGCAGTCAAATATGAATTTCGCTGAGCAGTGCAGATGGGCTGCTAGGGCAGATCATGGAGGCTTATCAATAATATATAGGAATTTTGCTAGCAGAGACAGGGAGGTTATTATCCCGTTATACAAGGCAACGATCAGGCCACACCTAGAGTACTGAGTACAGGTGTGGAGGCCTCATTTTAGGAAGGATATAGAGTTGTTAGAACGAGTACAAAGAAGGACAACAAGGTTGCTGAGGGGAACAAATGGGTGCTCTTACCAAGAAAGGCTTAAGTTCTGCAAATTGTAGCACCTGCGAGTTGATCTGATTGAGGTGTATAAGGCCTTGAATGGGTTGAGCAAGCTGAATGCTGATGGAATTCTTCCTCTTTCTCAGATTAAGAACCTAAGGGAGCACAGTTTCAAATTGAGAAAAGATAGTTTCAAATTGAGAAAAGATAAAGGCGGAAATTCGCCTTTAGCCAGTGAGCAGCTGATTGGTATAACATGCTTCCATCTTTCGTTGTAGAAGCTAACAGGCTACATGAATTTAAGGCTCAGCTGGACAGGCATTTGGAACGAATGTAGAGGTGAAATGGGAGGGTTTTTTTTGGTTTTTTTTTTTTTGCTGATGCTACATAAGCTTGCTTTCTTGCATCTTATGCCTCTACTAATGCTAATGCTAGTGGTTTCATGGTAAAGCATTCAGGAATTAGTGCATCCTAAATAATACTAAATTTAAGGATTTGCCTAAACCTCACAACAACCGCACTTCCTCACATAAAGATAGCTTGTTGTAGAATATTGGTCACTTCAATAATCCTGTGTGCATTGGTTTCAGAACCCTCTCTCTCTCTAGATGAAATTACGTCGTGTATTGTATAATATGGAATAAGAGTTGGCTCTCGGAGCTAATTATTTATTACAAAATTAAACCTGGCTCTTTTCTTCATTGAGTTGGGGGGTGTAAATCATGGGTCATATTGTATATAGGCCACTCGTTTTGTGACATTTCAAAGTTAAAATTCCGTAAATATACACACTCATATTTTTAAATCCTGTTTTTGCACCTGCCATTAAACTATAACTATCAGAACAAGTTTCCCACTTGCTTTGATTAGCATTAGCATTAATTGAGGCATATGATGCAACAAAGCAAACAAACAGCATCAGCCAAAAAAAAAAAAACCTTCCCATTTCGCTGATCCATTCATTCCCTAGATGTTAGTCTAGATGGAAGTCTGTTCTAGCAATCAACTACCCACTGGCTAAAGGCACACATCTGCACATCTAATCTACAATTGTCTTTCTTCAATTTGAATCTATGCCCCCCTCAGGTTCTTAATCTGAGCAAGTGGAAGTATCCCACCAGCATTGAGCCTGCTCAAACCATTCAAAGCCTTGTACACCTCAATCAGATCACCTCACAGTTGTTTAATCTCCAGATGCTGCAACTGACAGAATTAAAGCCTCTCCTGGTAGAACCCCTTTGTTCCTTTCACCAATCTTGTTGCCGTTCTCTGTAGTCGTTCTAGCAACTCTGCATCCTTCCTTAAATTAAGCTTTCCGGCTTGTACGCAAGGTGAGGCCTGACCATTGCCTTATACAAAGGTATAATCACCTCCTTGTCTCTGCTAGCAAAATTCGTATATATCATTGACAAAACTCCATGACCTGCTCTGCATTGTCATCGAACTTCATATCTGACTGCAAAATTACCTCGTCTTTTTCATTCTCCATCTCCATGAGTGTACTACCACGCAGTTGGTATGTTTCTCTTGGGTTGCTGCTACCCATACTTTGCATTTGGCATACTGTCTTTAGTATCATTAACAACTGTACCAACCTTTGTATCATCTGGAAACTTGGACATTACACCTGATATACGTTCATCGATATCATTAATAAATACACAAAACTACAATGGGCCCAGCACCGGACTCTGGGGGACTCCACTAATAACATTAGTCCCCTTAGAGCAGTGTCCATTTATTACCACTCTCTGACATCTCCCACCGGTTTATCCATGGCAGCAACTTGCCCTTAATGCCATACCACTCCCATTTGTACAGCAGTCTTCCATGTGCAACAGTATCAAAAGCTTCCTGAAATCTAAGTATACAGGGTGTTTCAGTTAAACGTTTCAGAACTTCTAAGAGGGGTAGGGTACATCCTGACAACTCGAATTCATATAGCAATGTGGGGTCGGAAATGCTTTCCTGAAGCGGTGTTGTACACAGAAGCACCATACAGAAAAGAGACCGTAAGTGAGAAATCGTTTTAATAATACATGAAAAGAAGCAAAAGGTATATGGATTAAAGTAAGTGTTCGAAGTTTCTTCCACGGGCTACAATGCACGCCTCACATCTCCGACGCATGGACATTCGAACATTCTGGAATACTCCAGGCGAATTTCGAATTTCTTCGGCAGCTGCGATTCTTGCAACCAGCTCCTCAGCATTGTCAACAGGGGTGTCATAAACTAGCGATTTCATATGACCCCAGAAATAAAAATCAAGACATGACATGTCGGGTGACCGAGCAGGCCAACGCACGGGACCACCACGTCCGATCCACTGTTGACCAAATGTGACATCCAGGTAGTTACGAACATCTCCGCTATAATGGGCAGGGGCTCCATCGTGTTGGAACCACATTGTCTGTTGCGTCGATGCAGAAATCTGTTCATCTCTCAAAAGTTGTGGCAATACTTGCTGCAGAAAGATCAAGTAGATAGGTCCGGTTAGACGACACGGTAACAGGTAAGGTCCGATGAGGTGATCTCCCATAATACTGGCCCATACATTGACCGAAAATCGAATCTGTGCTGCACGACGTCGCATGACGACTTCTGTGTACAATACCGCTTCAGGAAAGCATTTCCGACCCCACATTGCTATATGATTTCGAGTTGTCAGGATGTACCCTACCCCTCTTAGAAGTTCTGAAACGTTTAACTGAAACACCCTGTATAATATCAAAATTATTTTTCGCATCCAGTTCCTTTATGACCACCTCGTAGTATTCAGTCAAATTGGTCAGAAATGACTTTCCTTTAACAAACCCATGTTGAGTCTGAACTACACTGGTGTGCAAAACCTAAGGACTAGTCAGGTTTTTACCTCTAGCTTCACATAGGAGTGGCCTGGATATGGGAAAAACATACCAAAGAAACCTCGTGAGGTACAGAAATGATGGAGGAAACACCGATACAACGGAAACAAAATGGTAGAGGGACTTTATTCAAAAATCGCAACATAGCACTGGCTGCCATGGTACAGATGCATCACTTCTAAAGAAACAATGGGAAGAGGTGGCCCTCAGTAGGAGATATGGCCACCCCTAATGTCGATGCAGGCTTTGCACCACCTGTCCGTAATTAGAACAATGCTGTTGATAAGTTCTTGAGATGACATCGCCCATTCCTCTGTAAGCGCCATCTTCAGCTGGTGAACATTTTCTGGTGGGTGTGGACGTGCAGCTAGGAGTCTCCCCAGAGCATCCCATGTGTTTGATGGAATTTTGATTGGGAGAAACGGCCAGGCCAATCCATATGAACAATGCCCTCACTTTCCAAAAGCATAACAGCTGCACTGCGAAGGGGTGTGGCGTTATCATCCATAAACACGAACGTGGGGCCAGTGGCACCTCGGAACAGATGCATATGGTGAAGGATTACCTCAGTACAGTAGCATGCACCGGTTACAGTACCGCCTTCCAGTATCTGGAGTTGTGTATGTCCATCGAAGATAATGCCTCCCCAGATGAGAACACCTCGACCGCCATATTGATCCCTTTCAGAGATGTTTGCAGGGTGATACCATGTGCCAACCTCTCACCAAATTAGCTGATGTCCAGAATCGCTGCTGAGACTGAATCTACTCTCATCAGTAAAGAGTACCTTATCCCATTGTGCTGCTGTCCAGTCCTTCGGTTCGATGCACCACTGTAACCGATGGTCAGGTATTAAACAGACACAGCATACTGGCCGTTGGGCAAATAGTCCACCTTTGTGGAGTCACCTGGCCATAGTAAACTGCGATATCCGGCCCTCCTTTTTTTTGCAATGGATCCCACTGTCTGGTGTCTGTCCCTCTTGGCCTGTAGGAGTATATAGCGGTCATCATTGGGCAGTTTTTCGTGACAACCACCACTGATCCTTCGAACAGCTGTAGCTGTCGTTCTGAAGGCTGACCATTCACGTGAGATGATGCTATGGACGATACCGAACTCTGCAACCACTCTTCCCACTTCAACCTTCCTCAAAGCTTCCCAATTATTCAACCCCGGATTAAAGTCATCCAGATGTTGTCTACTGGCCATTCGATTGTCTGTATCACTGTATGAAACCAATTGAACATCTGTAACAATCTCACTCGCCATTTGGTAATTTGTACATAACTGCTGAATTGCTTTTTATCTGTTTATGAGCCCTCTCATTATGATTCAAATTTTTTGCATGTGCACCAGCTTTCTACTGAAAGGCCAGTTATGCAAATCGCCACAGGCTGTTTTGTTTGATTTTGTGGTTGTAATCTTTAGAAATAGTGTTGGTTCTTAAATTTTGCACACCAGTGTATTTCTGCAGTCTTATCTAGGTGATTTTGCATCTTTTTTAATCAGTGACCCCATCATTTTTCCCCCTAACAGGTCTATAATTTGCATCGACCTTTGAACCCTCTTTGTGAATTGGGGATACATTTGCACATCTGTCTGTGGGGACGTACCCTGAATCTAAGGATGCTCTCATAATTATGGCCGAGGGTTTGCTTACTTCCCTCATTGCCTCCTTCGACATAACTGGATAGACTCCATCTGCCCCAGGTGCCTTTTTTATGTTTAACTTCAATAATTTCTCCTCCACTTTGCTCTGTTATTACAAAATCATTTAGCTTCCTGATAGGTATGTTGTTATTATTTGGTTTTTGGGAGCATTAGCAACTAAGACCATATTGCTTCGAGGATATGCGGTGGTCATCCCCTGACCTTTCGGCATCCTCCGTATTTGGTGGTCACAGGCTTGAACCCCAGTCTAATCAAGAAGCATGTGCTACGCACTGCTGCTCCTGCCCACCTGGCTACAGAGGCACCTGATATGTATGACTCTGCTGTTTGATGACTGAATAATTTACCAAATTTGTTTCCTCTTTACAAAATCATGCTGTTTACCTGACAAAATAATATCTATCTAGCTGCTTCTATCTTTCATTCTTAATTGCTATTATTTTCCTTATCACTGGGGTGTGACTCGTCTGTAGTAACCAATTCATTCTTGGAACCTTTTTGGACTAACAATGCACTGTCACTTCCTAGTCCACAGATATCAACTGAGTCTAACAAAGTGTTCATGGTGATCTGAAACATTCCCTCACTGTTTCTTTTAATGTCTAGGTATATAATCTTTCCCAGGGCTCTTACTTGTCTTAAGGCTGAAGTTTTTTTTAACCAAAAATCCTCTGAAATTTCCACATTGCTGATTATACAGTAAAATTCACTAGCAGTTTCTCCTCACATTGAAACAATTCATCTGTAGATTGATGTGAATTATCCATTCAATGTATTAACTAGGCTATCATTGAATTTCTAATGTCCGTTACATAATGGACTGACAATTTCCTGTTTTTTGTTTTTTTTTTGGCATTTATGTGTAAAACTCCTTGTCCTCTGTTCTTTTAACCAGTAATTTTTCATATTCACCCTTTCCAGCCAAACCATTTCTATGGTAGTTATTACAGATCAACTGAAATTACGTGGTTTTGGGCTTTCTTCTGCTGCTCTATAACTGTTCCATCTGTTTTATTTTTTGCTTAATTAAACTGGTGAATAAGAAACTAATTATTAAATTAGTTTTTGTATTCATCCACCTACATATTTTTCTCCTCCTCACTATTTTCTTAATAGTATTTATGCATTTGTGGCAGGTTTAAAATAATTTCATAATTCAACTATATTATCCCTCACTTTATTATTTTCAAAGCTGACAGCAGCTATATTAGCATCTTCGACTGTTCATCCCCCTTTTCTGAAATTAGAACCCTTTTCTCTTTGCTCAACAACCAACACCTCAGTTGTCATCATCCATCTAGCACTCCACAGAACCACTACTATGGACTTCTGTATTATCAGGATTGTGAGATCAGATCCCGAACATCCTTGCACCCTAGCTTTTGCTAATATGCTGATACAGCTAATGGTCACCTAGTCGATTTAAAAATTTTTGTATCTACATACAGAGGTCCTCATCATACTCTTCAGTCTTCTAGTTGAATCACACTCCCACTCTTATTTTACTTTTGCTTCCTGCTACCTCACACCACACAAGTCAATTATGATATAAGCTCAAGCTTGGTTTATTCCTTACAGTCCCACTGAAGGGGTGACTTCTGACATAATGCATGAAAAAGGAACCACGTTTGAGACAAATATATCTAGAATTTTATCAAAGAAAATTATTTGCTGTGGCGTATCTTCAGTTCTCTGGATAAATTAAATAAATTTACAAAATAAGAAAGAGCATATTTTCTTTTTTTCTAATTTGTGGAAAATCCTTACACACACGTCTGTTTTGAAATCAGCATATAAAAAAAAAAAAAAAAAAACAACAGAGAAGGTAACACATCATAATACAAACTCCCATTTTACAAAGTTTCAATTTGAAAGATGTGTTAGCAATTCAGAATTATTACTTTAATTTTTTTTTTTACTAAGGAAATATAAATTACTCATAAATACACTTAAGTGAATTAAATAACTTTTTGGGGATATTCCATATTAATAACTTGCATAAGTTATTATTTTTTGGTGCTACAGGAATATCTGTATAAAAATTTTAATTTAAACAAAAATTAGTAATTCATGTAAATATTTTGGTCACAGAAATAAAACTCTGCTTGGAAACTACCTGTTCAATGAATGTGAAATGGGAATGATCACACAATACTAATACAAATATAGTTTTAATTTGCAATATATGAAACTAAAGTGATTCTTTTGGACAGCTACTGAGGTAAAGCCAGCAATCTAAGTAGTCTGTACAAAAAATAAAAAATACATTACATATGATACAATTTCTTTTTTTTTTTTATGAATTAGTTTTAATACATTGACATTTTTTACAAGAGTGCCAAACGTAATATTTCTTCACAGACTTTCTTATAATGCCAAGAATCGCCCTTCAATCGCTTTCTTTTCACTCCTAGGAAATGGGTGTCGGCAAGTCGACAAACTTCAAGTTCAAAGCTAAGGACTACTTTCCCATAATTATTATGCATTTTGCCTTGAATAATATACCTGAAGGAGACAGACAGATAAAATTATTTTTATGGAGAAAATTAATAAAAATGAAATGCAACTAGAGTGCCCAAATTTTTTTTTTCTTTTATATTTTCAATGGGGGTGCAAAAACTTGGGACTATTAAAATTTAAAAACTAATTTTCAATTTAAACAATTTGTAATCAAATATGTTTCTAACTTGAAATAATTTTTACTTTGCTTCCTCATACAAATTCTATTTTTTTTTTTTTATTCAGTCCCGTTCCAACTCTGAAAAATGCTCAGAGAATACAACCTCCCAGAGTGCACATCATCCTAATAATGAACCTGAGAAAGAGGGATTATCAAACAGGGCACCTGAATTGTTTTGAACTTGCACTAAGACAACTAAGAGTATGTGGCACCAGTGTAGTGTTCAAAAATTGTGTTTTCTGTGTGTGGTTTGCCTTAAATTTTTTGTTTTATTTGGAAAAAATAACCAAGACTATGAGGTATTGATGTAGTGTGTATAAATTTCACATGAAGGGGAGGGGGGAAGGAGAGAGAGAGAATTCCTCCAGTCTTGAGAGGAGATTCCCCAAGATCAGTCCATCCTTTTCCACACAGCATGTAGTTTTAATGAAAACTGCACAAATAATGATTTGAAGTGAATGAAAAGTTCCATATGATTAGGCACGGACTGACACAAAATGTACGTTTGGTCTCTTTTAGATTTTTTTTTAAATGGTCATTCGAAATTAGTCCACATTGAATTTGTTATATTCTCACAAGGGAGTTTGCTTGAGCATGTCATTTTAGAAATTAGTAAGAAATTTATGGCTGAAATTTGTCTTGTTTCACTGATGAAAAATTTCGGTCATACATGTCACTACCCCACCTGCAAAAAGTGGTACAGTTAACTCCAAAGACAACTGCAATTAAATGAGATTATAGCTCTATAACTATAACTTTTGCAGTCTTTGTGGCAAATGATTTATCTGACTGCATAATAATCGAATAAATCAAAATAAAGCTATAATATAGCGTTACCATAAGAAAAATGCTACATTAATCATTATTATAAATATAATATAATTGTAATCAAATAAACTATTAGTAATAATAGAAATATACAGTATGTGTAATTCTTGTGCTATGCATTAATAATCTGTTACTTAAATGTATAGTAGTTAAAACTATAATCTATAGGGTTTCAGATGGCTTGAAATGTGCAAAAGTTTCTCTACCCTCATTTTACAGTTGTCACAAAACTCAGACATTACTGAAGAAAAGAGACAATAATATAAAGTAAAAAACAGCAAACTTAAGAGAAATGATCTATCTATTTTTATCTGGTTAATATCCATTTTTTTTATTAAAAAATGGTAATAAATGCTGAAATCTATTTATTGTATATTTAAGAGATTTTATTTAACTTATACATTTAATTTCATTTAGTTCCTTGAATAATTAAAAAAATAAACTACTACTGAGATACCCAATCAAAGGTAACAGCTGTTTATATGCAATTGGTTTTTCAAATTAAAGAATTTTTTACCTTCTTGTGTGGATAAAAAAATGTAATTTAATATTTAATCTTTTTATCTCATTATATAATGAAATTGCTAAGCAGTAACGACAGTGGACACCACTTATTATAATCATTGAGGCACAGCTTAATTGATACCAAACAACCAAAGAAACAAGAATGCAGCTGTTCAGAATTGTTTATTGATGCAAAGCAGAAATATGTACATAAAAAGGTGGATGTGGATAGGAAGAAAACATTAAAATTGGTCAATAAAAAATACTTTGACTGTCCATTATTTCTTTGAGAAAGTCATCAGTAAGAATGAAATTGTCAATGTCGCTGAAAATCTATACAAATCATTCAAAACATAAAGAATTAGAAAAGGGTTGTAAAACTCTACTGTAAAACAGTCACATTGATAGGAGTACAGATACAGTACTTTTTTTTTTTAACAGAGTAACAACACTGATAACCACAAGAACTGTACAAAGCAAGCAACAGTAGTAGACATGTAATGTGTCAGAGTTTGATAACAAATCAGAATGTTATGTAATCACTTCCACACTGTTGTTGTGATAAGGTTTCAGGGAGCATTGGCAACTAAGGCCATATTGCTCTGTGATTATACTATCCGTAAATTGCGTGCTCAGAGGTCAATTTTCTGTTTGCTGGACAAAAAACCTGAGTTCCTGGGGTGGGGGGGCATGCTACCCTCTCCTGAGACTGACTAATTCAGCCATGTTGCGAAAAAGTCTCATAAAAATTCCTCACGTCATTGACGGGACTCGAACCCGGGTCTTCTCCACCTGGTGTGGGGAGGACGGTGAGAGTCTACCAACTGTACTACCCATGAGGGTACTTCCACTGTACATGAGTAAACTGTGATGAAGCAAAAACACAAATGAAACAAAGCAACAACATAAATTGAAGCACTGATTAAAATAAACATTATTTTCAATATATTAGTATACATTTGATTGGGATTTCATAAGTAATAAAGATAGTTGGACCAGAATCAGGGTGTTCATTGGGGGCAACAACTGATATTACCAACATACTGTTAGATTTTAAAGTGGGGTAAAGAGAGCATTATTATTCACGTGGAGACTAACAATATTAAACAAACATGACCTGATGATCTGTTGGATAAATATAGCCATGCTGAAAAAATATCGAGTTAGGTCAGAATGTGTCCATGTCTGCAATTTTGCCCAGACACGACAGGAGATTATATGCTGAAAGCCTTGTAGATTAACTCAATACTTGAGGGAGTCTGCAAGACTCTTGGGGGAAAAATTTTTTTCAGCATGGCCCACACTTGTAGGTACAAGGAATCTATTTTGTTGACAGAGTTTTCATTTGAATAAAAGGTGGTGCAATGATTTTTGCCAGTATTATTGAGGATACCTTAAAGGTTCAGGGAAACTGCTAGTTGGGGGGGGGGGAGAAGGGTAACATAGACCCACATTTGTCTGATGATATGGGTCAAAGTAGTGCTTGCACACATCAAGAATTCTTGTTTGTTGTCACAACAGCTGATGTTGGCAAGATGTTCTGAGGGTTGCAAAGTTCAAATGAAACAAGTCTGAGTTAATAAGGCAAGCTCTATTATAATAATATAAGAAAATTACATGTTTCTAGATACTATTTGAAGTTTCCAATGAAAAGCTTTACTATTTCTTACCAAATAGGCTATATCAGCAACATACAAATATTTTAGTTACATTCGAAATTAACATGTATTTCGAAAATATGTATTCAAAATTTAAAAATTAGACACTTCACTCCATGTTTTCTTGCAATTTGCAAAAGTGAGCAAGTGACAAATTGTACAAGTGAGATATGGGGTAACAAATTTATGAAGCTTAAAAAATAGTACTGACTGAAGAGAAGATTCTGATCATTTGTTTTTTTATATGATTGAAGATTTCATGGAAAGGGAAACACATTTCACCATAACAACATAAAAACCATAGAATTCCAGCTACCCATATTATCACAAATGCAATAAGATCAAGTTTACTACCCATTTATAATTAGATTGCACTAACAGAAAAGGTCAATAAAAACTGGGAACTGCAAATTGTTTTTATTGTTTTATGGTAGTGACCTCCAAAAATATGCTCCTCTGCTCATGCTATCACACCTCACAAAATTTCTGTTTGAACAGAAAAATGTGAGCTACTGAAAACATGAGTCTGCCTACAATATCACCTGTTATCTTGTGAATACAGCGAAGACAACAGTGTGTCTCCAACCAATACAGTAAATGGGAAATATAGCTCTCACACATTTGACTTTTTTTAAGCTTCATAAACGTGTATGTATTGCTGACCAGCTATGTTCAGCTTGGTGCCAGGTTTTGTGTTCACCTGGTGTTACTTGTAGACAAAATCACGCATGAGCCAATGCGAAAATCGCGTTACTTGCATTGTTCCCTAATATATCAGTTGCATTGGACAATTTTGTATTGCTAAAATGTGCATTATAGTAGAATTGACTGTATTCAAAAAATGATGCAAGGAAACAAACTTAACAGCATCAGAAAAAAAAAAAAAGAAAAAAAAAGAATAATGAAAAAAATTTAAAAATAAAGAACAAAAATAAAAATTAAATGAAATAACTGGGTGACTAATCTCTTCCAAGTTTATCAAAGAATAGGAAAGAGTAGAATACAATGAATCTGTTTAAAGAAATTCTCTGCAGTAAAAATTGACAATTTATGCATAGTGTTTTTAAAAATAATCCAACTAGTCATTTTCAGGACTAATCTCAATACTACTTAATTGTGCTTTGAGATTTGGTTCTTCCACCTTATTTTTATCGATAATAATGATTCAAGCCTAATTTCTTTGTTTCTGTCTATCACATATATATTGTAGGTTAATAATTAGTGATATTAGACATATTTGTAACAATGTCCAAGTCATAGCAGTTTATTTTAGTTCAGTGCCTTCATCTTCAAGTTGCCTTTCCCTCTGATGTAAATTTTTCACACATAGCATTTTATTCACCAAGGAAAGCTAACTTGTTTTAGTGAAATTTGAAAAATTGCATCTATCTAGTTACAATTTTTGATTTTTACATTTTTTTCCCTTTTTAATAGCTTTCCTGTTATGAAGTGTTTTCATATTCATAATGCAGTCTGAACCATTTCTAACAAGTAGGAAAGAAATAAATTTAAAAGACTTTAGAGTAACATAAGAGAGAAATCCAAAAAGTAAAGACAATTTATTGCTTTACTAAACTGCAAAAGAAAAACAGACAAATGGTTATTGTTAATTTTTCAATGTAATCACATTTTACAATTGTTTGGAGAAGCAACGGAATGAGACCCACTCTGCTTTTCCAAACACTTATTATATTGGTTCATCTTCTTCCTGACTCAACAAAGAATACATCAGTTGTGTCTCGAGTCAAGTATGAATCATGTCTTTTACCTCTTCATCATTTGAAAATTGATACTCCTTTGAATGGTCTTAAAAGGTATATTCAGATAGGAAAAGATACCGACTATCCAATAGTGAGGGAGATGTACAAATTTCAATTGTGGAATTACTTCACTCACAATGTTGCCATGTGAGGCTGTGCAATGTTGTGATGCAAAATAACTCCTTTTGAGAGCAATCCTTGGTGTTTAACAGTCTGTCCACATTCCTGGTAGTGTTCAAAGATGGGTTGACATCACTTTACTGGCAGAAGGCACAATTTTGAATGTTTTGGTTGTTAGCAATGAAGTATGTTTCCATTCCATTCCATGCTTTGACACCTGCTTGATGGTAATCTCATTTTTCTTAAACAAGATCATTAACTTGAGGAATGTTATCAATCTTTTTGACATTCTTGAATAACCCAAATGTTCTTTGTCAATCAACTCGGTCTGCCGTAGGGAGATGTACAAATTTAAATTTTTAACCATTTCTCCTACACCTTACTTGCTTAGAGTGATATACTTTTACTGCACTGAGCAAATGTTCATCTGTTAATCTCTCTCAGATTACAAAAATAAAATAAAATTACTGCATGTTGTTCAATAGTGATGCAATCCAAAAGTGAAGCCAATGTGTTCAAACCACAGCACAAGACACACTAAACCTGCTGCAACCAAATGTGCTTAAATTTTATTCAGTATGTAATATGCTTCATGCCCATAAAAGCACATTTGGTTGCAGCAGGTCTGCTGACGAGAGTCTGCTGACGAGGCTACTAGAGACGGTCGTGTTCCAAGCCGCTAAGTGGATTTTTCTTATTTATTGATTTGAAATTATTGTTTTTCTAAAACTTTTGATTTAAATTTAGTAGTATAACATTATTTTGTGATTTTCTGATTAACTTGGTGTAATTATTCTTTACTCGGCCTTGTAATTGCATAAAAGTATCGGTAAAGGTTTCCACGTGTTTCAACTCCGGTACCGTTCGTAATTTTCCCGCCATTGTGATACGACAGTTGTATGCCGTACTAGATAGCGTTAGTTGAACTTCGTTAGGAGTTAAATTGTACGTTTAAATAAATACATATAACGACTTAGATTACAAACGTAATATAATTAATTATATTTAACATAATTAATAACATAACATAATTAATTAATAAATTAATAGAATCATGACTCAGACCAGAGCAGCAAAGCAAAAGGCTCAAGCTAATGGAAGCGCTGTGGCTCTGAGCAGAACTGAGGAGGCAGTTGTCCTCTGACTCACAGCCTTATAAAATGCACTGTTTGCTTGATGTTTGCAGAGCAATCGGGTACGGGACATGATACTGCCAAGGGGGATGTCTTTGTGTGTGCGCGATGCAAGGAGTGTAACGATATCAGGCAACAACTCGGCGTTCTTGTGGGCCTATATGAGAGCTTGAAGGACAGGGTGGATGCCCTCGAAGAAACTAAATTGAGGGGCCCATCAAGCTCTCAGCTGCCCACATCAACGCCAGAGCTTGCACTTGGGCATCGCGTGACACAGAGACAACCCCCAAGGCAGAATGCGCTGGTCCCAAAGGAACTAGTAGTTGTTGGTGACTCTATTGTCAGGGAAACGGGGAACATGCTTTGTAAAAAAGATAGGTGGAACAGGACCAGGGTATGTCTGCCAGGGGCAAAGGTTGATGACGTTGTAGAGCGAATATCATCTTTTAAGGGCACAAAAGGTGATATAGTTGTACACGTTGGCACTAATAATATTAAGAGTAGGAGACCGGCAGAATTACTTAACAAGTACAGGTCACTGTTGAACAAAAGCCGAGAATTAGGGTTGAATTTGAAAGTGTCTGCAATTCTGCCCAGACACGATAGGAGGGAGTATATGATGAGAGCCTTGTCGATCAATTCGGCCCTGGAAAGATTGTGCAAGGCTCAAGGGGTAGAATTTTTTTCAGCCTGGACTGTACTTGTTAACAGGAGAGATTGCTTCTACAGGGATGGAATACACTTAAATAGAAAGGGTGCAAGAATATTTGCTGATGCTATCGAGGCAGTGTTAGGTGGGTCGGAAAACTGCTAGCTTGGGGGGAGACAAAGACCAATAGATTGACAGTAGCCACTGGCAGAGGTGAAAGAGATTCTTGCACTGCTTCTATTAGAATGAGCAGAAGCCTGAAAAACAAGATGCATGGTATTTCAGAGACTGCTGGGAGCCATTGCGGTACAAGTAAACACATGGGTTGTGTTAGGGTAGCTAAGAATAGAAACAGGTGCAGGTATACTTGCGTGTACACCAATGCTAGGAGTTTAGTAAATAAATTTGATGAATTTGAGGTATTGCTCAAAACATCAAATGCAGATATTGTTGGGATATCAGAGACGTGGTGTCACACAGATATAAGGGATGCAGAAATGCAATTTGGGGAGTACAACGT
The DNA here is from genome assembly GCF_048544385.1 of Mastigoproctus giganteus. Classification (NCBI taxonomy): domain Eukaryota; kingdom Metazoa; phylum Arthropoda; class Arachnida; order Uropygi; family Thelyphonidae; genus Mastigoproctus; species Mastigoproctus giganteus. The sequence continues at coordinate 14,651,360 of NC_143578.1, forward strand.
CTACAGAAAGGATAGACAGGATAGGAAGGGGGGAGGGGTTATGCTATTAGTTAAGAAACACATAAAAACCAAGGAAGTGAAGCCAGTCGACATCGCTGGACAGTGCAGTGTTGAGTCAGTTTGGTGTGACATAAGCATTGGGAGATCAAAATTGAGAGTAGGAGTGTGCTATAGGCCTAATGACTCTGATGAGTATAATAAGGAACTGTACAGGGAAATAGAGTGGGCCAGTAAATCAGAGAGTCTTATAATGGGAGATTTTAATTTCCCAGATATTGACTGGAATTTGGGGGCTGGTTACTCACACACTAGCAGGGCTTTTGTGGATTTATTGGATGATTGTTTTCTACATCAGCATGTTCGGGAGGCAACTAGAGGGAGTAATACTCTTGATTTGATTATCAGCAGTGATTCTTCATGCATTAAGAATCTGCAGATAAATGAACCACTAGGTGGCAGTGATCACAGTGTGCTGAAGTGGGATTTACTGAAAGAGGTAACTACCATTAGGGGTAAAGGGAAGGGTTATTGCTTCCGTAAAGGCGACTACGATGGACTGAGACAGTATTTAAATTCTATACAGTGGGACCAACTGATGATGTTACCAACAGCAAATTCAAAATGGGAAGCATTCAAAGAACTTATCTTGGAAGCTACTAGGCTTTACATACCAACTAAGAAATATTGTTCAAGGTTTAGGCCAAAATGGATGTCAGATGAACTAATGAGGCATATGGCAGAGAAGAAAAATGCATGGGATACTTACAAATTAACACATGACACAGAAGCCTATGATAGATACAAGTTGATATGCAACCAAGTTACAAAGGAGGTTAGGCAGGCGAAGGCAGATTACGAGAAATCCTTGGCAAGGGATGCAAAGAAAAACAGCAAAGAGTTCTTTACTTATGTAAACTCTAGAAGGAAGGGGATGAATCAGATTGGTCCACTCGATATTGATGGGTCAACTGTTGATGATCCTGCTCAGGTAGCTAACAAACTAAATGAATATTTTGCATCGACATTCACACATGAGGAGTTATTCAGCAAGGGGAATGCCAGAGGTGTATTCAACTCTAGCAGTAAGCTACAGAATCTTGAAATAACTGGGAGTAAAGTGGAGGAGAAACTGTTGAAGATAAACACAAGAAAGGCACCCGGGGTGGATGGGATCTATCCAGTTTTATTAAAGGAGGCAGCAAAGGAAGTAAGCAAACCCTTAGCCATCATTATGAGAGCTTCCTTGGACTCAGGGGAGGTACCCATAGACTGGAAATGTGCAAATGTGACCCCAATTCACAAAGGAGGATCAAAGGCTGACACAAGTAATTATAGACCTGTGAGCTTAACTTCTGTTCCAGGAAAATTAATGCAGGCACTGGTTAAAGAAGCACTGCAGGATCATTTAGACAAGACTTCAGTTATAGCTCAGACACAGCATGGTTTTGTTAAGGGGAAGTCTTGCCTGACCAACTTGATTGGATACTATGATGCAGTCACAAAAGAACTGGATGCAGGGAATAACTTTGATATTATATACTTGGATCTTAGAAAGGCTTTTGATACTGTTGCACATGGAAGACTGCTACACAAATTGGAGCAGTGTGACATTGGAGGCAAATTGCTGCTATGGATAAAGGGGTGGTTGAGGGGGAGAAGACAGAGAGTGGTAATCAATGGACACTGCTCATCGTGGACTAATGTTATTAGTGGAGTCCCTCAGGGCTCAGTGTTGGGTCCATTATTGTTTTCTGTATTTATAAATGATATTGATGATGGTATATCAAGCTTAATGTCCAAGTTTGCAGATGATACAAAGGTTGGCAGGGTTGTCAAGGACACTACTGACACTATGCTGCTGCACCAGGATCTGGAAAGGTTGAGCAGATGGGCTGAGAGGTGGCAAATGAAGTTTAACATTGACAAATGTAAAGTACTACACAAGGGAAAAAGCAACCCCAGAGCAACGTATCAACTCTGTGGTACTACACTGACAGTGGTAGAGAATGAAAGGGACTTGGGGGTGATTGTGCTGTTTGTTTGTTTGTTTGTTATTTGGTTTTTAGGAGCATTAGCAACTAAGGCCATATTGCTCCGGGATATGCGGTGGTCATTCCTTGACCTTTCCGCATACTCCGTATTTGGTGGTGACGGGCTCGAACCCCGGTCTAATCAAGAAGCATGTGCTACGCACTGCTGCTCCTTCCCACCTGGCTACGGAGGCGCCCGGTGATTGTGCAGGCAGATATGAAGTTCTCTGAGCAGTGCAGACGGGCTGCAAGAGTAGCTCATGGAGTATTGTCAATGATATACAGGAATTTTTCCAGCAGGGATAAGGAGGTGATAATTCCATTGTATAAGGCAATGGTCAGGCCACACCTAGAGTACTGTATACAGGTCTGGAGGCCTCATTTCAAGAAGGATGTAGAGCTGCTGGAACGAGTACAGAGAAGGGCAACAAGATTAGTGAATGGAACAAAGGGGTGCTCTTACGAAGAAAGGCTTAAGTTTTGCAAATTACAGTGTCTGGAGACTAGGCACCAGCGAGGTGATCTGATAGAGGTGTATAAAGCCTTGAATGGTTTAAGCATGCTCAATGCTGATGGGATTCTTCCTCTAGCTCAGAAAAATCACCTGAGAGGGCATAAATTCAAATTGAGGAGGGACAGATGTAGGATAGACGTGCGGAAATTTGCCTTTAGCCAGCGGGTGGTTGGTTGGTGGAACAGACTTCCATCCCTTGTGGTGGAGGTTGATAGCCTAAATAAGTTTAAGGCTCAGCTGGACAGGTATTTTGAACGAACAGAGGGGTGAAGTGGAAGTGGGTTTTTTTTTTTTTTTTTGGCTGATGCTGCATAAGCTTGCTTTCTTGCATCAAATGCCTCTACTAATGCTAATGCTAACATACTCACATGGTATTAATATGCAAACTGTCTTATTTTCTGAATTGCCATTATATATTTATACTCTACACCCATACTTATGAGTATTGGTAGATGACCAGAATGAACAGAAATTCCATCTTAGTAAATTTTGCAATCTTTCAGTTCTAATAGGTCTATTTCATAAGGAAAATATTCATAAAAATTTGTATTAGGTTCTGCATAGATTTATAATACCTTATGGATAGATACTCCATATCATATTAAATAATGATTAGAAAGTAAGGTTGTTAAAAGGATAAACATACTAACCCTTTCTGTTTACAGACAATGCCTTTCTTTAAAAGAGCAGTATAGAGAGAGTCCAAAAGGTATTCAGGACCTACAGTGGTACTTGTAGATACATTATGAAGAGTCTAAAAAATATATATACACCACATACATTATTAAAAAAAATATTTTAAAAATAGTAAAAACATCTTATTATATATAAAAGTCAAATAAGATTGCATTTTCTTGAAGAAAAAGCAGCTCTTAAAAAATAAATTCCTTTATAGCTAAACAATCCTTAAAGGTTAAACAATATGATTAATTACATGACATTTGAATATAACTGCCTAAATGGCTGTTTGTATCTCTCCTGAATATAATCTTTGAATAGCAAGACTAGAGGGGTGGGGGGGAACATATACCTGTATAAATGTTTGGTAATAAAACATAATTACAGAATTAAAACTTAAGTGAAAAAAGAAGCATGAAGAAGACAAAAAGAATGACATGAAAGAACAAAATAATATCCTGTAACATTTTTTTTAAATGTAAAAAAGGAAATAAAAAGGCCAAAATCATTACAAATTCTATTTTTACTGACCCCTTCATCAGTCTGCAAAGGAAAATATACAAGCCCACTGCTACCCATAGTTTATATTATTAAAAAGTATTTATTTCAGGACAAATGAAAGGTGAGAAAACTGAAATGTTAATTGTGCACAAATATGCAACAACAGTTCCCATTAGGAATATTCAAGTATTGTTATCTTTTTTATAAAATTATTTATTTATATTACTGATATTATAAAACTTTATCGATATGTTGCATGCAGGCTAGAAAAGGTACACCATTGATTTGGGTTAATACTAGGTGCGGCTAAAAACAAATGAGAAATAATTTTTAAACCATTTATTATTTTAAATACAACAATTTCAATGTTTTATCCCCCTTCAAAGACTCTTCAGCCATGCCTATGCAGCGCCCCATTCGATTTCCAGAATCTAAAATAGAAGCTGAAGACTTCAGAAGATATTGCTTTTAATTGCTGTATTGTGTTCTTCTGAATGTCTACTAATTCCTCAAATCATTTTCCTTTGAAGTGGATTTTAATTTTCAGAAACAGAAAAAAAAATGTTGCATGGCTCCAAATCTGGAAAACAAGTTGCTCCAATGTTGTGATCTTGTTTTTCGTTAAAAATTCTCTCACTGCAACAGAGGAATAACATGGTGCATTGTGACAATACAAAAACCATCTGTCAAAATTGTTCTTACTGTTTCTTTGTCAATTTGTAACTGTTCTGCATTTAGTTGAATGCTCATTCGGCAGTCTTGGTGCATAATCTCTCAAATATTTTCAACATTCTCATCTATCACTGAAGTTGGTGGTGTTCTTGTTGTTGTGGGTGAGCATCTTCCAGTCCTCTCTGAACCATTTTTACCATTCTTACAAATGGCTGACTTGTGGTTTCATCACTGTACATTTTCCATAACATCTCCAACATAACTGTACCATTTAAACTGTTTCACTAAAAATTTAATAGCAATTCTTTGCTCTAAATTATGATCACTCATTTTTCTGCTGAAGGGTAAAAACACTGATTCACTTAAAAGAGGCACAGTTCAATCAAAACTTAACCAATTGCAATGAAACAAAAGCTGATCTGTGCAGGAAAAAAAAAAAAAAAAAAAACACTGGAAAGCAATGATTCCCATTTCATTTTAGCCACACCTAGTAAATAACTAAAAATAAAGGCATTTTAATTGATGGGGACAAAACTAAAATAACAGAAAAGAAAGGAGTTTTAGAAATATGGGGTAAATATGTTGACAACTTGTTAAATAACACAGCTAGAGACATGATACCATCCCTATTACTAAGTTAATGCCTATGGAAAATAAAGTTTCTGAAGGACAAAATTCAGGAGACTGACCCAAAGCATTAGTTGTACCAGGGCAATAAAAAGGGAAAACAACGTGGAAATTACAGAATTTCACACCTCAGTGAATCAGGTAAAATCTATGCATATCTTAGAGGAGAGGGTTAGAAGTGATGTAACTTCAGGGAAGAACATTTTAGACAAAAGGATGCCAGGATAAAATATATGAACTAAGAAATATCATAGAAAACTCATGAGAATGCAAGAACTTGTATTTAATATTTGTTGATCATGAAACCCATTCTTTCAAATTTTAGAAAAATATGGCATCAAGGATAATCTTTTAAGGAGAATAAAAATTTAAATAAAAATGGTAAATCTGCAGTCAGGCTTTAAGCACTGTAAAATGGTTTTAGGTTAAACTTGGAGTGAGGCAGGGCTGCACCTAATCACCATTTATTATAATTTTTAAGTTCCTAACAAAATGATATGTAAAAGCTGGATCATTATTATAAGCACATAATATTGTGCTGTTAAATAGTAGCCTGCAAGATCTTCAAGAATTCACAAATAAATTAGATAAAGGTAACAGGGAATTTAGCATTCAAACTAATTGCAAAAACAAAAGTTATGGAGAGACAAATAAAATTTTGCGTGCAGGCTAAATAAATAAATAAACAAAATAAAATATAAACAAAATTGGGAACGAGTTAATAGTTTTGCATGTTTAAAATGTATATTTAATGAAGTTAAAAGATTAGACATGGAAAAAAAAAAAAGAAATGCAGGAATCACTTAAGTTATTTGGAGAAAAAGAGGAATTAGACAAGAGAAAAAATTAGCTACTTATAAGAAATTTTAAAAAAATTGGTCAAAAATTAGAATCTTCAGAAACTAGTCTTCTGAAAAATAAATGAAACTAACAGATGGATGCAATGCAAGACCGCGTTACAAATGAGGAAATAAGAAAAATCTTGGGGTAACTAACACCAAGTCACAGATAAGTGAGGAAAACTTAAATTGGCATAGGCATGTAAAATGGGTGGGTGATAGGAGAATATAGCTAAAGAGATATTCAAAGTGAAATTTAAATGGTAACAGACCTACGGGCAATCCAAGAGGAAAAGTGCATTGATGGCACTACACAGGCATTAAAGGTAAGAGGGTGTGTTCTGGGTAGCACAGAGATCTAACAGGAAAAAAGAACATCAAGGAAGAAAACAATTATTGGAAAGATGATAGTCAGGAAGGAATGATTTGTACTATCAGTGACTTGATACACTATTAGGTATAACAGATTTGGATGATGATAATTTTTTTTTAAAAATGTTTCTTATATATGTAAATATTGGATTGTTATTATTTGAGATTGATTTTAAAATTGATTTCAGATTCTTATAAGTCAGAAAACTTCACTTGATTAAATTCAAAGAAAGAGGGTATAAAACTTTACTAACCTTAAATTTTCTTGGTCTCTGGGCAAGCGAACTTGAGCAAGACATAAAATGCTTGTGAGGAGTAAGCATAATATTTTTTATACGATCTAGTCCTTTTTCAATACTTCCAACTAACTTACGAGCAGATGAAGACAACTTTGAAGAATCTTTCAAAGCATTTGAAATACGAGTTTGCTGTGGTGTATGTAAATAAACATCAATATCTGATTCCACTGACTTTGTCCTACATAAAAATAAATAATTAAATAATCAATAGGAGAACTCAAATTCCATACATTAAGAAATAGTAAAATTAATATAAAATTGAACAAATGTATGATAAAATATAGAACCATGTAGGCCAGTAGCACTCCAGAAAGTCATCCATACAAGATGTCAAATTATTGCATCTTTTAGTGAAACTGTATATGATATTTTAATAAACTTAAGCTGCTTAAAAAGTAATTTTGAGAATGGCAATGGAATGCAATACGGGAAATGCTGGGCACCCCAGACAGAGATAATCTGAAAATATTACTTCAAAATTATAGAGAATAAAATTCAGAAGAATTTTATCAGTTTTTATAGACTTTATTAAATATTAACAACTATCAACACAATTTTAAATATAACTTAGTATTACTGACAATATGAGAAACAAAAGATCAACATATGCATATAAAGAATAAGCATAATTCTATTAAGGTATACTGTTGGTATAGTTTATGTTAAAGATATTGAAAAAAATAATAATAATTAGTATTATGAAAAAAATAATAAGGGAGGCAGGCTTATATAGTCAGCCAAAAATTATCAATTTTGTTTGTCCATTATTTAACATCACATGAGATGAACAGAAAAAATTGAGGCAGTTTTGGAATGGCTATTGTAATTTTTTTTTCTTTGTCCAGAAGAATTAACATCTAGCTGGTCCGTTTGATGTATTTTATAAACAGCAAACAGTAAAACAAATTTAAAATCAGTAAACATATAAATTTAAATATCTAAAATTATTTAAATGTGAATTTTAGTATTCCTCCAATATAATTATTCATTTTTGATATCCATCATTAAGTATTTTTTAATAGAGAAAGTTTAACCATAAACAAATTCTTTACAGTGCCACGTATGTCAAAAAATATACACTGCTATGGTAACTTTCCACAGAGTTTCAATTTCTGCTTTTTTTTCAATCTTATCACAGGATGTACTATCACAACTGAAAATTAATTTTTTTTAAGTTTCCCTATTGAACATAGTGGAGGCGTATGCTACAAGAAAGAAAGCTTATACAGCATCGGCAAAAAAAAAAAAAAAAAAACCCTTCCCATTTCACCCATCCAGTCACCTCCAAATGTTTATCTAGTTCAGCCTTAAATTTATTTAAGCTATCAACTTCCACAACAACAGATGGAAGTCTGTTCCAGCAATCAACTACCCTCTGGCTAAAGACAAATTTTCGCACATCTATTCTACGACTGTCTTTCCTCAATTTGAATTATGTCCCCTCAGGTTCTTAGTTTGAGCAAGAGGAAGTATCCCGTCAGCATTGAGCCTGCTCAAACCATTCAAGGCCTTATACACCTCAATCAGATCACCTCATAGGTGCCTAGTCTCCAGATGCTGCAACTTGCAGGACTTAAGCCTTTCTTTGTAAGCGCACCCCTTTGTTCCTCTCACAAATCTTGTTGCCGTTCTCTGTAGTCGTTCTAGCAACTCTATATCCTTCCTAAAAGGTGCCTCCGTAGCCAGGTGGGCAGGAGCAGCAGTGCATAGCACACGTTTCTTGATTAGACTGGGGTTCGAGCCCATGAGCCACCAAATATGGAGGATGTGGAAAGGTCAGGGAATGACCACCGCATATACCCGGAGCAATATGGCCTTAGTTGCTAATGCTCCTAAAAACCACATAACATCAACATCCTTTCTAAAATGAGGCCTCCAGACCTCACAGTACTCAAGGTGTGGCCTGACCATTGTCTTATACCAAGAGGTATAAGTACCAACTGTGTGGTACTACACTCCCTGTACAAACAAACGTACCAACTGTGTGGTACTACACTCCCTGAGTGTAGTACCACACAGTTGGTACGTTTCTCTTCGGTTACTGCTACCCATATGCAGTACATGCATTTGTCAATGTTAAACTTCAGTTGCCACTTCTCAGCCCATCTGCCTAACTTTTCTAGATCCTGTTGCAGTAGCATACTGTCTTTAGTGTCATTAACCCTGCCAACCTTTGTATCATCTGCAAACTTGGACATTAAGCCGATATACCTTCATTGATATCATTGATAAATTCACAAAACAACAATGGGCCCAGCACCGAACCCTGGGGGACTCCACTAATAACATTAGTCCATGTACAGCAGTGTCCATTTATTATCACTCTCTGCCATCTCCCACTCAAACATCCCTTTATCCATTGCAGCGACTTGCCCATACAATAATTCCATACCGCTAAAATTTGTACAGCAGTCTTCCATTTGCAACAGTATCAAAAGCTTTCTTGAAATCCCAGTATACAATATCAAAATTATTTTTTGCATCCAGTTCCTTTGTGACCACATCGTAGCATCCCTCCCCCACTTTTTCTCCATAAAAATGATTGAAGTAACAGCAAAATGAACCTGCTGCTGTTATGGTTTTTTGCACACCCAATAAGTGGTTAATTAAGTTCTATTTTTCTGGAAATACCATGTATAAAAAATACATGGTATTGTATTTTTATATGGTAAAAATACATGGTTTAAATTAAATTTTTAATTTAAAAAATTATATTTAATAAGTATTGCAATCTATTAATAAAGGTCAATAAAGAGTAATTAATATGGCATTGGTATACAAGCAAAATTTTAAAAAATCCAATTTTTTTTCCCCTCAGTAAAAAAGAAAATTGGAGTCTTAAAGCCCAGCAATGTCCGAATCTGGTGTATCACCATTAAGGTGTTAACTTACATTGTTCTTTTTTCTTTCTTTCTCTCTCTCTCACACACACACACACACACTCACACTCACACACAACCTTGTCTGAGTCTACAAGGACTTTGCTGAGTACTGTTTTAATAATGTTCAAAGTGATTACTATTATTAAAATAAAGGATTCATTAAGTTTTGAATTCTCACCGTCTAGATAAAGATGAAGGTGTCAGCATCTGAGTTAACTCGTGAAGAGCAGTATCGAGGGAACGGGAAGGTGTACCTAAATAAAAATGAACCATAATTTCAGCTTGGCCTTAGTTGCTAATGCTCCTAAAAACCACATAACATCAACATCCTTTCTAAAATGAGGCCTTCAGACCAGAGTAATTTTAAAAAATGAAAAAAGTATAGTTTCTATATAAGAATTAATCAGATTCAATTTATTCAATTTTTGATTCAGCAATGATAATTTATGTTTACTGCATTATGTTTCTGAAATAGTTCACTTAAGTATTTTCCAAGAGGTCATGGAAGAGAATTCTAATCAACCTATAATTAACGATATCAAAAAATCATCTCTTTAACAGACACTATCCTACTTGTTTCCTATTACTATTCAAATTTAGTTGTATGAAATAGTTTGCGCACTGCTACAAATCACACTAAGAGATTCCCTATAGTGTAATTTGTAGCACCTTCTTAATGCATAAGATACAAATTAGAAATGCATTAAGCATCAACTACAAGTGCAAGTATGTAATTTAGGAATATTCCACATCTTGTGGCACTTCATTTGCTTCACCATACAATAACTTTTCCATTTATACTCTGGGATGGCCACATAGGGTCAGAGGAATTTACAAAATAGACAGAATAAGGATATCGTTGTATTTAGGACAGAATAAGACATCTTCAAATAGGCCTCTGGGGTTGGGAATATTCATATTCATAATAATTACACAATACACCAACCGATGTTATAAATAAAATAAAATAAAATTCCAAAAAAACTGATAAAAAACTGACTGTACAATATAATATGAATTTAAACGACAAAGAATTATTTACAATAAAACAATGTAGATGAAACACAGGATGATAAAAGCGCTACAATACCGTAGCTTTCAGAGGCATCCGCCTCCTTTTTTCAACAGTGAGGCTTATCGTACGGCACATCCTTAAATATCAGCAGGCTCACGGTTCTCAGCATATGGTTCCACAGGAGCATGGGCAGTGCTCTCCCCATGTGCACTGGAACTGGAAATGGCTTGGGAGTGTGCCAGGCAGAACCGCTCATCCCGTCCAAGAACCACTGCCTCGAAGAGGGGATGAATGTAGATTCTCCTGTCTCTATTAATGGTATTTCTCTCAGAGCACTGGCACACTCTCGAGCCATTTCCGGTTCCAGTGCACATGAGGAGAGCACTGCCCATGCTCCTGTGGAACCATGTGCTGAGAACCATGAGCCTGCTGATATTTAAGCATGTGCCATACGATAAGCCTCACTGTTGAAAAAGGAGGCGGATGCCTCTGAAAGCTACGGTATTTTAGCGCTTTTATCATCCTGTGTTTCATCTACATTGTTTTATTGTAAATAATTCTTTGCAGTTTAAATTCATATTATATTGTACAGTCAGTTTTTTATCAGTTTTTATTGAAATTTTATTTTATTAACAACATTATTTTAATAAACATAACACTATTTATAACATCGGTTGGTGTATTGTGTAATTATTATGAAAATAAGAACATCATTGTATTTAGGACAGAATAAGGAAATCTTATTTTTTTGGGTGATGCAGCAAAAGCCTGCATCACCCAACTTCCTTGCACCATCTGGCCACTATTAATACTAAAAGTAAATCATTCAAAAAATAAAAAAGTTACACACAATTGAAAACATTAAAGCATTTTCATTGTTACATAATGAACCCTGAACATCCTTCCATTGAAATTTTATTGAGTGACAATGGCAATACAAAATTGCTTTCTTTACTGTAACTCTCATAAAACCTATGGATTATAGAGTCATACTCAGCTGTAAAAATTCATATCAAAGGAAAGAATTGAAGAGCATTTGGTTTTTTTGACTATTCTGACAAGAGGGGAAAACATACACCAGTATTAAAAATTATAAAATGTGCCATCTATAAGCGGACTACAAGTTGGAATGAAGTAAGATAGAGTGCAATAGTAAGTGCACAAAAATAAGCTATTAAATAATAATGATGCTGTTATTTATTTAGATGGAATCAAAGATGGTGTAAAAATGCAGCTAGAAAAAGATGAAACAGAAATGGAATTTCGAGGTGAAAAGTCTGTAATGCAGAAAATGAAGAAAAAAGAAACGTCACCCCAATATTCTTTAATAAATTTGCTACTGATGAAGAATGCAGAAAATATTCCTATTCTCTAAGAAAAATAAAGAACAGAACATTATGAAATGATAATACAACGGTACATTTAGTCAGAATTAGTGAGGCTCAACTGTACAGTGATAAGCGTACTAGTTTTTATTTTGTAATTCCTTCTCATTCTCCAAAGTAAAATTATATTTAAATATTTAAAAAATACAGTTAGATGTACAATTTTTCTCCCATAAAACATAATCATAGTCTAAAGTTTTTTTTTTTTTTTTTTTTTTTTTAACACTATACAATACTGATTTCACATACCTTTCTTTTCAGATCCTTTCACAGAAATTTTACTTTTCTTTGATTTCTTGGTTGATGGAATAAATGGGAAGGCAAAATTCTCCTTATTAGAAACTGAGAAATGTCTAGTAGGCGTTTCGAACAGAGATGATTTTTCATCAGAGACATTTAAGAGCGACTCACATCTCACTGGAGAATACTTAGTCGATTCCTTTTTGGGACTGCCTAATGTCAAGAGATCGGCATTATTCAGACCACTGTCTAATGATACTCTCATGCGAGGAGAAGTCAACTCAAATTCTGATACCAAGTTTCGACTGCATGTCTTAAAAATATAAATTGATATCCTCAAGTGAAAAAAAATGTTTTTTTACCAAAATAAGCATAACAATACAACTCAATTATTTTTAGTAAAAAGGCATATATAAACAACTGATCATTAACATAATACATTACACTTGTATGCACTACTCTATCATAGAATTAAGAACAAACATTGGTAACCTAGGGTGCACATAGTAACGACTGCATGCAAGACAATTTTTAATTGAACATAACATGATTTCATTTAATCTGTTCATGAGTACACCCATGTAAATTTATGTTGTGCATGTGTGGGCTCTGAAGAGTACAAAGTAAATTTGTTTTCCAAGGCATTTCATATACAATTCAAACAAAGTGTCCATTAAATGTGCAAACTGATTTGAAATCTTCCAATACATGCTGATATCTCTCATTTATTTGCATTTCCAGCTAATACTAGACACAGTTTTAATAGCTCACAACATGTAACAACTATGAAAAATAAAGATCTTATTTGTTGGCTGTTGTCTGATTTTACTAAAAAGCTGAAATTCTCCAATTTCTTATATGAAAGTGGATTAAATGATAAATAAATAGATATATTATAGAGGATATTACTGTATTAAAAATAATAATAATCATGAATTTTTTAAACAATTTTTAAAAATTTTCTGATTTGATTTTTTCAATAATTTCACTCAACTTTGCAATCAAGTCAAAATAAGCAAAAATTAGTATTTAAAATCATTCAGGCACAAAGTGTCATTTTTATAATTCTATAAAAATTCCAAAAAAAAAATTTATTCCACAGAGCCCATCAGTAGAGAACATTACCAATCAGCCTGTACATGTTCAGTAAACTCATGAAGGAAAGGGTTTAATATCCAGATAAAATACTGTTATGAAAGTCATAAAAATGCAGAACATGTCTGCATTTCAATTTTATTTCAAGATTAAAACATTTACTTGTGCTTATTATGGTGAAATAATAGCAGTTTGGTTTAAATTTTTAAATATTTATTACTGGCTTGCAAAGATTATATTATAGTGAATTTGTCAAAAATACTTTTGAAGGGCTATCAACCTCACATTACAGAAAAGACTATTCGAGCTATACAACCTCCCTTTTCAAAAAGTGGGAGGACTGACTTCATACTTTGAAATTAAAGCATTGTACTGAGCTGTTACTTGTCGGAATATGTTTGCTGACTTGTCTAGACACAGTAATGTGTGAATCGCCGTTTATTTGCAGTCAGTCAGCCTAATTAGCACACAAGTAAACAGGTGTTTTTAAAAATAATTTAAAATGTGTTTTGTCACATTTTAAATTATTTTTGCTGTGCAGTGAATGTGCATCAAATTTTTTCAAATTAGGAAAAAGTGCAATAAATCCATAAAATGTTAAAAACAGCTGTGTCCTTCAAAGACTTTTTCAGTCTTTGAAAAAAGTTTAAAGGGGCCACTTGTCCCCCCCCCCCTCTCTAAATTTTACAATGAGATGATCCTCACTCTGGCTGCCCTTCAACTTTAAAAACAAATGATTCAAATACTGGTGTTCGCAATAAGATCAGGAGTGACTGAAGTTTAAAGTGAAGTTTGTGTTTTGTGTTTAAAGTTTATGTTTTGTATCCTCATTAATCATCAATGAGGATACAAAATTGTGTTCTGTATCATCATTTGCTCTGTATCTCATATTGTGCTCTTCCTTCACAACTCACTGTGAAGGAAGAGCACAATATGAGATACAGAGCAAATGATGCCTCTCACACTACCATCGTAGTTTCTTAAGAGTTATCTATGGCGTATCTACACCAATATTATACAGATATTAAACTCTTAACGTATTATGCCTTGTGCATTTAGTTATTTTTAAATATTATCATATAAACCTTTTGGCATCTCTCATATTGTGTGATTATCTTCATAACTGGATTGTCATGTCTGCAATACCAGGGTACCTGCCCATCCACTGATGATAGGCCAATAGCTTTGAAACGGTGCCGTCTGGGTGGTGGTACTCACTGAGAATAAGTAACAATAGTTTTCTCTATTAGTGAAGCGTTAGTTATTCGAGATAGTGCAATACCATGGCAACTCATTGTGAAGGAAGAGCACAATATGAGATAGAGAGCAAATGATGCCTCTCAAACTACCATCGTAGTTTCTTAAGAGTTATCTATGATGTATCTACACCTTTTAAATTTTAATTCTATAGAATTTTGTTAGTTTACTGAGTCCTCACTTCCTATTGTATTTACTTATACATTTTATTTTTTTTTATTTATAAGTATTTCATCAATATTATTTCAACAGTATTTCATCAATTGTTGTAAAAATTTTCTATGTTTATATATGTGGTGTTGATTTAGGTAAAGCCATTGTCATCCTCTGAATTGTTAGGCTGACTGTATTAGTATTAGCCATATTGATGCAAGGAAGCCCCTGGCTTTTGCTACACATGCCAAATATGAACATAAAAATAAAATAAAATAAAATTAGTTTGATAATGACCATCAATTTTCCAGAACAGCTTTAAAACCATTGCGTCAGAAAAAAACAGAGTGCAATCAGCACCTGTAAACACTACTGGGAAGTTTATATGAGACAAATTTAAATATGATGGGCCCTGATATTGTAGGATTATTGAATCGCAAAACTTTCTAGTGATGACCGACATATCAGTTGCCACTAGAAAGTTGTGATATGCAAACCGAAGCTCAAGGCCTGTTTTCCAAGGATTATTGAATGTTTTAAAGTAAAACCTGAATAAAGGCCAAACATACATGAATTTCCACAGATAAAACATAATTAATTAAAACAAAACAATTTAAAAAATAAATAATTCCTTATTTTACGTTGAAGGATTTTATGTAGGTCATTACAAAAGCAAACTTACAAAAACTTTTTCTGCTTAATTTATGTTCAATGAGCAGTGATTAAATTCTTAGATTTAAGGAAAGCTGTACAAGGAAAAAACTTATGTAAAGATGATAAGACTTCTATTCTAAGGGATGCACAATTCTTGAAAAAAAAAAAAAAAAAAAAATTATGTACTGCACATTCTATGATGCTGAATAATCCAGTTGCAGAATGCACACCAGTACTATTGCACCCACAGAATTAAGAAATTCACTTGTGAACCATATGACCAGCAAGTTTTTTGCAAACCAAACTGCCATTAATTTGGTACGCATGAAATTAAAGAACATATGTTTTATCAAATGTCATTTATCAAAACACTGAGCTTAAAAGCCAATAAAAGTATTATGCACACAACACCGTAACAACAACACCGTAACAACAACTGTACCTTTTCAAACCCCATTTTACAATAAAAATATATTAAAAGGCAGAAAATTTTAAAAAAATTACAGGAGGAAAAGAAAGCTGGAAAAATCAAACAGTTGTTTGTGTCCATATATATAAGGAAAGTAAAACCAAACCTGCAGTACAAAAGTACCCTTTCAGATGTTTTATTACTGCATTAGAAATAAATGACTTCAGCATTATATTTTAGTTGATATCAATCACCGATAACTGAAGAAACTAAACAGCAGTGCCCATTGTCTGAAATGTTACAAATCTGTTATGCTCATCCATAAAATGCCCACCCCTCTGTTTTTCACTAATAGCATGGAAAAAAACTTCATTTTAATTTTTAATACATATGGTATATGTTGAAGGTAAGCACCTTTGACAAAATCTTAATTTGTTTTTTGTTGCATTCATCATTATCATCAGCCATTTTCAATCCACTGCAGGATGAATGCCTCTCCAGCAACTTTCCAGTTCCTTCTGTTTTGTGCAATGGCCATCCACTTACTACCCACAAACTTGTGAATTTCATTTGTCCATCTCAGTCGTTGTCTTTGCGGTAGTAGTAGTGGCACGTGATGCAAGAAAGCAAGTGTATGAGCTTATGCAGCATCAGCCAAAAAAAAAAAAAAAAAATCACACCATTCCCTCCAAATGCCTGTCCAGTTCCTCCTTAAATTTATTTACCCTATCAACTTCCACAACGACAGATGGAAGTTTGTTCCAGCAATTAACCACCCGCTGGCTAAAGGCAAATTTCCGCACATCTATTCTACATCTGTCCTTTCTTAATTGGAACTTATGTCCCCGTAGGTTAGTAATCTGAACAAGTGGAAGGATCCCATCAGAATTCAGCGTGCTCAACCCATTCAAGGCCTTATAGACCTCAATCAGATCACCGCGCAGGTGCCTAGTCTCCAACCACTGCAATGTACAGCACTTAAGCCTCTCTTGGTAAGAGAATCCCTTCATTCCCCCCCACCAATCTTGTTGCCCTTCTCTGTACACGCTCAAGGAAATCTACATCCTTCCTAAAATGAGGCCTCCAGACCTGTACGCAGTACTCAAGGCGTGGCCTGACCATTGCCTTATACAGAGGGACAATCACCTCCTTTTCCCTGCTAGCAAAATTCCTATATATCATTGACAAAACCCCATGACCTGCCCTAGCAGCCTGTCTGCATTGCTCAGAAAACTTCATATCTGACTGCACAATTACTCCCAGATCTTTTTCATTTTCTACCACCTTAAGTGTAGTACCACACAGTTGGTACGTTTCTCTGGGGTTACTTCTACCCATATGCAGTACTTTGCATTTGTCAAGGTTAAACTTCAGTTGCCACTTCTTAGCCCATCTGCCCGAATTATCTAGATCCTGTTGCAGTAGCACACTGCCATTTTCTTCTAGCTCCTCTTGGGTACTATTCTGTTATTCTCTTAGTCCATCTGTCATCATGTCTTCGAGCTATGTCCTGCCCAAGACCATTTTAGTTCCTTAGTTTTGATAAGAATGTCCTTTACTTGAGTTTGCTGCCTAATCCATGTGTTTCTCTTCTTATCTAACAGTCTGATTCCCAATATAATTCTTTCCATTCTTCACTGTGTAGTTCTCAGCTTCTCTTCCATTCTTTTGGTGAGCGCCCAAGTTTCACTTCCATAAGTCATGGTTGGTAGTATACATTGGTTCATTACTTTACGTTTCAGACAAATTGGGATATTGCTCTGCAGTATGTGACTATATTTCCTGAATGCTATGCATCCAAAATTTATTCTTCTCTTGACTTCCAACCATTTATCATTATTACAGCTAATGACTTGTCCCGGATAAGTATATGACTCCACCTTTTCAATTACTGCTCCTTCAATAATTATATCCCTTTCTGTGGCATACTTGTTCATCATTACTTTTGTTTTAGCCATATTCATCTTTAGTCCAAAATCCTTACTAACTCTGCATAACTGATTAAAATTTTCCTCTAATTCTTTGAGATCATGGCTTATGACCACAATGTCATCTGAAAATCGTAAATAGTTTAGGTACTCTCCATTCACATTGACTCCTTTCTGCGACCAGTCTAATCTTCTGAAAGCTTCCTCAAGGGCAGCAGTAAACAACTTCGGAGATATTGTGTCTCCTTGCAGAACTCTCCCTTCTCAATTTTAAATTTGCTACTGTCTTTGTCTAGTCTAAATAAAGGAGATAGCATTCTCATATATTTTCTTCAAAATCATAATATATGGAGTATCTATGCCTTGTCTTTCCAGCACCCAAAACATTGCCTTATGCTATATGGAGTCAAATGCCTCTTTTCATAATTCACAAATGCCAGGCATAATGGTTTTTCATATTCATTTGCTTTCTCTATTAAATGTGATATTATGTGAAGGTGATCCATAGTTGAGAATCCTGTCCTAAAGCCAGCTTGCTCTTTCTGTTGATTCTCATAGAGTATTCTTTCTAATCTGTTAGCAATGACCCTTGTGAACAACTTGTAGATGTGGGATAACAAGTTAATTGGTCTATAATTTCCAATTTCTGTTGCATTATAAACTAATAATCCAAATTCTGACTTTTAGTAATTCTTAAAAGAAATAGCATTGGAATATTAAAGCTAAGCAAGCAGCAAGCCAAAGGAAAACCATGAAAATAAATAGAATGAAGGAATATTCCCATCCCATTATTTCTAATCTAGAAGCAGATTTTTTTTTTCAACAAGTTATCTTCTACAAGATAAGTTGTGAATATACCACTTTTCAAAACATCTCTCCCTGATAGAGGAGCAATGGCCTGATTCTCATCTAAATTTAATTTTTGTGATCGCGAATTTTGAGCCTCATACAGCAATGCTCCAAATTTCAGCCTCATTAACTGTTTTTGCCAATTTGTGCCATCTGATATTCATTCACTCTTTGAGGAGATGGTAATACAATCAAAATATCAGACCAGTGATAGCACTCAAATAAACATACTCTTCTGCCAGAGAGCACTAGTTGCTTGTTTGAAAAGTAGTATATCACAGAACAGCTCATTTAAAAGGAATTAACTCCAAGAAAACTAAGATCATATTAAACAGACTTTTGGAAACTAGAACAGAAATAAAAGTTCCTTCATTTCTATTCTTTATTTCCATAAATAAAATCAGATAAAATTCCTCACTTATGTTTTTTTTTTTTTTTTTTAACAGTTATTATAATAGAATTTGTATGCTGTTATCTAACAGAACTTATTTCTAATATTTTCAGTAATACAGTTCAAGTGGATTACATACTTTAATTTCTGTCTGCTGCTGGTTGATTTGATGCAGCTGCAGAGGATGTCCAGAATTTTTCTTCAGTTCCAGCAAGAAATATGTAGCAGTGAAATAGTCAAACCTCCACTATAAATGAATAAAATATACAAAAAAAAAAAGGTTAGCATAAAATTAATTACAATAATAAGATTGTGAGCCTTATTATTTATCAATTACAGTAGATTATGGAAGTATTAGATTATTAAAAGTATTACAGAATATTTTCATTACAGAACTTAAATTATTTAAAATATAGAATTTAATAAAATTTTTGCATACTGAATTACATGAAATATTGAGAAATATGATTTGAAAATTAAATGAAGTGATGTACAACTGTTCAATTAAGAGGTTTCGAGACTAACGTTCAAAAAATTAAGCTCACTTTCTTCAGAGAGAGAGAGTCACATACACTTGACACAATTGGAAACAGAGCACAAGATTTAATGACTTGATTCTTTCCTTTCTAATGAGGATTATCTTATAACAAGTGTTGCATTTAAGTACTTTTAATAGAAAAATGCATAAACAGGAAGCACAATTTCTAATTCTAATAAAAGATTAAAAAACACTACACTCCACAAAGTTTTTAAAGCAAAAAATGATTGAGTTTATTTAAAAATGAAGGAAAGAAAACTTTACAAAAAACATTCCAATAACCCGACCATTTAGAGGTCAATTTGACGCTGCTTTGAAATTCGTGTGCATATTATCATTGTCGAGTCTAAAGTATGGAGCTGACTGGTAATTATCAGTGTCCATGTGGTATCGCTTAATTTCTCCCAAGAAATTAAACAAGATATTATTTTATAGAAAATTTTAAATGTATTTTATTTGGCTATAATGGTGTGTTCTATAAAGTGAATTTAGATGTTGTTATTAATACATTTTGCAAAATTAAGAAATGCAGATATTCATAACAGAAATAAAGAATAACTACATCACAAAGGAACAGTGGAAATACATGCTAAAGCAGTGTGGTGCATAAAAATATAACACACTGAATTAAGACATATGGAAGCAATAAATGTCTGGAAGCAATAAATTCCATAAATGTTTGGAAGCAATCAATACAGTTTTCATTGCTTCCAGACATTATGGCAACCTATCCAGTAGGTGGAGTTGTTTAAAAAACTGCAGCCATTATCAACCCACTGCAGGATGGAAGCCTCCTCAACAATTCATGGTGAGGGAAATGGACCATAATCTGCCATGCTGGTCCAGTGCGGGTTGGCAGATCGACCGTATTTAGCAGTCAGGGGCTTGAAACCCAGTCTACTCAAAGAGTGTGTGCTACTGCACTCCCGTTCCTGACTACTCAGCTACGGAGGCTGGCCCGGTGAATGCCATTGTAAGAGACCAACGTATTATGTCTGTAAATTGCATGTATGCTAGGCCAGTTTTCACGTATACTAGTACAGTCAGTCCTCATATAGCACGATAGTTGTGTTCCTATAAACCCTCATGCAATGCAAAATCGTGCAATATAAACAACAGGCCCTATGGGAAAAATAGGGTTAGGTGCCGACCACCCAAGATTGAACACACATTTGTAATAAATAAATAATCGTAATAAATAATCGTAATAAAATACTTACGTATTTTATTACGACAATTACGTAATAAAATATTGCTAATGCTTTTGCTTCTATCGTAAGCAAACTTGGTTTTTTTTTTATTTTCTATCCAAACAGATGACAGCCGTTCCATCTCTTCCAATTCTTTGTGTCTTAATCTAATGGATTTTAATTACACTTTGAGTTGTTCCTGGTATGAAAGTTGTTTTTATTTTCTCCGCATTCTTTGTAATTCTCGGCGTTGCCTCATTTAGGTCTCTGGCACGTGCAATATCACATGGTCTTTCATTTCACTCAAAGTGTTTCACAATTTCATATTTTTTCTCTATCGACAGTTTTTTTTTTTTTTTTTTCCTTTGGTAGTTATTGGCACATCGGCTTCTGTGGCCATAATGCACCTCCCAAGGTTTTTGCAGTACTTTGATCCAAGCCAAAGGCAGGATTCGAACCCGCGACCTTTGGGTTGCCAGGCAGGCGCTTTACCCACCCGGCTAGCCTGGTCGGCTCGACAGAGGTGGACTGGCCTTACCGGGGAAACCCCGGTGGGCCAGAGGCCGATGTGATTTTGGCCATAAAACATAGTATAAGGCCACTATAAATTTTCCCGGGTAAGAATTTTTGACCCAGTCCGCCTCTGTTTATCGATATTGCTTTTCTTTTTCTCTCTGAATCTGCAGTGTCTTCACCAGGATGCTTCCTTTTTACACCTTTTAAGTATTTTACTCATTTTTAGGGAATAAAGGAGGCATGCTTGATACACATAAACAAAGCTGTGCACGTGTAGCAACTAAATAAACAACACCGTAAAGGCAGAGATTAACACCCACATTTTACTAAAGCACATTTCTAGGGATTACTACCATAAAACAATAAAAAAAAAAATTTCCAGTTGCGTTTCTGCTAGTGGAATCTGTTATGAACTGGTAGTAAACTCAATCTAATTGCATTTGCGATTATACCAATAGCTGGAATTATGTTGGTTTTTACATTTTTATGGCGAAATGTGTTTCCCCTTCACTGATATAAAAAACATAAATACATTTTCAGAACCTTCTCTTCATTCCTATCGTGTTGCATTGTGTTCGGGTGGGGTGATTCTGCATTCAACTGCCATTTCTTGTAAACATAAAGGCGAATCGCGCATAAACGAATTTGGTTCGTGTTATATAAGATATCGTTCCCCTATTTATAAATCGTGTATGATCGAATTCGTGTAGTGTAAACATGTTATACGAGGACTGACGGTATATGGGAAGACTTTTGAAAGGAAAAATCTCTGCCTGAGGAACAAATAACTGCAGAATTGGGGGGGGGGGCTCTTTATGGAGAATTCCACCAACATGCAATGGGAACTGAACCTTATACCTTTTCTAAAAGAGTGGCTGATTAATCTGATGAACTTTCATATTACAGATGCTGGAACAGTTGAATGTGCAATGAACATGTGAAGAGTAGCAATACTGTTGGTACCAGGGCAAGGTGAAAATAAGCAAGACCAAAGATCACTGGGTTTCACACAATTTAACTGATGCAGGTACGAGTTATTAGATCAGTTGTCTTCATCTGGACTACAATATTCAAAAATAAAAGAATGCCTTTCTACACAGTGCAATAACACTCAGCACATGCATATGAGCCAAAGCTAAAATTAGTCCAGAAGTCATTTGTTCTTTGTATTTGCATATTTTATATTTTACATAAGATTACAGAATAAATAGATATTGTGAATAACAAGAACACTTCACTGCATATAGAAAGGTTGATTTAATTAATAATGTCTCTCATCCTCCCAGGAGTTCCTTACAGTGGTATAAGATATAAACTGAAAATTAAATTACATAATCAGATAAGTATGCAGCAATCTCTCACAAATTGTGAACATTGTGCATTCCTAAATCAAAAGTTCATGTTGGGAGCAATTTTCTCACACATACAAGTAAAATAACATAATGGGAAGATATGCATGACAAATAAAAGTTTTACATCTTTTTACAGTATCATTGTGCTGTTTATTTATTGTGTACATTACCTTTTACGTATGTTGTACAGCATCTGTAGTATAGCAAAAACAAAGTGTAGTTCATTGTTATGCTAAATAAAAAAGGCAATACAGTCAATAAGCTTTTATCCTGAAATCTGGCAACAGTTTAATCCTAAGCTTACTGGATTCTGGAATTTATAGAGCATTAATTTAACTATATTTATTTAAAATTTCTTTTCTGAAATTTCCTGGTTTTAACAATGAGGTATTGTACTGCACTTTACCATAAATATCAGGAAAACAGTTTTTATTAGAAAATATATTTTTCTGATACAGTAGAATGTCTCAAATCTGGCAACATTGGGAGCTGATTCTTACCAAATCTTGGTTATGGCATTTGGCAACTTATTATACACAGTACTGCACACGTGTAGCTTTTATTTTTTTTTCCCTTTCTTGGAAGGGAGGGGAGTAAGGAGAAATATGTGGTATATGGAAAAGTAAACATACAATACAGTAAAAATAAAATTATTTCCCCTTCCAAAATATACCATACTATATACCTCCTCTGCTGTTATGAAGATTACTTGCCAAGAAGTGGGCTAACTTTTGGTGTCGTGATATACAATGACAAATTTCCTACTTTTATTGCCATTAATATGTGGTTGCACCTCTCTCAATATAACAGATGAGAGACTACATGAGAGATATGAATATAGTCGTATGTGGCCTTGAAGGGCATATGCCCATCTGCCTAACTTTTCTAGATCCTATTGCAGTAGCATACTGTCTTTATTGTCATTAACAACCCTGCCAACCTTTGTATCATTTGCAAATTTGGACATTAAGTCTGATATACCTTCATCAATATCATTGATAAATACACAAAACAACAGTGGGCCCAGCACCAAACCCTGGGGAACTCTTCTAATAACATTAGTCCACATAGAGCAGTATTCATTTATTACCACTCTCTGCAGTCTCCCACTCAACCATCCCTTTATCCATTGCAGTAACTTGCCCTTAATGCCATACTGCTCCAATTTGTACAGCAGTCTTCCATGTGCTACAGTATCAAAAACTTTCCTGAAACCCATGTATACAATATCAAAATTATTTTTTGTATCCAGTTCCTTTGTGACCATATCTTCTTGTTGTTATTTGGTTTTTAGGGGCATTAGCAACTAAAGCCATATTGCTCCGGGGATATGCGATGGTCATTCACTAACCTTTCCGTATCCTCCATATTTGGTGGTCACGGGCTCGAACCTCGGTCTAACCAAGAAGTGTGTGCTACGCACTGCCGCTCCTGCTCACCTGGCTATGGAGGCGCCGACCATATCTTAATATCCAATCAAATTGGTCAGACAAGATTTCCACTTAACAAACCCATGCTGTGTCCGAACTGTTACTGCTGTTTTGTATCACCTCTTTAGCATTAGCATTAGCATTAGTAGAGGCATTTGATGCAAGAAAGCAAGCTTATGCAGCATCAGCCAAAAAAAAAAAAAAAAAAAAAAAAGTAACATAAATAAATAAAAATAACCACTTCCACTTCACCCCTCTGTTCGTTCGAAATACCTGTCCAGCTGAGCCTTAAACTTATTTAGGCTATCAACTTCCATGACAAGGAATGGAAGTCTGTTCCACCCACCAACCACCCGCTGGCTAAAGGCAAATTTCCGCACATCTATCCTACATCTGTCTTTCCTCAATTTGAATTTATGCCCTCTCAGGTGATTTTTCTGAGCTAGAGGAAGAATCCCATCAGCATTGAGCATGCTCAAACCATTCAAGGCTTTGTACACCTCTATCAGATCACCCCGCTGGTGCCTAGTTTCCAGACACTGTAATTTGCAAAACTTAAGCCTTTCTTCGTAAGAGAACCCCTTTGTCCCATTCACCAATCTAGTTGCCCTTCTCTGTACTCGTTCCAGCAGCTCTACATCCTTCCTGAAATGAGGCCTCCAGGCCTGTATACAGTACTCTAGGTGTGGCCTGACCATTGCCTTATACAAGGGAATAATCACCTCCTTATCCCTGCTAGAAAAATTCCTATATATCATTGACAATACACCATGAGCTACTCTTGCAGCTCGTCTGCACTGCTCAGAGAACTTCATATCTGCCTGCACCACCACCCCCAGGTCCCTTTCATTCTCTACCACTGTCAGTGTAGTACCACAGAGTTGATACGCTGCTCTGGGGTTGCTGTTTCCCATATGTAGTACTTTACATTTGTCAATGTTAAACTTCATTTGCCACCTCGAAGCCCATCTGCTCAACCTTTCCAAATCCTGTTGCAGCAGCATAGTGTCAGTAGTGTCCTTGACAACCCTGCCAACCTTCGTATCGTCTGCAAACTTGGACATTAAGCCTGATATACCATCATCAATATCATTTATAAATACAGAAAACAATAAAGGCCCCAATACTGAACCCTGAGGGACTCCACTAATAACATTAGTCCACGATGAGCAGTGTCCATTGATTACCACTCTCTGTCGTCTCCCCCTCAACCACCCCTTTATTAATAGCAGCAACTTGCCTCCAATGCCACACTGCTCCAATTTGTGCAGCAGTCTTCCATGTGCAACAGTATCAAAAGCCTTTCTAAGATCCAAGTATATAATATCAAAGTTATTCCCTGCATCCAGTTCTTTTGTGACTGCATCATAGTATCCAATCAAATTGGTCAGGCAAGACTTCCCCTTAACAAAACCATGCTGTGTCCTAGCTATAACTGAAGTCTTGTCTAGATGATCCTGCAGTGCTTCTTTCACCAGTGCCTCCATTAATTTTCCGGGAACAGAAGTTAAACTCACAGGTCTATAATTACTTGTGTCAGCCTTTGATCCCCCTTTGTGAATTGGGGTCACATTTGCACATCTCCAGTCAATGGGTACCTCCCCTGAGTCCAAGGAAGCTCTCATAATTAAGGCTAAGGGTTTGCTTACCTCCTTTGCTGCCTCCTTTAATATAACTGGATAGATCCCATCCACCCCAGGTGCCTTTCTTGTGTTTATCTTCAACAATTTCTCCTCCACTTTGCTCTCAGTTATTACAAGATTCTCTAGCTTACTGCTAGAATTGAATACACCTCTGGCATTCCCCTCGCTGAATAACTCCTCATGTGTGAATGTCGATGCAAAATATTCATTTAGTTTGTTAGCTACCCGAGCAGGGTCATCAACAGTTGACCCATCGATCTCAAGTGGACCAATCTGATTCATCCCCTTCCTTCTAGAGTTTACATAAGTAAAGAACTCTTTGCTGTTTTTCTTCGCATCCCTTGCCAAGGATCTCTCGTAATCTGCCTTCGCCTGCCTAACCTCCTTTGTAACTTGGTTACAGATCAACTTGTATCTATCATAGGCGTCCGTGTCACGTGTTAATTTGTATGTATCCCATGCATTTTTCTTCTCTGCCATATGCCTCATTAGTTCATCTGACAACCATTTAGGCCTAAACCTTGAACAATATTTCTTAGTTGGTATGTAAAGCCTAGTAGCTTCCACGATAAGTTCTTTGAATGCTTCCCATTTTGAATTTGCTGTTGGCAATATCATCAGTTGATCCCACTGTATAGAATTTAAATACTGTCTCAGTCCATTGTAGTCGCCTTTACGAAAGCAATACCCCTTCCCTTTACCCCTAATGGTAGTTACCTCTTTGAGTAACTCCCACTTCAGCACACTGTGATCACTGCCACCAAGTGGTTCATTTATCTGCATATTCTTAATGCATGAAGAATCACTACTGATAATCAAATCAAGAGTATTACTCCCTCTAGTTGCCTCCCGAACATGCTGATGTAGAAAACAATCATCCAATAAATCCACAAAAGCCTTGCTACTGTGTGAGTGACCAGCCCCCAAATTGCAGTCAATATCTGGGAAATTAAAATCCCCCATTATAAGACTCTCTGATTTACTGGCCCACTCTATTTCTCCGAACAGTTTCTTATTATACTCATCAGAGTCGTTAGGCCTATAGCACACTCCTACTCTCAATTTTGATCTCCCAATGCTTATGTCACACCAAACTGACTCGACACTGCACTGTCCAGCGATGTCGACTGGCTTCACTTCCTTGGATTTTATGTGTTTTTTAACTAATAGCATAACCCCTCCTCCCTTCCTATCCTGTCTATCCTTTCTGTAGACATTGTACTCCCCAAATTCCAGTTCTGCATTTCTTATATCTGTGTGACACCACGTCTCTGAAATCCCCACAATATCTGCCTTTGATGTTTTGAGCAATACCTCAAATTCATCAAATTTATTTACTAAACTCCTAGCATTGGTGTACACACAAGTATACATGCACCTGTTCTTTTTCTTAGCTACCCTAACACAACCCATGTGTTTACTTGTACCCCAATGATTCCCAGCAGTCTCTGAAATATCCTGCATCTTATTTTCCAGGCTGCGGCTCATTCCAATAGAAGCAGTGCAAGAATCACTTTCACCTCTGCCGGTGGCTACTGTTAATCTATTAGTCCTTGTATCCCCCCAATCTAGCAGTTTTCCGACCCACCTAACATTGCCTCGATAGCATCAGCAAACATTCTTGCACCCTTTCTATTTAAGTGTATCCCATCCCTGTAGAAGCAGTCTCTCCTGTTAACAAGTACAGACCAGGCTGAAAAAAATTCTACCCCTTGAGCCCTGCACAATCTTTCCAGGGCCGAATTGATTGACAGGGCTCTCATCATATACTCCCTCCTATCGTGTCTGGGCAGAATTGCAGACACTTTCAATTTCAACCCTAATTCACGGCTTTTTTTCATCAGTAACCTGTACTTGTCAAGTAATTCCGCCGGTCTCCTACTCTTAATGTCATTAGTGCCAACGTGTACAACTATATCACCTTTTGTGCCCTTAAAAGATGATATCCGCTCTACAACGTCATCAACTTTTGCCCCTGGCAGACATACCCTGGTCCTATTCCACCTATCCTTTTTACAAAGCATGTTTCCCGTTTCCCTGACAATAGAGTCACCAACAACTACTAGTTCCTTTGGGACCAGCACATTCTGCCTTGGGGGTTGCCGCTGTGTTCCGCGATGACCAAGTGCAAGCTCTGGCATTGGTGTGGGCAGCTGAGAGCTTGATGGGCCCCTCACTTGTAATCCTTCGAGGGCATCCACCCTATCCTTCAAGCTCTCATATAGGCCCATAACAACGCTGAGTTGTCGCCTTATCTCCTTACACTCCTTGCATCGCACACACACAAAGACATCCCCCATGGCAGTATCATGTCCCATACTTGACTGCTCCGCAAACATCAAGCAAATAGTGCATCTTACAAGGCTGTGATTCAGAGGACAACTGCCCCCCTCAGTTCTCCCCTGGGCCACAGCATTCCCATTAGCTTGAGCCCTTTGCTTTGCTGCTCTGGTTTGAGTCATGATTTAGATTTACTTTCAATAAAATTTCAATTTCTGTACAAAATTAAATCCTAAACTTGTATCCAAACACAGTTATAACGCTATATTTATGTTTCAGTAACGAGTGTTATCTACGGAATATTTACGTTTCAGTAACGAGTGTTATCTACGAAATATTTACGTTTCAGTAACGAGTGTTATCTGCGAAATCCCTTTATATAACTTTCGTATCAAGTTATGTATTAATTATTTGTTTTTACTAATTATTTATGTTACGTAACCTAAGTGGTTATATGTATAATTAATTATGTTAAATAAAATTAATTATATTACGTTTGTAATCTAAGTCGTTATATGTATTTATTTAAACGTACAATTTAACTGCTAACGAAGTTCAACTAACGCTATCTAGTACGGTATATCGTATCACAAAGGCGGGAAAATTACGAACGGTTAGCGGAGTTGAAACACGTGGAAACCTTTACCGATACTTTTATGCAATTACAAGGCCGAGTAAAGAATAAATACACCAAATTAATCAGAAAATCACCAAATAATGTTATACTACTAAATTTAAATCAAAAGTTTTAGAAAAACAATAATTTCAAATCAATGAATAAGAAAAATCCACTTAGCGGCTTTGAAAACGACCGTCTCTAGTAGCCTCGTCAGCAGACTTCAATCTTTAACCAGTGACCCCATTATTTTTCCCGGAACAGAAGTTAAACTAACAGGTCTATAATTATTTGTGTCACCCTTTGAACCCCCTTTGTGAATTGGGAATACATTTGCACATCTCCAGTCCATGGAGACTTCCCCTGATTCTAAGGATGCTCTCATTATTATGGCTAAGGGTTTGCTTACTTCCCTTTCTGCCTCCTTCATTAATAATTGGATAGATTCCATCTGCCTCAGGTGCCTTTTTTATGTTTAACTTCAACAATTTCTCCTCCACTTTGCTCTCAGTTATGACAAAATCACTTAGCTCCTTGTTCGAGTTTGATAAACTTCTGGCATTCCCCTCCTTGAATAACCCCTCATGTGTGAATGTAGATGCAAAATATTCATTCGGTTTATCAACTACTTAGTAGGATCATCAATAGTCAAACCACATATGTTAAGTGGACCAATCTGATTCATCCCCTTCCTTCTAGAGTTTACATATGTAAAGAACTCTTTGCTGTTTTTCTTTGCGTCCTTTGCCAAAGATTTCTGGTAATCTGCCTTCGTCTGCCTAACCTCCTTTGTGACTTGATTACAGTCTAGCTTATATCTGTCACAGGCTTCTGTGTTGCGTGATAATTTATATGCATCCCATGCATTTTTCTTCTCTGCCACAGGCCTCATTAATTCATCTGACATCCATTTAGGCCTGAACCTTGAACACTATTTCTTAATTGGTAAGAAAAGCCTAGTAGCCTCCAAGATTAAGTCCCTGAAGGCTTCCCATTTAGAATTCACCATTGCTAACATCATCAGTTGATCCCACTGTACAGAATTTAAAAATTGTCTGAGACCTCTGTAGTCACCATTATGAAAACAGAAACCCTTTCCTTTACCCTTGATGGTAGTTACATTTTTAAGTAAATACCACATCAGTGCACTATGATCACTGTCACCTAGTGGTTCCTTTATCTGCAAATTCTTAATGCATGAATAATCACTGCCGATAATCAGATGAAGGGTATTACTCCCTCTAGTTATCCTTCAAACATGTTGCTGTAGAAAACAATCCTCCAATAAATCCACAAAAGTCTTGCTAGCATGTGAATGAACAATCCACAATTCCAGTCAATATCTGGAAAGATAAAATATTCCATTACAAGATATTCTGATTTACTGGCCCATTCTATTTCTCTGCACAACTGTTCATTGTACTAATCAGCATCATTAGGCCTATAACATACTCCTACTCTCGTTTTCCCTTTCCCAGTGTTTATGTCACACCAAACAGACTCAACATTGCACTGTCCACCTGTGTCAACTGGATGCACTTCCTTAGATTTTATGTGTTTCTTAACTAACAGCATAATCCCTACTCCGTTCCTACCCTGTCTGTTCTTTCTGTACACGTTGTACTTCTTAAATTCCAATTCTGCTCTGCTTATATCTGTGTGACACAATGTTTCTGATATCCCAACAATATTTGCCTTTGATGTCTTGATCAGCATCTCAAATTCATAAATTTTATTTACTATACTTCTAGCATTAGTGTACATGCAAGTAGTAGTAGTAGTAGTGGCATGTGATGCAAGAAAGCAAGTGTATGAGCTTATGCAGCATCAGCCAAAAAAAAAAAAAAAAAAAAAAATTACATTCCCTCCAAATGCCTGTTCAGTTCCTCCTTAAATTTATTTAACCTATCAACTTCCACAACGACAGATGGAAGTTTGTTCCAGCAATTAACCACCCGCCGGCTAAAGGCAAATTTCCGCACATCTATTCTACATCTGTCTTTTCTTAATTTGAATTTATGCCCCTTTAGGTTCGTAATCTGAAAAAGTGGAAGGATCCCATCAGAATTCAGCATGCTCAACCCATTCAAGTATACATGCACTTGTTCTTATTCTTGTCTGTGTTAGTTACTCAACACAGCCCATGTATTTACTTGTTCAATGATGACTCCCAGCAGCTCTTGAAATCCCCAGCAACTTGCTCTCTAGGCTGCTGCTCATTACAATAGAAGCACCTGTGTTCCTAAAAATCTCTACATTATGGTATTTTGCACATTAAAAACATCAAGGCTTATGGGAAAAATAGGGATAGGGTAGAGCACTCAAAAAATGTTCAGTTCTGGTAAGTAAAACACTAAAAAAAAGTTAGAAACCCAATAAAATTGCTAACACAGGTTTAAATTTCTAATAAATAAATAAATATTACAGTAAATATAGAGCTTTATCTTGACAAGATATGTTTTGCTTGATTGATATTTCTTCACAGACATTTTCTTTTTTTTTTTGGATTGTAAAATTTAAAACAGTAAAAAAGATAACCAATCAATAACGACGAACACAGGATCACAAATTATGCAAGTGAGACAAGTTTATGAAGCTTAAAAAATAGGAATGAAGAGAAGATTCTGAAAATTTGTTTTTTATATGATTGAAGATTTCGTGGAAGGGGAAACACATTTCACCATAATAACATAAAAACCCACACAATTCCAGCTATCAGTATTATTGCAAATGCAGTAGGATAGTTTACTACCCATTTATAATTAGATTGCACTAACAGAAACGCCCAATAAACTATTTTTTTTATTTTTTAGTTGTTGGCACATCGACTTCTGTGGCCATAATGCACCTCCCAAGGTTTTTGCAGTACAGTAATACCCCGAAGTTACGCGATAGGTGGGTCCGACGAAAATCGCTTAAGTCGAATTCGCGTAAGTCGGGGTACAACTTTGCATATAAATACATATAAATTTTGTTTAATTGGGACCAGGGACTAACAAAAACACTAGTTTAGAAGAAAAATATTAATAAAATTGAAGTTCTTTATACATATTAATACAAAATATGCATTAAAAAAATAAATGACTTACGTAAAAAAATTATTTCGATGTCGATGGCTTCATAAAATCTAACAAATTCGTCTGACGACACAGAGACTTCTTTTTTTCACGCAGAATTTCTTCGTAGCAAGCTAATAATTTTTTCATTCTTTGCTTTGTAACTATAACGTGTTCTTCGTTGTAGTCTATGTTTTCTAAAATTTTTAAGCCCTTTTCAACTGAGCTAAGACCTTCTGTCAAGTTTGCAATTGTCATGTGCTTTTCGCCGTTGCCTCATTTAGGCCTGTAGCACGTGCAATATCACATGGTCTTTCATTTCGCTCAAAGCGTTTCACAATTTCATATTTTTTCTCTATCGACAGAGGCGGACTGGCCATAAGCCTTACCGGGGAAACCCCGGTGGGCCCGTGTAATTTTGGCCATAAACCATAGTATGAGGCCACTATAAATTTTTGACCCAGTCCGCCTCTGTTTATCGATAATTGCTTTTCTTTTTCTCTCTGAATCTGCAGTGTCTTCACCAGTACGCTTCCTTTTCACACCTTTTAAGTATTTTACTATTTTTAGAGAATAAAGCACAATTACAAAACGAGGAGGCACGCTTGATACACATAAACAAAGCTGCACGCATGTAGCAACTGAATAAACAACACCATAAAGACAGAGATACACTATTAACACCTCACATTTCTAGGGGTTACTACCATAAAACAATAAAAACAATTTCCAGTTGCGTTTCTGCTATAAACTGGTAGTAAACTCGATCTAATTGCATACCGATAGCTGGAATTGTGTTGGTTGTTAAGTTATTATGGTGAAATGTGTTTCCCCTAAAACAAATACATTTTCAGAATCTTCTCTTCATTCCTATCGTGTTGCGTTTGGTTGGGGTGATTCTGCGTTCGACTGCCATTTCTTGTAAACACAAAGGCGAATCGTGCATAAGCCAATTCGGTTCGTGTTATATTATAAGATATCGTTACCATATTTATAAATAGTGTATGATCGAATTCATGTAGTGTAAACACGTGTTATACGAGGACTAACTGTATACGGCTCGACCGACGCGATCCATTTCTCTTGTGAAAACGATGTAATTTCCGACAAACGAATTCGAATGCACACATATAAATATGACAGTTGGAATAAAAATTCTTGTATATGTGTGCAGCTCATGCGCAGTAAAGTTGAATTTTGTTCATCTTTCGCTCTCACTCTCCGCCGTCGCACCTTATATCGATAACACATGAAAAACGACCCTGAAGATAGTGGGCAGCAGTGTTGCCAAACGAAAAAAATCAAGAACCGCGTAACTCCGAGTTCGCGTAAGTCGGGGTAGTGTAAGTCGGGGTATTACTGTACTTTGATCCAAGTCCGAGGCGGGATTCGAACCCGCGACCTTTGGGTTGCCAGGAAGGCACTTTACCCACCCGGCTAGCCTGGTCGGCCAATAAACTGTGAACTGCAAATTGTTTTTATTATTTTATGGTACTGACCTCCAGAAATGTTCTCCTCCGCTCAAGCTATCTAGCCTTATGAAAATTCTGTTCGAACAGAAAAATGTGAGCTCGTGAAAATATGAGTCAGCCTACGATATCACGTGTTATCTTGTGAATACAGCGAATGACAAGCGTGTCTCTGACCAATACAATTACAGTAAATGGGAAATATAGCTCTCATATATTTGACATTTTTTAAGCTTCGTAAACTTGCATGTATTGCTGCGCAGGTTGCTATTCAGCTTGGTGCCCAAGTTTTCATTCACCTGGTGTTACTCGGAGAGGGAATTGCACAAGAACCAATGCGAAAATCAAGTTATACTGCATTGTTCCCTAATATATCATTCACCGTTACGAAAATATGTGCTATAGCAGAACAATAAAGAGTTCTACTGCTACTAATTATTCTCTTTAACAGAATGAGCTTAATGAAGGATATCACAATTCATATTTTAGAATTAAATATTTTATCACACATTGTAAATATTCCTTACTCTTTACAGTAAAATACGTGAAATATTTATTTTCCTCTTGGTAATAGGGGAACAACTATTTATCACATCTATGGTTATGTATGAATAAACCTCATTTAAATTAGACTAAATCAGAAGAAATAACGTCCACAAATTGAAACTTACCTCAAGTAACAGTTGTTCGACAGCCTTTCTTGATTTTCCACAAAACATTGCAAGTTCGAGGACACAATCTAAATCAAGCCCACTACTCTGAAATAAAATGCAATTTACTTAAATTATACTATGGGATACTATAATTTAAGTTTTAATAATATTGCACAGTTAGCATTAGTTTAAAAATGCAGACTGATGCAAGGAAGCAAAACTCGTAGTATCTGCCATCAACAAGAAAAGGAAGAAAACCCATAAAAATAAATTAATAAATAAAAACAATGTCTTCCTATTTTTATATTTTATCTACTTCAAATATTTACCAAATTCTCCATTATATCTGCATTAGCCTCTAACTCTACAAGACTAAGAGGTAACTTATGACAGCTAATCATTCTGACAAATGGCAAATTTCCTCACATCCGCTCCAATTAACTTAATTTAAATCTATGTTCCCTAGTGTCTAACATCATAAAAAGAGAAAATATTCTCCTCTCATTGTGTGCTCAACCCTTTTAAGGCCTTCACACAACATGTCAATTAGATATCCACACAGGTGCCCAGATTCCAAACTTTACAGCTTACAAAGCTATCTTTTCCTGTAAGATTATTACATTCCTTTTTTACCCTTTCAACTAGGTAAATATTCCTGAAATGAGATTTCCAGACCAGTCAAGACATTATAAATAATTAGGCGTATAACCAGTAAAATAAAAATATCTTTAATCACAAATAGATACCTGTAGCTTTCGAGACCTAAACGTGCCTCTTTGACAACAGAAAATGGAAACTTTAGAGATAAAATTATTCTAACGGACACAGTTGAGACATGTGAGGATACAAGATAGGTCATTCAATCATTAAACTGGCATTGTTGCTGCATGCGTAGTTTCTCCAGCACTTGTCTAGACATAAAACGGTTGCCTCTAAGATGGGGTGTAGTCTCATGCCTTTGCAGTGGTTCATGGCTCTCGAATTACACAATATATTGAGTGACTCTAACCAGAGGGGGTGGCGAAAGTGTGGGAGTGGTCGATTACTTCATAGTCCCGCTTAGGATTGAGGTCGTGGTGGGTGGACCAGTAGTGTTCTGTGATTGCGGACTGGTCGGTCTCAGCAAGGCGAATCGCTCTGTCATGTTCTGCAAGGCAGTCTTGAAAATGTCTCGAAATCTCTCCTATGTAGCAGCTGTCACAGTCTTTGCAGGCTATGCAGTATATTACACTGCTGCGTTAGAGAGGGGTGACCGGGGTCTTTACGTTGGAAACTAGAGAACGTAAGTTTCTACCAGGCAGCTGCATGCATTTTATGCAGTATTCTCAAAGGATTTTTGAGGTCTGGCCCAACATGCCTGGATAGTAGGGAATGTAGGCAGTGGCTCTGAAACAACATTGAAGCAACTCTGAAACAACATACCACGTGGCTCTGAAACAACATTGCTAGAATATTTCAATTCCTTGTCTGTGTTCATCCAGTTCACTCTAGAGTTAGAAGGACGGATCTCTCCCATTCCTGATGTCCTATTAAAACATGTGGGCCCACATCTAGAAACCTCAGTATACTATAAGCCAATGTAGTGTGGACAGTTCACAAACTACAGATCTGGCCATGCTCCTAGTCGTCTCAACAGCACTGCCCACACTCTATTCTCCAGGGCTTGAAGCCATTCCAGCACAGATGAAGCTAGGTGCAACGAGATTTCTAGAGTGAGGACAGACTTGATCAATTGTGGCTACCCAACACACATATAAGACAAGTGCTTATTACAAGCACAGGAGCTCACAGTCCACCCAAGACCACCATCAACTCTGGACAATGTACCTACCGCCTACATTCCCTACTACCCAGGCATGTCAGACCGGATCTCAAAAATCCTCCGAGAATACCGCATAAAATGCGCGCAGCTACCTGGTAGAAACTTACATTCTCTAGTTTTCAATGTAAAGACCCCGGTCACCCCTCTCTAATGCAGCAGTGTAATATACCGCATAGCCTGCAAAGACTGTGACAGCTACTACATAGGAGAGACTTTGAGATGTCTTCAAGACCACCTTGCAGAACACGACAGAGCGATTCGCCTTGCTGAGGCCGACCAGTCCGTAATCGCGGAACACTTCCGGTCCACCCACCACAACCTCAATCCCAAGCGGGACTATGAAGTAATCGACCACTCCCGACACTTTCGCCACCGCCTCTGGTCAGAGTCACTCAATATATTGTGTAATTCGAGACCCATGAACCGCTGCAAAGGCATGAGATTACACCCCATCTTAGAGGCAACTGTTTTATGTCTAGACAAATGCTGGAGAAACTACGCACGTCCATGCAGCAACAATGAACACGATTTTAATGATTGAATGACCTACCTCGTGCCCTCACACACCTCACTGCATGCACAACTGTGTCCGTTAGAATAATTTTATCTCTAAAGTTTAGATTTTCTGTTGACAAAGAGGCACGTTTAGTCTCGAAAGCTACAGGTATCTATTTGTGATTAAAGATATTCTTATTTTAATGGTTATAAGCCTAATTATTTATAATCCTATGGATTCCAGTACAGCAGGCACATTTATCCATTCAAGATATAGTCTGACTAGTAATTTGTAAAGTGGGATAATTAAGTTAATTGGACTGGATGTGAGAAAATTTGCCTTTCATTAATGCAACAACATTGATGCCTAAATTTATTGAGAAAGTTTGTGATTGGTGTTGAAACCATTTGTGCAATGCCATCTTGACCTCTTCAACTGATGAGAAATGACATCCTCTTAATTATCTTTTAGTAATAGCCCAAAAAAAGGTAATAATCACAAGGAGCTAAATCTGGTGAATATGGAGGATAGGGTAATAACTCACACTTCATCTCCTATATCCAATTCAACACAGAATGGTCAATGCAAAGAATGGACTGTGTGATACTATCATGCTGCAGGCATGATAGTATCACACAAAAACAGTGCACTACATCACAATATTTCTTTCAAATTGCTGATGTTAATTGGTTCAGAAGTACATCATATTTGCACTCATCACTGTTTCTCTTTTCTCTCCAGACAATGTTTCAATATCACTAATTCATGATTCCAGAATACATTTCTGTGCCTATGACCCGTCAGTGACCTATTCCTAATGCTTCCGAGAGTAATAATCCATAACCCCATAAAACTGATACCATTCCTGAAAAATACAAAGAACCTGTAGGTTCCATGTTTGTGCCAGGCATGGAGTCATCAATAATGTAAGCTGGATCTAGACTTAACTATCAAGAGAAAACTCTAATAATCAAACCACAATGTTTTAGAACTCTGTCTCTATGGATCCTATGGTGGCCAATGAAAAGCAAACCATTTGTTGGAAAGCATAACACTCTCTTTGATTAAAATTATTTCATATGGTCTGAACTGATACATTGCTTCCTACTTGATACAGAACTCATTCTGCAGCTGCCTGGCAATCAACTATCAGGCTCGGAAAAG
Source organism: Mastigoproctus giganteus (assembly GCF_048544385.1). Taxonomy (NCBI): domain Eukaryota; kingdom Metazoa; phylum Arthropoda; class Arachnida; order Uropygi; family Thelyphonidae; genus Mastigoproctus; species Mastigoproctus giganteus. The sequence goes on from NC_143578.1 coordinate 14,688,375, forward strand.
CAATTAAAGCCAGGAATGGTCAGCTCTTAGTGAAGCTTTCAATGGACAGATGTGACAAATTATTAATTCTGTTTTCATATTTTGTAATAATTTAGTCTACTGATGACATGTTGTGACAATCCACACACTTGTGTCACATCCCACTAGGTCTGACCTGCTCCAGTCTATCAATGCCTTACCAAGCTGTGACATGCACAAAAATCATGGGGTATCATTCAATAAACACTTAAGATTTTCCACTTCCAAGTTGATATAGGATGAAAAAGAACAATAAAAGTGGGTGTTTTACCCTCAACTATCACATGGGTAACATTCACTGATGCAAATTATTTTTGTTATGCAGATTTTTCATGCCTTATTCTACTGTATTATCTGTGTTATCTATGTTAAACATTTTACATTAAATATTTATATGAACATGTAATAATGAATGTCTGATATGATCATATCTGACATTATCAATATTATCATATGTATATCCTAACTGTTCAAGCAGTCTGTGTAGAGCTGTTGTTATTTGGTTTTTAGGAGCATTAGCAACTAAGGCCATATTGCTCCGGGATATGCGGTGGTCATTCCCTGACCTTTCCGCATCCTCCGTATTTGGTGGTGACGGGCTCGAACCCCGGTCTAATCAAGAAGCGTGTGCTACGCACTGCTGCTCCTTCCCACCTGGCTACGGAGGCGCCCTGTGTAGAGCAGGGATCAAGAATATGGAGGGAGGAGTGGTCTGCGAATAAGGAATGAAACTATTTTCAGTTATTTTGCAAGGGTGGAAGTATCACAAATAGTAGTAATAATATTTACCATATAGTGCATGTAATCCACGGGCTTTTGCTGCACAAAAGCAAATGGTGAATGAGGGAGGGATTTCAAAGTGTATTTAGGATCTTCACTTTTAAATTAATCTATAATATGGGCACACTTGTGTGTCTTCTGGGAGACTTAACAGGGCACTGCCATAGCAATGGCTGTTAAGTATAATTACATGAAAGCCTCAGGGTGCCATTTGGAAAGTCTTGGGTTCTGCCTTTGGCAGTAGCGTCATAAGTTGCAAGTATAAATAAAATACAATCATGAAATAAAATAAACATTTTTATTTCCTTCCACACTATTATATTTCATTTTAATGAAATTTGATTTCCCTGTATAAGGTAATGCATTTCACATCTGCAAAATAACTTTATATAACGAGATCTTTGCATATACGGAATAAATTAAATAATTTATATTTCATCCTAACCAACTGAAGACCCGAGAATATGAACTATTTTTAAAATCAGATAATGTGGGCAACAACAGAATGTCAAAGGGGTTCTGTTTTTGCAAAAGTATAAGATGCCAAATGTCCATATCAAAAAAGAAACAACATTAAAGCAAGATAATATCTTTCTCCTGCTTTGTTTTGTCCTTCCAAGGGACATTAAAAACAAAGAATGTAACTTGGAATTCAGATATAACAAAAAAGCATATTTAGTATTAGTAATGGCCACATGGTGCAAGGAAGCTTATGGCTTATGCTGCACCAGCCAAAAAATAATAATAATAATAAAAAATAAAATAACAAAAAAACAAAGTAAAAAAAAAAATAATAAGAATATTACCTTGCTCCTCCAATTAATTGGAGTAGTATATCCTTCCATAGTCCAAGGATGATCTAAAAGTTGTTCAATGGAAATTCGTTTTTCTGGATCAACTTGTAACAGCTGTGCAAGCAATTTTTTGCTGCCTTCTGATAACCACTCTGGCTTTTCATATTCACCTTTCTAGAAAGAAATATTTCCTTACATTACAAATGCACATAATTTATGACATGAACATGATGAATTTTTTCCTATCCAGTTTATCACAATTTTGCTATATAATAAAAAAAAAAAAAAAGTTGTAATGTATGTAAAAAACTGTACTCAAAATATGGAGAACTAAAAAAAAAAAAAAGCGCCACATATGGAGAACAGAAAAAAAAAAAAAAAAAAAAATGGACATGAACAGAGGATACTATTTGTTTCTTGTTAACTTTTATCAGTTGATTAAAGTTATCAAATATATTTAGCTAAGCAAACATGAAATAAAAATAAGAACTGATAAAATTAACAGCAATCTTTGACTTGTTGATTCTCGAGTCTGTTTAAGATAGGATGCAGGCAAGCCAAGAGGTTTACATACCAAAGGAATTGTCCTAGGGATGGGTTATAAATTTAGCCTTATGCAGGATGAGTTGCCTCCACGGATGGCAGATTACTTGAAGATAAAAGGCCAAACAGATTGTGGATTCCTATTATTGGAAGAGAATAGCTGTATGGAAAGTTTCATGTTGCTGAAACTGATGACAGCTGGTGGATAGAGATGATTTGCAAACTATGATGAATGTACAAGTCCCTTCATAGCTACAGGATTTACAATGAAGAATGATATGGATTAATATAAAAAAGATTAATCAAAATAACTAATCAGAAAACAACTAAAACAGAAAATAAATACCCAAGTTGTCAAGTGACTCGGCACTTAAAACCTGGCAAGCAGTGAGCAAATTATCCACTATTATCTTCATGGTTGTCATGAGTACCAGACACAGCTTTGTTAAGGGGCATACATATAACTATCACTATCATTAGGTGACAGCTGGACAAATAGTGATCACAAGCAATCATGAATATAGACATGGCTGCAACATTAGCAGGGCCTCACAGAGAGAGAGAGAGAGAGAGAGAGAGAGAGAGAGAGAGAGAGAGAGAGAGAGAGCAATGAGATGGTGCACAAAAAAAGGCATTCTTACCAAAACAGACTGGGGTTCTGTAATTTGCAGCAGCTAGAAACCAGGAATCTGCAGAGACCTAAATGAAATGTTTAAGATTTTAAAGAGATTGAATAAGATTGAAAAATTGAACTAAATGCAGATGGGAGTTGACACTTTCTCAGATAGCATGCACAAGGGAATATAAATTTAAATTGGAAAGGGATAGCTGTAGAATAGACAGAGAAATTTACCTTTAGCCAGAGAGTGATTGCTGGAATAAACTTGCTTAGTACTGTGAAAACAGAGTTTTAATAAAATTTAAAGGAGGATTAGATTATTTAAAGAAATGGGCAAATGAAATGGATAAAAAGTTTTTTTTTTTTTTTTTTTTTAATGCTGTATTGCTTCAACTTCCTTGCATCATCTTTTCGATATTAACAGCAGTGACACTAATACAAGATATTATGACTGGATGATGCCCATGTGCTGGCTTTTATTATTTTTTTGATGAAGACCCTCACAGAAAATTTACGATGGTCTTCATCTAAAAGTTAGATGTGTAGCAGTGTTTGGGTTGACAAAAATCAATCCAACAGTTTCAACCTATTTTGGATAAATAGTAAAGTGGGTTGAAACTGAAATTAAGACAGGGATTCACTAGTTACAGTGGTTTCAGAAGCTAGGTTCAGATATAACACCCATCTTCATCTTGACAGGAAAAATTCATCATCCTCTCACAGATAGTTGCAAGCATGAGTCTGATTAAGTGCATGTGCTATTTATGTTCTGAGTATGGGTGGAAGTTGAAATTTCCATATCATCTCTTTCAATAACCACTATTTTTCAACATATACATTTTGACATTAATGGAGTGGTCCTGCACTATACAATTTGCTGGTTCAGTATCCACTATAGCCAATAAAAGTTTGGTTTGGAGATGATAAATGTGTGGAATTATTTTGAGATCAGTGGGTTGTTGGAGAGTGGAGGGATGACTTTCGGAATGGGTAAAACACACAAGGAGTAAACGTTTCACTGACAGAGATGTATGGATTCCAAATCCATAAAGGTAAGCTTTTATTCTTGGACCATGCAATGAATTCTAATATTGATATCTTCCAGAATATCCTTGGAGGCGATGCTGGCAAAAAGCTTGATTTCATTAGCATACACTTCACACTTTTCTTGTTCCCTATGTTAACATTAGCATTAGTTGAGGCATACGATGCAAGAAAGCAAGCTTAGGCAGCATCAGTCAAAAGAAAGAAAAAAAAAAAAAAAAAAAAAACCTCCCATTTCACCCATCCATACACTCCAAATGCCTATCTAGCTCAGCCTCAAATTTATTTAAGCTATCAACTTCCACAACAAGAGATGGAAGTCTGTTCCACCAATCAACTACCCACTGGCTAAAGGCAAATTTCTGCACATCTATTCTGCAACTGTCTTTCCTCAATTTGAATCTATGCCCCCTCAGGTTCGTAACCTGAGCAAGAGGAAGAATCCCATCAGCATTGAGCTTGCTCAACCCGTTCAAGGCCTTATACACCTCAATCAGATCAGATCATCTCGCCACCTAGTCTCCAGCCACTGCAATTTGCAGAACTTAAGCCTTTCTTGGTAAGAGCACCCCTTTGTTCCCCTCACCAATCTTGTTGCTCTTCTTTGTAATTGTTCTAGGAACTCTACATCCTTCCTAAAATGAGGCCTCGGAACAAAAGGAAGAAGAGCAAAAAAACGTTTCAGTCATAATTCCCTATTTTAGTTCTAAAAGTACAATTATAAAACTCAGTTATCATAAATTCATGTCACAAGGCAAACTTTCTCTCAAATTTTCTATACATAAAAAACAAGTATGAATTATGTGGGAGGCATACCTGAATCTTTCTGTAAAGCACTGTGACGTTTTCATCATCAAATGGAAGGCAACCACAAAGTAAAGCATACAAGAGGACTCCCATGCTCCAGATATCAGCCTAGAAAAAGTGATAGATGCAATTGTATTTAACAGAATAAAGCTTGAAGAATAAATCAATTTTATGCATACAGATTTGCAAAAAAAAAAAAAGCATGCAAAGCAAGAGTAAGAAGAAAGTAATTAAAGGCTAGTTAAGATATAGAGTAACAAACAATTCATGGACATATTTTTAAAAAAACTTAATTTTTATAATTTTTTAAGCTGACATTGAGGAAATAAGTCTTGGAAAACTGAATTCTGCCATCAAATTTTAAAAATGGACAAAAACTGTTGTGTGTGGATGAGAGTTCCCAATGTGGAGCTGTATTCCACCAATAACTACTTCAATCACTATCACAGAACTTTTGTTAGACCTGTCCCATGTCAGCATTACATTCTCAAGTGGCTTTGACAGTTTGTCAGTATTAAATTGTTACTTGCACTTTCAACACCTTGGTTTCCCATAATACCTCACCCTTTGTACTTCCTTTTTGTCAGCTTCTTTGGGCATTGCAGGACTGTTTCTCTCTCTCTCTCTTTCAATTGTTTCTTCAGCTGTTTCTGATTTGCTATATTGTTTGTTGTGTGCTATAACATAGGAATTAATGGATTCTCACAGAATATGTCCATAAACCAAACTTTGCTCAAAATTGCCTTCAAGAAATTGTTATATAGTAGTCATTCACAAAATACAGCTTTACAATGATGAATTTATGTTCCATTCTTCATTTGTCCATTTAAGTTTAAATTTCAACTTTCCAGAGCTCAGTGCCTTTCATCATTTGAGAAAGAGAACAATTCTTTATATTTAATGAATTGTTGTTTTGTACATTTGAGAAAGAGAACATTCATTAAATATAAAGAATTGTTCATTATTAAAATGAGTCCATAAATTATGTCACCTTTAAGCATAATTTTTTCATTTTTTAAAATTCAGTGTAACTTCCTTTAATAACTTATTCAAAATGAATGAAACTGTTTATTCATTTAAAGGCACCTACCAAAAAATTATATAATGAGAATAGCATTAATCTGAAAAAGACTACTATCTTTGAGCTGCTCTTAACAAAAACTGGCAACACCATTTTCATAGAGCTTGTTTTCTAAATTTAAATATTTCACTGCACAGATAGGTATTTTTCCCTTTTCCAGTTCCTATCCCTTTCCAGTCTGGTTTTTAACTGCAACATGAAAATCATGTTGCAGTTAAAAACCAGAAAACATATTCACAGAGAAATTGCAAATTCTTTCATAAGTTCAGTTTAGCTTTTGTTATTAACTTTATTATTTTAATTTTCTCCAAAATCCTTGTCCTACTCTTCTGTTATGTTTCATATGATAGTTGACAATGCAAAACAGGAAATATTTTCAAATTAACCTGGTTTTACTTCTCATAGAGAAATAAACTGTGAGTTAGTTGAAAGTTACCTGATATTTTGAATTATCTAAAGTATAAATGCAAAAAAAAAAAAAAAAAAACTATATCTTTCTGGGAGAAGACTTGTTACTGACTAATTTCTCAGGTACTTACTACAGCATGTTTGGAAAGTTGCTATACACCTATTTCAAAGGAAAGTAAGTTTTTAATGTTATTGTTACAAATCATTTCTTATTGCCCAGTTTTACTTACATAAGTAGTCCATTACAATAGATGTTGAAATTGACCACCATGGAAATTCAAACAGGCCTGAACACATTTCATTTTATTTTCAAAAACCTTCTTTAGTTCTTCTTGTGTGATGCCTTTGATGGCATTAATGGTAAGTTGCTACAATGGATAAAGGGATGGTTGAGTGGGAGACTACAGAGAGTGGTAATCAATGGACACTGCTCTTTGTGGACAAATGTTATTAGTGGAGTTCCCTAGGGTTCGGTGTTGGGCCCATTTTTGTTTTGTATATTTACCAATGATACTGATGAAGGTATATACCCATAGACTGGAAATGTGCAAATGTGACCCCAATTCACAAAGGAGGATCAAAGGCTGACACAAGTAATTATAGAACTGTGAGCTTAACTTCCGTTCCAGGAAAATTAATGGAGGCACTGGTTAAAGAAGCACTGCAGGATCATTTAGACAAGACTTCAGTTATAGCTCAGACACAGCATGGTTTTGTTAAGGGGAAGTCTTGCCTGACCAACTTGATTGGATACTATGATGCAGTCACAAAAGAACTGGATGCAGGGAATAACTTTGATATTATATACTTGGATCTTAGAAAGGCTTTTGATACTGTTGCACATGGAAGACTGCTACACAAATTGGAGCAGTGTGACATTGGAGGCAAATTGCTGCTATGGATAAAGGGGTGGTTGAGGGGGAGAAGACAGAGAGTGGTAATCAATGGACACTGCTCATCGTGGACTAATGTTATTAGTGGAGTCCCTCAGGGCTCAGTGTTGGGTCCATTATTGTTTTCTGTATTTATAAATGATATTGATGATGGTATATCAAGCTTAATGTCCAAGTTTGCAGACGATACAAAGGTTGGCAGGGTTGTCAAGGACACTACTGACACCATGCTGCTGCAACAGGATCTGGAAAGGTTGAGCAGATGGGCTGAGAGGTGGCAAATGAAGTTTAACATTGACAAATGTAAAGTACTACACATGGGAAACAGCAACCCCAAAGCAACGTATCAACTCTGTGGTACTACACTGACAGTGGTAGAGAATGAAAGGGACTTGGGGGTGGTTGTGCAGGCAGATATGAAGTTCTCTGAGCAGTGCAGACGGGCTGCAAGAGTAGCTCATGGAGTATTGTCAATGATATACAGGAATTTTTCCAGCAATGATAAGGAGGTGATTATTCCATTGTATAAGGCAATGGTCAGGCCACACCTAGAGTACTGTATACAGGTCTGGAGGCCTCATTTCAAGAAGGATGTAGAGCTGCTGGAACGAGTACAGAGAAGGGCAACAAGATTAGTGAATGGAACAAAGGGGTGCTCTTACGAAGAAAGGCTTAAGTTTTGCAAATTACAGTGTCTGGAGACTAGGCACCAGCGAGGTGATCTGATAGAGGTGTATAAAGCCTTGAATGGTTTAAGCATGCTCAATGCTGATGGGATTCTTCCTCTAGCTCAGAAAAATCACCTGAGAGGGCATAAATTCATTGAGAAAAGACAGATGTAGGATAGACGTGCGGAAGTTTGCCTTTAGCCAGCGGGTGGTTGGTTGGTGGAACAGACTTCCATCCCTTGTGGTGGAGGTTGATAGCCTAAATAAGTTTCAGGCTCAGCTGGACAGGTATTTTGAACGAACAGAGGGGTGAAGTGGAAGTGGGTTTTTTTTTTTTTTTTTTGGCTGATGCTGCATAAGCTTGCTTTCTTGCATCAAATGCCTCTACTAATGCTAATGCTAATATCAGGTTTAATGTCCAAGTTTGCAGATGATACAAAGGTTGGCAGGGTTGTCAACAACAGTAAAGACAGTATGCTACTCCACCTGGATCTAAATAAGTATGGCAAATGGGCTGAGAAGTGGCAACTGAAGTTTAATATTGACAAATGCAAAGTAGTGCATATGGGTAGCAATAACCAAAGAGAAATGTACCAACTATGTGGTACTACACTCAGGGAAGTGGAAAGTGAAAAAGACCTGGGGGTAATTGTGCAATCAAATATGAAGTTCGCTGAGCAGTGCAGATGGGCTACCAAGGCAGGTCATGGAGTCTTATCAATGATATATAGGAATTTTGCTAGCAGGGACAGGGAGGTGATTATCCCATTATACAAGGCGATGGTCAGGCCACACCTAGAGTACTGTGTACAAGTCTGGAGGCCTCATTTTAGGAAGGATGTAGAGTTGCTAGAATGAGTACAAAGAAGGGCAACAAGATTGGTGAAGGGAACAAAGGGGTGCTCTTACCAAGAAAGGCTTAAGTTCTGCAAATTGCAGTACTGGAGTGTAGACACCTGCGAGGTGATCTGATTGATGTGTATAAGGCCTTGAATGGGTTGAGCAAGCTGAATGCTGATGGGATTCTTCCTCTTGCTCAGATTAAGAACCTGAGGGGGCATTCAAATTGAGGAATGACAGTTGTAGAATAGATGTGCAGAAATTTGTCTTTAGCCAGCGGGTAGTTGATTGGTGGAATAGACTTCCATCTTTTGTTGTGGAAGTTGATAGCCTAAATAAATTTAAGGCTGAGCTGGACAGGCATTTGGAACGAATGGTGGGGGTTTGGTTTTTTTTTTTGGCTAATGCTGCATACTTTCATAGCTTGCTTTCTTGCATCGTATGCCTCTACTAATGCTAATGTAAGAAGTTACAGCAGTTTGGAGTTCCTGAAGTAATCATGGGTTTTGTATACTTTATTTTTTGCTGCTCTCACAGATAAAAATCAGATGGATTCAAGTCTAGGGAACAAGGGGTCGAAATTTTTTCAGATTATTTTATTATCAAAAATTTCATCTAGGAGTGTCATCAATTTTGTAGCAGTATGGGCAGTGGTAAAATCTTGCTGAAACCACCCATTCATGATTTCTTTCTCATTCATTTTGCCGATGAATTGGTAGAGAATATTGGAAGAGTAACTCAGAGTTATTGTTTCATTGAAAAAGATAGGCCTAATGATTCTTCTTCTGGAGATAGCAACCCAAACACTAACCTTTGATGGAGAGGTGTTTGATGTAGACTGTGTGGATTTTCAGATGTCCATAATTGGGTATTTTGAGCATTCACATACCTTGAAAAATGGAACGATGCCTCATCAGTGAAGAACGCAAGGTCCAGAATACCACTGGTATTTTCAGTAAGGAACTTTTGAAACCAGTGGCAGTAACGTATTCGATTTTGGCGATCTGCTGCTTTTAATCCTTGGACAACTGTGATTTTATATGGGGAAAGGCAAGCTTCTTCCTTACTGCTAAATATGCACTTGCAAGGCAGATGTTTTGTTGTCGTGACAATTTCAACCTTGATTTTAAAGGACTTTGCAGCATTGAATCTGAAATATCCAGGAGTTTCTCTTCTGTCAGTTTCAGTGACCTTCCATTATGCTCCACGTTGTGTACAGCTACATCACAAAATTTGTCTATTAATGCCGTCACATGTGATGTAGTACTGGCATATTTGGAAATGTTCTTAGAAAAGTTTTCTCGGATGCTTTGTGTGTATACTCACCACACTCATTAAAAATATTCTCAACCAATAAAATATCCTCCTTCAATGACAAAACCATCATTAATGCACTCCATAATCGACTTCCACAATAGCTATCTCACAGTGAACTGACTAAGGCACACACACCACTAGATGCACAGTCTCATATCAGACCATACAATGGCAGTGATTCGTACCACTCATATAATTTTACACATTGCTGTCATACAGGTGTATAGTGACTTTCCAAACACCCTGTACTTTGAGAATGTTTATTTGGACTAAAGCAAGGCATTTGACTAAGTCCTGCATGAGGTACTGCCACGAGATGGGAAATATTGAGATCATAGGTAAGATCCTTAAATGGAATAGGAGAAAGCTACACAATAGAAGGCAAAGGGGTTGAAACTGACCCTTCAGCAGACTTGGGGGAAAAAACATTGGGGAACAAAATACTCCACTTGAGTATAATTTGTTCATAGGAAAGAAAGAAGCAGGAAACAGTTTAAAATGAGCACTTTAAAATATTGTTCATTTTGATACTTATAGATAATAAGAGCAAATATTTTTAACAGAAACTTCTTTTTAAAAAAAATCTTGACCACCTTACAGCCAAATACAGGGCAGCAATAGAACTAAAAATCAAAGGGAAACCAAAAATTCAGAGAAAATTACAGAGGATGGTGCTTTACTTAAGTGCACATTTTGCGTGAACACAGAACAACATAAGTCTTTTTATGGTTATACTTGTACAATTAAATAATAATTAATGATGCAGACCAAACTGAATGCTATATCAGAGGAAGGCTAAAATTTGCACTAATGTAATTCTAATAAATATTTAACTATCTAAGTTTTTTTTTTTTTGGCATAAATTTTACACCACTGTGCTCACTATATGATTAATGTTTACTCATCAGACTGGATTAGGGTTAGAGATAATCCCTCAGGGATAGGTGCTGGGGCTGATTTTGGTATTCTTAAATTATTTCAATGAGGAGATAAAGGAAAGGATATCAAAATTTGCAGATTGTGTGAAAAGTCAGACAAGCAGTTAATGATCAGAATCACATAACACTCCTTGAAGAGTATCTTAACGCAGTCTTACAGCTGAAAAATGTCAAGTTTGTGGCTTAGAGGTCAGAATGAATTAAAAGAAGTGATGAAAAATGTTTCTAAAAACTGTATTATTATGATGAAGGAAGGAGATCCTCCTTCATTGTCTTTGGGAGCTTGGGACTACAGTCTAGACCAGGCCTGGCCAATCCATGGCTCACCAGATGATTTTTACAATACTGACTACATCAGTAAGAAATCAATCACTAGCTGCACTAGGCACAAGAAATATAATACTAGGCCAGCTGTACTTCCCCGAATCCCCACCACTCCTTCCCTTCTTCGATCTGGAAACTCTGTAGATGAAAGTAATTGATTTATGGTGCAACAATGAATTAAAACACATTCACACCAAAACATCCAAAATCAACTTTAACAACATGTATGTGACAGCGGAAAAGAATCCCAAATTAAGAGTTTTTGCACAGAAATTGTGAATACCTTCAGATCCACATGTTTGTGAGACTTTCTTTTCAAAAATGAAATTTATTAAAAGTAAATCTTGAGTTTCAATAACAGATGAAAATCTGGAAAATCAATTAAGATGTGAAACTACCAATATTGAAATAGATTTTTAAAAATTGAGTGATCACAAAGAAAAGCAAATATCTCATTGATGTAGATATATAATAAAAATGAATGAATAAAATAAATTTTTATGGCATTTGATTTTTATAAGATTGTTTTATTTTATTGTGGCCCGCGGGAAAATTGTGGTTCGTCAAGGTGGCCTGCAGAACGATTTGGGCTGGCCAGGCCTGGTCTAGACCAAAATGAAGTTCTCCATGCAGTGCAAACAGGTGGCAGTGAATTATCAAACTTGTACATAGGGAAATTGTGATTGCACTACATAAGATAATTGTAAGGCCCTATTTGTAGGTATAGATCCTAGAGTGAAAGTCACATCTAAATAAAAATAGGCAGCATACCTGATGAAATTGAAGGGGAGAGGGGTAAGTAGAAACTTCGCATGCATGCATGCGTGCGTGCTCGCGTGTGTATGTGGGAGGGGGACAGCAAAGCTTGGTAATTAGGTACCTTGGAGAAAATTCAATTGGATTTATGGAGCTCCGAGAGGGGATAATGGTATGAATGAGGGTGAAGTTTTCATATCATTAAATGACACTGGTACCAGGGATCATGAATTTAAACTAGGAGAGGAGTTCTAGAATGGACTGCAGGAAATGATAAACAACATACTTTAGTCAATTTCAATCATTATCAGAATAATGATCAGAAATCAAGTTATTCCAATCATTGGAATAAGTCTTCCATAGGTGGTCAAAGCTTGGGGAAGATTCAAAGGCTAGCTAGATGTTCATACACACCTTTGGCTAGTGCAGTAAAAGCCTAGCTTTCATACAATGTTCATTCAATATCTATACTCAAAGATATCTGATATATTAAATTAAGAGCATTTTACTGTGATGATCTTTTGTAAGAAATAGTTTTACTTTATAATAGTCTATGTGTCTATAAAAATAGATTTCTTACTTTTGAACCGAGATATTCAAAACCACTGATTATTTCAGGTGCAGCATATGCAGGACTACCACAACAGGTATCTAGATGGTTTTTCATTCCACCCTAAAAAAAAAAATTGAGCTATACAAATTGACGAAATCCATTTATTTCATAAAAATTTTGAAGACCAATATTAAATATATAAATATATAAATACCTGTTATAATGAATGTTGGCAAACTAATATTGTTATTGCACTACATATTCTATTCTAATAATAATATTCTAAATTATTCTAAATATTCTATTCCAATAATATTCTAAATCTAGCATGCAATTTACTAAATATAAAAAAGAATGGGAAATACAGTTTAATCACACAGATAGTCAGAACTGAAATGCTAAATTACAGTCAATAAACAAGCAATAGATAACAAGAGAGAATGTTAAAACACTTGAATTCAATGATTCAGACTTTCTAATACAGACTATCAGAGCAAATATATGCACAGCTACTAATCTTTAAAATACAGGATTGTGAATCAATAAATCATGAAAAGTGAAATAAGTTTGACTGAGAAAACTGATGGATGTTTACAATTGTGAAAAATTGTAATTTGCCAGTCTACAGAAATATTGTGATTTCTGAAATCACAATCCTTCTGCAGACCAGCAAAAGCATTCCAAAAAATGACTTAGTTTACAAAAATATTATATACTAATATTTTTGTAAACTAAGTATAATAGACATGAGGGGTGTTTGAAAAGTTTGTGGCCCAGGTGAAAGATTTATCTGAGGAGTCTAGTAACATATTACTTTTCAACACAGTTCCCCTTTGTAGTCTATACACTTTTGCAACTGATGCCAAAATGCATTGATTCTAGCTGTGAAGAAAGTTTTCTCTTAGGCCTCCAGAAATGCATCCATTGGTAATGATGTCTCACTTTCAGTGGGTAGATGGATGTCAGTCAAGTATGTTTTAAAATTATGAAAAAATTTAAAGTCCAATGGTGCTAGATCTGATGAATATGGGGGATGGTCCAAGATTTTAAAGCAGCACTCATGCAATGCAGCCACTGCAATCACTAACTTGTGAGCATCTGCATAGTCCTGATGGAACAACACTCCTTTGCCAGTTTTCCTCTCCATTTTTTGGCATTTTCACACAAACCATCAGAGGGTCTGCATAACATGCCACTGTGGCTCTGGCCCTTTTAAAGGTAATCCACTAGCAACACTCCATCATCTGCCTTAAAGCAAGAACCTGTTAATATGGGTACACACATTCAGATGAGATGCTGAAGTTGCTGGCAATGTACTGAACTGTTACTCAATCATTCATCACCAGATCGTGCACACTGTCAACTTCTGGAGTGAAAGTTGATAGTCATCCACAGCATTGATCATCTGCCAGGCTCTCCCTCCCTCATTTAAATATTGTTTCCCACTTCTTAACTATGGAATAGAAAGTGGCATCCTCCTCCAGTGTGGTAACCATCTCCTCGTGAATTGCCTTTGGCATTAGTCCCTTTTATCTCAAATACTGCATGGTGACTGTGTCCATCTTTCCTTATTCATACAACTTTGTTGACCTCAGGATCTGTAATTAAAAAAATATCTTATTGAAACTACAAGAAACTTGGTGGTTACTGTTTGAAGTGTTATGCATTAAGTACAGAAATTTTTAACATACCATACACTTTTCAAACCCTCCCCTCATATACAACATAATTACAGTAAACCCCCGCTATTCGCGAGGGATATGTTCCTGAGAAATGTCGGGAATACCGAAAACGCGAACCCCTTTATTACTATGGGAGCCAGAACTGAGTTATGGCTCCCATAGTAATAAAGGGGTTCCGTTCCAAAGTATGAAATATATAAGAAAAACTAGTCTAAAATTTTGTCTATGTATGTATTATATGTACCTTCATAATATGACTATGTACACAGACAGTACATAGTGAAAAATCGAAATGAAAATAGAAACAATTTAATATTAAATGTAATATTTATTAGAAATTTCAAACAAATCTTTCAAATCAGCGCCTTTGCTAGCTAAAAAACCTATCCCACCGGTGCTATCACCAGTTTCGCTAAAGTGTTGATAAACGAGTTTTGCCTTTTCGTGAACAATGACTGAACTTAACGGAATTTTATTTTGAGTTCGGTCTTCTATCCACAGATTTAAAGCTTTTTCCATTTTTTCTAATTTAACATCACAAGTTACAGAGCAAATGTTTGAAGCAATTAGCACGTTTTCATGGACACTACGGCGGATTTTTTGTTCCGATTTCTTGATTGATCGTACCGTTGACTCATTGATTTTATAATGTTTTGCCACTGAGGAGATACTTTCACCAATGTGAATTTTTAATGTTTTGCTTGAGCGTGTACAGAGAAGAGCAACACGATTGGTGAGGGGAATGAAGGGATTCTCTTACCAAGAGAGGCTTAAGTTCTGCAAATTGCAGTGGCTGGAGACTAGGCACCTGCGCGGTGATCTGATTGAGGTCTATAAGGCCTTGAATGGGTTGAGCACGCTGAATTCTGATGGGATCCTTCCACTTGTTCAGATTACGAACCTACGGGGACATAAGTTCAAATTAAGAAAGGACAGATGTAGAATAGATGTGCGGAAATTTGCCTTTAGCCAGCGGGTGGTTAATTGCTGGAACAAACTTCCATCTGTCGTTGTGGAAGTTGATAGGTTAAATAAATTTAAGGAGGAACTGGACAGGCATTTGGAGGGAATGGTGTGATGATTTTTTTTTTTTTTTGGCTGATGCTGCATAAGCTCCTACACTTGCTTTCTTGCATCATGTGCCACTACTACTACTACTACTACTACCATTAGAAATTCTGTCTAATAACTCAATTTTGTTCGCTAATGTCATCACCTTCTTTGATCTTTTCACATTTCCCCTGTTATTCGTAGCCATATTTTTGTAGAGGTTAGAAAAGAACTTCTCCACAATAAAGTCACTTTCTTCCATTAACACACTCGAAAAAGTCTGTTTTCACTAACACACTGCAAAACGGTAGATTTTTCACTTTTGTAAGCATATTAATTTATAAATTTATTCAATTTATAAGCATATAAATTAAAAGCAAACGGCGAAGCCTTCCATGACAAGTGCATAGCACATACTGAACAAGGATTAGCGAGAAACATCCACGCTCGCGATTTTGTCACCCCTCTCCCCCACCCACTGACCGCTGTTTTGACCGGAAAGATGATTTTAGCCATGCCCATGTTTTTTTATGGCAGAAAATGTTCACAGCTTTAAAATTCACATTTTTTTAGGTTTCATTTTATATTAAATCAGCGACCGCGAATAGCGGGGGTTTACTGTACACTAAATTACTAATTTCAGAAAAATTAAGGATGCAACTACATCGTAATTCCATAAAATGTTCCAGTATTGTGCAACTGTTATCTTTGGTATTTATAGAGCAAAAGGGTTCCCAATTATTTTTTTAAAAAGGGTGGAACGTCTTGTAGTATCGGATTTTACTATGAGACTCAAAAATTCACATTATGATATAAAATCAATAAAATCAATATCATTAAATGTTTTAAAACTTACCTTGGGTCTGCCACAGAGGCCGAAATCGATTAATTTGAGATTCTGTTCCTCATCTAAAAGAAGGTTTTCCTATATAAAAAGAATGTTTCAGAAAGAATTTCTCTCATATGTATCATTATTTAATAAAACTAGAACTTCACAATAAACACATACAAGATAAACTATTTTTCAAAAAATTTTTTGCACATGCAATATAATCTGATTTCTTCTGATTTAGTCTAATTTAAATGGGACCTATTCATACATAACCATAAAGTTTAACAGAGGCAGTCGCATATATGTAACAACAGCACCACTCGTTCTCATGCAGTTAGTTACTCAGTTGAAAGAGAAAAGTGAGAAAAAATGTTTCGGTTAAAAAAAAAGTAAAATGCTAAGGTTGAAATAGTTAATTACATATTCTCTTCTGTGTGAATTGAATTATAAAGGTGAAACTGAAGTAAAATAGAAGTGAAGACAAGAAAATAAGATATTCAATTGCATGCTTGTTAATTTGATAACAAAAACATGTAGTACTCAAAGAAATTAAGCAAAACAATACTCGACAGTCTAAATTAAGTATAAAGAATGAATACTATTGAAATCAAATGTAATCATTAAGTCAGTAATAGTTTAGAAAGTGAATGTTATACTTGACACGAATGGTAAAAATTTGCTTAAGAGATTTGGAAAGGGATGAGTTTATTATGTTAAACAAACAGAGAAGTTCATCAAGTCAAATCTCTTGATCTTTTTGAAGCATAAAAATGGGGAGTTTGGAATGTTGTTTTGAGCAAAACCATTGATAAATGATAATTTAGTTACAGATTACCTCATTCTGCTAAACTTAAATAAATTGGTGCTGATGAAACTAAATATTTTTTGTGTGTAAATCATGTTTCAGTTAAAAAAAATTCATTGTGAATGCCTTCACAACAAGTTGTCTTGATATTGCACTACCTTGAATAAGCAATGCTTTGCTAGTGGAGAAGACTAATGTTACTTATTCTTGGCAGATACCGCCACCCTTGGGTGGTGGTGGTATCTGCCATTACTTATTCTCCACAGACACCACCACCTCAATCCTGTGGTGGTGGTATCTACCAAGAATAAGTAACATTAGTCTTCTCCATTGGTGAATCTTTGCTTATTTGAGGTAGTGAAATATCAGAGCAGCTTGTTGTGAAGGATACCACCAGATAGTGCAATATCAGGGCAACTCGTGTGAAGGCATTCACAATATGAGATGTAACAAAAACGATGTCATTTCACCTACTTCGGTGATTTACTACGAACTAAAATGATGCTATGCACTAACTTGTTCAATTACTAAATTTTCCATAGTCTGAGGCTTTAAGCCCCGAAACCTTTTTAGTATAAACATTTTGATATAATGGAAGTGACGTATTGCAATTGTTTTCATTAATATCCATAAGTGGATATCGACCACATGAAGCATTTGCCGTTAAGTTCTGATGGTTTTGAATAGTTCTGAATTAATGGAGTGTTGCTGTGTCTTATTGTAATTGTGACCTTTTAAGGTATGTTGAAAGCTGAATTTATAAAACTTTATTTCTATAGATTACCATTAGTATTTTTGGTAATTCTGTAAAGAACCACCATATTTTTGTCTATCTACCATACTGGCCCTAATTATTTGTCCCTCCTTGGCAGTTTTATTTCAATGCTACAAATATTAATTATACTGATTATATTATATTATACTGATTATACAAGTATAATAATTATTAAATTTATATATTTAATATGGAAGCTGTTTTCATTCGACAGTCAAGTGTGAACGATAGGCTTAATTGATAGGGTTGGAAGTGGTCTCAAATTGAAGATTTCTTCCTAGGTGTGCAGAAAGTTGTTAAAATTTAAAAATTCCAAATAGTTTTATTTTACAGACTGGGCCAGTTTTGTACTACAAACGAGAACAGTTCAATATTCACTTCATAGATAGAGCTACAGGACAATGTTAACTGTTAAACAGTTGTCTAAGTTGATAAGGATTTTTTCATGTCCTTTGTTCCGAAAAAAAAAAAATAATAATAATAAAACTCTGCTACCAACTGCGAATTTTTCACGAGTACAGCTAGTTGTAACCATTGTGTACGATAAGCCTAACTGATTTGGTCTCAAATTGAAGATATTTCTTCCTAGGTGAGCAGAAACATGGAATAATATAAAAATTCCAAATATTAAAAATATTTAATATTTTTAGAGGCCAATTTTCTCTACTAGCATTGCCTACCTTAAAAGAAAGAATAGTTTTATTTTACAGAAATAATTCAACATGTACTGACTTACCTGCTCATGACCAAACACAGACTACATTTCTTTAGAACAGTTAGAGAAAATCTCTGCTACCAATTGTGAAATTTTTGCAAGGGGTACTGCTAGTATTATACTGATTTTATGAGTATAATAATTATTAACTATACTGATTATACTAATTATATTATATTTTTCTAATTGTGAAAGTTATAGTTGGAAGGATGAACTCCAAAGAAGTTCATCCTTACAACTTGGTAATGAGTTTAATGAACAGAATGTTAGGCAATTAGAAATCCTCAGTTTAAAAATGCTTCCCATAGGCTGAGCAAAATATTTACAAATTCTGAAATAGTACTTAAAATCATCTTTAACTTATGTATTTGTATCTTTTCATTTTTATTTGTGCAGTTAATATTTCATAACCTTAGGTCATTTTCCCTTCTAAGAAGTTTTCCCTCATAAGAAGTTCTAAACCTCCAGTCCCTCGAAAAACTTCTTATCTGGGTTCTACTGTATTACAAATAAATGTTGAATTGGATTCTAAATAGATAAACAGAGTTTTAGGTATAAAAAACTTCTTGCTTATAAAATCAAACATTCATAAATCAGACTACTATATGTGGAGGCATCTGTAAAGATA
Organism: Mastigoproctus giganteus; assembly: GCF_048544385.1. Lineage (NCBI taxonomy): Eukaryota > Metazoa > Arthropoda > Arachnida > Uropygi > Thelyphonidae > Mastigoproctus > Mastigoproctus giganteus. Next base: position 14,707,245 of record NC_143578.1, read on the forward strand.
GAAAAATAAAAATACAGTAGAATCTCATTAATACAAAGTTCAAGGGACCTAAATTTTCACGTTTTGTAATAATGAGGTTTGTAGTAACAAGGTCCCCCAAAAGTGTCAAAATTTTACAGGTTTTTTTTTTTTTTTGGTAATATTGTATATTTAAGAATAATAATAAATAATAATAATAATAATAATATCAAAAATAAATTAATAAATTTTATAAAATAAAATAAAAACAAAAGCCTTGTCTAACAATACAGTAATAGGAATAACATTTTTTTTACAACCACAATATGAGATACAATTAAAACGATTCCCTCTACGCTACATACGTAGTTCAAGTTTATGGGTTAACTATGGTGTATTTACACTGATACCATACAGTTTATTTGTAAGATAAACTAAGAGAAAAGCAATATTAATGGATATGAAAATATTGTACGGTATATATTTTGATATATCCAAATTTTAGTATCACAATAAAAACAATTACAATCTTAATATAAAAGGAGACATACAAACCATTAACTTTTTAATAAATTAATCTAATTTAAAGAAAGAATCCAATTTTGTGTGCACAGTTTTTGTCCTATATGTGTTTTTAACTACAGCACAGACATTATCAAATGCAAGTTTCTTTATCAATGTTACTGCAGGCCAGCACATTCCCTATTATGTTCAATGCATTTTGGGCATCTTTTCTAGATGGCAGTGTGCATGCTTCTTCACTTCCGCTTGCACCGGTATATTATACTGGTACCAAACAAAACATCATCGTTTTGTTTGGTACCCAGCAACTCTTCTGGTGTTGGCATTGCAGTGGTAGCAACTTCATCATCCACCTTCACAAACTCTTCAAATTTGCCAATAAAATCCATATGCTCCTTCAAATTCCTCACTATTGCTATCACATTTGTCTGCTGGACCATGTTTTTCTCCAAAGCCACTCTTTCTGAAGCAGTTGATTATTACACTTGATGTAATACTTTCCCAAGCAATAACAAGATTACGGATAGCATCCAAGACATTTCAATTTGGCTGCAAATTGTTCCCTCCTTTATGTTGCGGATCAAGTTCCTTATCTGGCAAGCTCTGTATGCTCTCTTGAGGTTATAAATAATGCCTTGATCCAGTGGCTGCATTAAACTGGTGGTATTGGGGTGGGGGTAAAAACAACAGCCATATATTTGTCAACTTAAGTGTCTTGGCAGAATGTGCTGTACGACGGTCTAGAATCATCAAAATGTTCCTTTTTTCTGAAGCCATTCTGTCCAATTTTGATAACCAAGACTAAAAAATTTTGACCGTAAGCCAAGCACTTCTATTGGCCTCATAATCACAGGGAAGTTGGTCAAACTGCTTTAAAACATCTTGGCTTGGAAAACTTACCAATCAAAGTGGGTGTAGTTTTGTACTGCCATCTGAATTGCAGCATAACAGAACAGTCAGCCTTTGTTTTCTTAATTTTCTACCATGACAAGATTCTCCTCGAACAGCAAATGTTTTGTTTGGCAGCAAATTATAAAATAAACCTGTCTCGTCAAGATTAAAAATATCCTTTGCATCATATTTTTTAAGGATGGACCATACAGAACACAACCAGTCTGTAGCCTTTTTTTTGTCGACTAATCCAGAATCACCGCAAACATTTCATGAAACCATGTTATTCCTGTCTTTAAATCTTTGGAGCTAGCCACTGTTGCATTTGAAGTTGCTAATCCCATATTGCTGAGCTACATAATTTGCCTTTTCTTGCAAAATTGGACCAGATATTGGCAAATTAGATGCACACATTTGTTGGTACCACTCAAAGTTTTGTTTCAAGCTCCTCGTGTTTTGCACCATGAATTCATTTCCTGTTTTCATCACTGCTCCATTGTCATGCACTTCAAGTCTTATCAGTTTTTCTGTATTGTAGATAAAGCAGGTAAAGGGATGTTGTATTCCTCTGCAATGTCCGTTTTGCTTCTTTTCATCCTATCAGCCTCTTGTATAATTTTTAGTTTAATTTCCAGGCTTAATTCTGTCCATCTATGTTTTGTTGCCATAACACTGCTAAATAAAATTTAATATAAATAAATTTTAAATTAATTTAAAGACAAGTTCTGAAATTGTGATGTCAAGAATCAACTTCACTGAAAACGAGCTAAGGAACCTCCAGGAGACCTCATCCGACGTCATTTCGAAAATGGAATTCGGCTTCGGTATGATGAAAACGAACCTCACAGAACTGCATGATAACGTCACATTTCTGCACCGATGTAACAAAGACATCAAGCTTATTCTTCTAGACATCTACAATAAAATCGAACTGAATAAGTCCGAGGATTCCAGAGTGCTTGCCAACCTTCTCAACACGCAGGACCTTATATAGATTTATAAAAATTATGAAAAGACCAATATCGTGTTAATTTGTCCTGAGTGTAAAACGAAATCTAGTCACGTTCCTTCCCCCCTACAAATCCCAGAAGAAGCAACTCCACTGAGGCCTCGATCAACATCCCTTATTAGGGCGAATCCAACAGCCCTCTTCAGAAGGCAAGAACAAACAGTGTTCTTCCCAAGGAAAAAATCATTCTCGATCACAGGAAAAGACAACTGATGAATATCATTCCCCACTCAGGATCAATACCGAGACATTCAAGGAACAAACATTAGGAGCGAATAAGAGTTTTCAACGCAATGAATGGAGTGTCTGAACTCCAAATCTCCTCTTACCCCTTCTCACATCAATCACAGAAGGACAGCACCACCCATTCTCTCCCGTCTCGGATACAAAACTATTCCATCCAAGACTCAGAAGTAAGCCGATGTGCTACATTTGCAGATGTCCTTAAATCTAATCATTCAACCGTCCGGACACCTTGGAAGAATGCCCCCAGCTTAAGGATCAGGCTGCACGTACCAGAGGAAGAGGAGCAACCAATTCCCAGCATGCAAAGTCTACAATCTGAGGCACCGGAGTCTCTCTATCAACCAAATAACCAAATCGCACCCCGAAATTTCTGCACCACAGCAAATCATCCCGAAATTATTCATCTCGCCGCCACATTGAAGAAACAACCAAACCAGGACACCCAAAATTTTCTAAGAAGATGACACCATGCAAAGGGAAGCAGAAATACACAAAAAACCAATTAAATGCACCAGAAAAGCCAAACTACAACATGAAGCCCACAGTCGGGACTGCAAACTCAATGAAAATACATGCAATTCCGCTGAAAATCTCTTCACATGAAAAATCAATTTTTGTCTCCAGGCTTTCTCCACAGACAACTGTTGAACAGATGTGGTCTTATTTGAATGAAGACTTAGGTATAAACACAGAAGTTACCAGGCTCACAACCAAACAACCATACTATGCATCATTCAAAATCACTACAGCAGAATAACTACAAACTACTCAGCCTTGCATCACCTTGGCCAGCAGGGGCACTAGTGAAACACTTCTACACTACAAAGCGTACCTCTACCAGGATGCAGTATCCCCAACGGATTGAAACCACAAATAATGAAAGGAAAGCCTGACTCAGACCCGCCATTAAGTCTAAGTTTTGGGAGGAACATTCCAGTTATACTGAACAGGACCTTCTTAAAGGTTCAAACACTCTCACAGAAGCTTGCCAGCGACATGATCACCTGCCACTAATGCCTGAGGGAAAACATATGAAGATTGAGGTGAGAACTACCTCCAGAACGAATCACAGACGATTGATGAAGGCCATCAGAGCTCCAACAAGGGCATACATCCAAACTTCTTTAATGTGCACAATTTTCTATCAAAATGCTAGAAGCTTGAGAAATAAACTTAAGACAATGGAAATTCTTCTCTTGTCAAGATTGCATGACATCATTTGTATCACAGAGACATGGCTGTCCCCCAGTGAAGAAGACCTCGCATTTTCTCAACCCGCTTGCTTCTCGGGCATTTTTGCCTCCAGGGCACGGACGACTGGTGGTGGTGTAGGCATTCTCTTCAACACACAAATTCTCACTGGCTAGCTCAGCCACTCTAAAAACAGAACTGTTTGAAGCTGCAAGAGCCTCGCTCAACATTCAAGGCCACAGACTTGACGTGTGCACAGTCTACATCCTCCTACCACAGTAAAGAACACTTTACAAGAGGTCTCCAACTGGATCATTAATCAATGCCACCCCAAAGCAACATTACTTGTGTGTGAAGACTTTAATATTAGCCCAGGCCAACAGTCTTCACAGATTGTTATCTTCTAATCTGGCTGCAGTTTTGACCCTCCAGAATTTTTCCCCTACCAGAGGTGCTAACCAGTTAGACTTAATATTTGCAACAGACACCCTCACCATTGACAGCCAGCCTGAAACAGCCTTCATGTCAGACCATCTACCAGTAGTAGCCTTCATTCTTCCAATCACTTCCAGGACATCCTGGCAAAATCAGGCACCAGTTAAGAAGACAGTGATTAGCCCTTTATTCCTCAATCCAGAGAAATGCTGCTTTGCAGCATTCATTTTTCCTTGGGAAGCCCTAAACCAATGTCATCCACAGCTTGGGCTGCACTTTCTTACCTGCTGGCTGCAGTCTATTGCTCGAACTGCAGCGTCAAAACCAGTTTCAATCTCCCTCAAAGCAAAGCATGGTGGACCCAAGATATCAGCCTTAAATTTCAAAATAAACAAAGACTACATGCAAAATGGAAAGCAAAACAGACCCACTAGACAGGATTGCATACTTAAGAGCCCGTGCCCAGTTTAATAGAAGCAAATCTGAAGCCATGAAAGCCTACATCGACAAAACAATCAAGATCGGGAAGGCTTGTTTGTTTGTTATTTGGTTTTTAGGAGCATTAGCAACTAAGGCCAATTGCTCTGGGGATATGCGGTGGTCATTCCCTGACCTTTCCACATCCTCCGTGTTTGGTGGTCATGGGCTTGAACCCCGGTCTAATCAAGAAGCGTGTGCTACGCACTGCCGCTCCTGCCCACCTGGCTACGGAGGCACCCAATCGGGAAGGCACCGTTTAAGGCAAGGCCTGAATTCCCTCAACAACTTAATCCGATCGAATGGCTAGACTACATCACAAGATTTAAGCCAAACCAGATTTAAGATTTAAGTCAGTGTCAGACCTAAAGAGCATTCACAACAGTTGTCAGCGAGATGTCCCGCCTCCATGGTTATCACAAAAAGAAAGCTTATCCAGGCCATCAATGATATTGCTGAGTGTGAGAGAATATTCATCCAGGTGAGAAAGCAAAAACTGAGTTCAGATCCTCTTTGTGGTAAACTTTGGAAATGCTCTTGATGGTTACGTCTAGACAGTAGGGTCATTAGTTATGAATAAAACTTTGGCTCAACATTTCTGAAGAGGACAAAGTCTGCAACTGTGTTTCTTGAAGCAATAAAATCAGTTGATGTCTAACAAAAAATCTATACAGAAATCCATAGAGAGAAAAAAATCATAGTTAAGCTAATGTTTGAAAGCATACTGTACTGGTAAACAATCTTATGTGTATATTTTAATATAAAATGTGTATGTTGGCAGTGAAATTTAATTTTTAGTGTAGTGTGAACTTTTTAAAAACCTTCTGCTTTTGTCTGGAAAAATCTCCTTTCTTTTTATTTGTTTTGTTCCAAAAATCTCCTGTTTTTCCCCCTGCTTGCAATTACCTGATCTCTCCAGCTTTTTAAAAGTCAAAAGTTAGCTGCTGTGCTTAATTCAGATTTCCACAGCTGTAGCGTTAAATCCAGGGAAAATTAAAATTTATGCTCCAGCACAAACCATACAGCCAGAGAAGGTCACAACTAATCAGAGGTGTATAAGGCCTTGAATGGTTTGTGTATGCTCAATGCTGATGGGATTCTTCCTCTTGCTCAGAATAATCACCTGAGAGGGCATAAATTCAAATTGAGGAAAGACAGTTGTAGGATAGATGTGCAGAAGTTGCTTTTAGCCAGCGGATGGTTGATTGCTGGAGCAAACTTTCATCTGTCGTTGTAGAAGTTTATAGCTTAAATAAATTCTAGGCAGAACTAGACAAACATTTGGAGTGAGTGGATGGGTGAAATGAGGGGTTTTTTTGGCTGATGCTGTATAAGCTTGCTTTCTTGCATCATATGCCTTTACTAATGCTAAAATAATGCTAAATGCTAAATATCCCACCAATGTCTTGCACTGGATATGATGGGGTCCCACAATTCATTCTTAAGAGCATTCGTGTTTTCATCATTGATGCACTCCTAGATATCTTTAATGGAATCCTCACAATGCAAAGTTTCCCAACAGCCTGGAATCAATATATTGTCCAACCAATTCCCAAAACACAAGAAGCAACTTCAATTTCACAATTCAGGCCAATAATGAAAGCCTCATGTCTCCTCAAAGTCATGGAAAAGTGCCTTTTTCCCATCCTAACCAACCAGGTTCTGCCATGTGAATACCCATTCATTCACTATGCCTTGAAACACAAGTCCACCATTACCAACCTACTGCAAACCACCAACACCATACTGGGGACTCTACAAGATAGGGCTGAGATGGCAATTGTTTATCCGGATATCCAGTCTGCTGCATTCGATAGCATAGACATCCAGCCCCTCCTGCAACTTTGTGAGGACGGATACCAGATAAAAGGCAATATACTGGAATTCTTGAAGTTGCTACTTACAACCAGGGTCCTTCACTTGACTGTGAATAAAAAATCTTTCACAAGGAAAGTTTGTGGTGGTGTTCCTAGGGCGGAGTTCTTTCAGGGCTCCTCTTTACGGCTGCCATCCACCCATTCCTGTGCCAGCAAACGGAATTTATCAGTTATGCAGATGACATGAAGCTCCTCTATTGGATCAACGGGACTGCCTGACCTGATTCTGAAACCATTATCAACAGCATGAAGAATCTGATTACATGCTTGGCACAGTTTTCTCTTAAGATAAATCCAAATCTGCACAAATGGTGTTTTCACTCAAATCAAACCCAACGCAACTAAACCTGGAAATCCACGGAACCCTCATCACCCCAATCACCAAGCACAGAGATCTCAGCATTATATTCGACCCTAAACTCAGTTTCAAACACCATGTTGCAGACATTCACAACAAGGTCTTCAGATCAAGATGGCTTCCCAAACAACACCTCTTTCATGTCACAGAGCCTGAGTAGACGCTTTTTGCAGCCAGTCATCACCTATGGTTCAGAAATCTGGGCGTCGGCAACGAAAACGATGCTAAAAACCATTGCATCCGATGAGTACTGGCTTCTTTGGTAGGTCCTCTTCAAGCATAAACTGCCACCACTCACACATACTTCAGATATCACTCAACTTTTAAATTACAGAAAAGTCTCCAAACGGATATTCGCCCTCCGCTTGCTCGTGTCAATTAAAATGATAGCAGGTGAAGTCAATACACCAAATTTTTGGCAGATGTGCAATTGGAGGATCCCCCCCCCCCCCGAAACCCTTAAGAGCCCTCCCCTCTCTGCAGTCTGTGGCGTGGAGGCTCAGGATAGGTGATAGATTCCTGCCCATGGAGATGCTCCACAACATCCAGGAGATAGATGTGGACTACAAAAAGTTCACAGAGGACAAATCGTACAGAAGACGCATCATCAGGGAACAGCTTTCGTCTTCAGACGAATGACTGCTGTCTTTTCATGTTCTTTCATTTCCCATGTTAATATCAATTTTATATGTAAAATATGTAATTATATGTTTTATTTAATTTTTCCTGTATTAGTTATTTCATGTTAAACCCCTAGCATTGTCGCTGTTATGGGTATTATTGCATCAGGCAATCATGTAACCATTCACTGCCTGCAATAAAGATATTATATATTAACCGAATTTTGTAATAAATGAATATATTTACATAGAAAAGCCTATCCTTTCATAGGGGAATGGTATGTGCTTTATATAAACGAGTACTTTGTATAAACCGAGTTTGTATTAACAAGATTTTACTGTATTATGGCTTTGTTCTACAGGGACATGCTGCCATCATCAATTGTATTTACAAATAATAGCAGTCATTATTAATTACTAACTCTTTATTGGAATAAAAAATAAAATTCGAAAGGACTTGTGTTAAAAATAACTTGGAAAGAATTTCGGTATAACACTTAAAATGGCTACATTCAGTTCCCTCTTGACAAGTCTTTACAATGGTTCATAGTGCAGAAACAAAGTAGTGCAACCTCAACTTAAAAAAAATAATAAATAAATATTTAACCGATCTTAAAAAGGAGAAGCTACACATATAAATAAGCTTTTTTTTTTTTTTTTTAACTGATCTTATTCCACTTTTATCATCTTAAAATTAAATAAATCATGTCAAACGTTTCAATTTCAGTCAGGCTATACTACCGAACAGTGGCTAGCTGCTTCTTGTCATTATTCACTGGTCAGTTGTATAACTGTTGAATCTTTTTTTAAACTGCTCTGGTAAAGATTGTCTTTTTTTGGGGGGGGGGAGATATTATCATAAAATTGTTCTGTTTACAGGCAATACAAAAAAGAAACACATAAATGAAATGAAGCAAATAACAGTAGATATTACTCCATCAAAAAATGGTTGTTTGAAAAAATTGATTGTTTAAAAATGTAATTATTTAATAAAAATTCAGGGCAAAGGCCTCAGACTACAGAAAAATTTACAGACATAAGTTAGTGCATGCAGTAAATTAACCAAAGTTATTACAGTGGCATTGTATAATTACTTCACTGCATATAGACATAATGCATTTGCATTAACTTATGTCTGTAAATTTTCCCTCAGTCTGAGGCCTTTTCCCTGAATTTTTATTAAGTATTAAAAGTACTGAATGTCATTTGGCACCTCTCATATTGTGGACTTAATTTCATAACTGAATTGGTTCAACTGTTATACCATAGCTCTGAAACAGCCATCTTGGTGGTGGTATCCACTGAGAATAAGTATCAATAGTCTCTTCTCTTGAGGAATCATTACTTATTCAAAATATAACCAAACAGGCAACTCCTTGTGAAGGCATTCCAATATGAGATGTAATGAAACAATGCTACTATAATAACTTCTGTTAATTTACAGCATATAGACATGATGCATTTGTACTAACTTATATTGTTTGATTATTATTTGTTTATGTGCATAGTTTTTCAATTTTTCAGTTTCATAAGTTGAATTTAGTTTTAAAATAATTTGAAACAAATTCTACATAAATGAACACTTACTGGTTTTAAATCTCGGTGGGCATATCCTTGATTATGAATGTAAGCTACTGCAGATACAATCTGACGAAAAAATATCTTAGCTTCCTCCTCTTCTAATTTATCTTTTTCTACAATATAATCAAAGAGCTCACCCCCAGGACAATACTGAAATACACAAAATTAATTTCAGACCATTTTAAGTAGTTTATCTTGTAATAACATTTAAAATATTGCACATTTCATATAATTAGGTCTGATATATTGTTTTAATGAATTATAGAATTTTTTTTTCTTTTAATTCTTATAGTTTTTATCATAAACTTTCATCATAGTTGAATACATGTTTGCATTAATGTTCCATTTGTAAGTCAAGAAAAATTGATATAAAAAAAATACTAAGTCAAGAAAAATTGATATCATAAAAAAATATATATTATAATAATAATAATAATAAGAGAATCATTATCTGAATGGCAGTATAACAGGGTAAAATACAATCAGGCAAAGTGTGATTATGGCCTCAAGGCACAATGAAATTTGAAAAACATGAAAAACAAAATGTTTACTAATGACAAGCTTTCCCACATCAAGATAACAAAATGGCATGTATATAGAAAATAATCATATAATTATGGGAATTGATTAGTAAGAATTAATAAATGTGGTGATGATGCAAATCAGGATTACTCAAGCAAATAAAAACAGCTTAAATCAGTATGGATTAGATCAGCATTTAGTTCGAGTATTTGAAGCATATGATTAGGTGGAACCATTTCGCAGACTAGTTTTTAGATTGGAAAAAAGAGACACAATGCGACTTTGAGTGATAAGGACAGAATTGTTCAGAAGTCCCAGAAGATTGGTTAAACAGTTCCAGTTAGGATTTTCATATTTGTCAAGTGTCTCACTTTTCAGAGATTTTCTCCTGCAGCAGTTCTCTCATCTGTTCAAGTTACATATAGTGATTCCTTCCTTTTAATCTTACATGTCACAAATTACTTAACCTTGAATCTCCTCTTCAACTAAATTTACCCACTGTTTTTATTGCTCTTCCCACTTGCAATGATCCATTCAGCCTTTTTCTAAAACTTCAATTTCCTTATTCTAACTTCATCAATAACTTCACTTTCCTTACGCTAAGTTGTGAAATGTTTGCCAAACTCTCTGGAACAGAACATGATGTAGCCAAGGAGGATGTCTTTGTGTGTGCTAGGTGCAGAGAGTGTCTAGAAATAAAGCGTCAACTCAGCATTCTGATGGTCATCATTGAGATCTTGAGGCGTAAGGTAGATGCCCTCAAACAAATTAATATGAGGGCCCATCAAACTCTCAGCTGCCCAACTCAACACCAGAGCTCACTCTTGTGCAACAGGCAACACAGTGGCAATTTCCAAGGCAGAATGTGCTGGATCCACAAGAGTTAGTTGTTGTTGGTGACTCTATTGTCAGGGAGATGGGTAATATATTGTGTAAAAAGGATAGATGGAATAGGACCAGGGTATGTCTGCCAGTTGCAAAAGTTGATGTTGTAGAGCAGATATCATCTTTTAAGGGCACAAAGGGTGATATTGTTGTACACGTTAGCACTAATGACATTAAGAGTAAGAGATCTACAGATTTACTTAACAAGTACAAGTCGTTGTTGAAAAAAAGTCGTGAGTTAGTGTTAAATTTGAAAGTGTCTGCAATTCTGCCCAGATACGATAGGAGGGAGTATATGATAAAAGCCTTGTCAATCAATTCGACCTTGAAGGGATTGTGCAAGGCTGATGGGGTTGAATTTTTTTCAGCATGGTCTGTGCTTCTTAACAGGAGAGACTGCTTCTACAGGGATGGGATACACTTAAATAGAAAGGATGCAATAGTGTTTGCTGATGCTATAGAGGTAGCATTAGGTGGGTCAGAAAACTGTTAGGTTGGGGGAATTTGCAGACTAAAAGGTTAAAAGTAGCCACAGGTGATTCTTGCACTACTTCTATTAGAATGAGCAGCGGCCTGGAGCAAGGTGGTGCTGGGGTTTTCAGGAACTGATGGCAGTCATCATGAAACAAATAAATACATGGGCTTTGTTGGGGGAACTAAGAATAGGTGCATGTATACTTACATGTAAACCAATGCTAAAAGTATAGTAAATAAATTTGATGAATTTTGAAGTGCTGGTCAAGACATCAAAGGGAGATATTGTTGGGATATCAGAGACATGGTGTCACACAAATATGAGCAGTGCAGAATTGAAATTTAGGGAGTACAATGTGTACAGAAAGGACAGACAGGGTAGGAAGGAAGAAGGGGTTATGCTGTTAGTTAAGAAACACAAAATCTAAGGAAGTAGTAGTAGTAGTAGTGGCACTTGATGCAAGAAAGCAAGTGTAGGAGCTTATGCAGCATCAGCCAAAAAAAAAAAAAAAAAAAAATCACACCATACCCTCCAATTGCCTGTCCAGTTCCTCCTTAAATTTAGTGCATCCAGTTGACACAGGTGGACAGTGCAATGTTGAGTCTGTTTGGTGTGACATAAGCACTGGGAAAGCAAAAATAAGAGTAGGAGTGTGTTATAGGCCTAATGACTCAAATGAGTACAACAAACAATTGTACAGAGAAATAGTGGGCTAGTAAATCAGAATGTCTTGTAATGGGAGATTTTAACTTTCCAGATATTGACTGGAACTTGTGGATTGGCCACTCGCACACAAACAAAACTTCTGTGGATTTATTGGATGATTGTTTTCTGCAGCAGCATGTTCAAGAGGCAACCAGAGAGGGTAATACTCTTGATCTGGTTATCAGCAGTGATCATTCGTGTATTAAAAATTAGCAGATAAAGGAACCACTAGATGGCAGTGATCACAGTGTACTGGTGTGGGATTTACTTAAAGATATAATTGCCACTAGCAGTAAAGGAAAGGGTTTTTGCTTCCATAAAGGTGACTACAGTGGTCTTAGACAGTTTTTAAATTCTGTACAGTGGAACCAACTGATGACATTACCAACAGCAAATTCTAATTGGGAAGCATTCAAGGAATTAATTGTGGAAGCTACTACACTTTTCATACCAATTAAGACATATTGTTATAGGTTTAGGCCTAAATGGTGGTCAAATGAACTAATTAGACTCGCGGCAGAGAAGAAAAATGCATGGGATGCATATAAATTATCAGGCAACACAGAAGCCTATGGCAGATACTGTATAAGCTAATCAAGCTAGTCTGCAATCAAGTCAAAAAGGAGATTAGGCAAGTGAAGGCAGATTACGAGAAATTTTGGCAAAGGATGCTAAAAAAACAGCAAGGATGGATTTCTTTACTTATATAAACTCTAAAAGGAAGAGGATGAATTAGATTGGTCCACTTGATATCGTGGTTCAACTGTTGATGATCCTGCTCAGATAGCAAATAAACAATGAGTATTTTGCATCTACATTCGCACATGAGGAGTTATTAAGGAAGAAAAATGACAGAAGTTTATCAAATTGTAACAGGGTGCTTAAGGATTTCGTAATAACAGAGCAAAGTGGAGGAGAAGTTGAAGTTAAACAATAAGAAAGGCACCTGGGATGGATGGAATCTATCGAGTTATATTAAAGGAGGTGGCAAAGGAACTAAGCAAACCCTTAGCCATAATTATGAGAGCATCCTGCAACTCAAGGGATGTCCCCACGGACAGTAGAGTTGCAAATGTATCCCCATATTCACAAAGGGTGACACGAGTAATTACAGACCAGTTAGTTTAACTTCTGTCCCATGTAAAATAATGTAGTCACTGGTTAAAGATGCATTGCAAGATCATCTAGACAAGACTCCAGCAATAATTCAGACACAGCATGGGTTTGTTAAGGGAAAGTCTTGCCTGACAAATCTGATTGGATACTACGATGTGGTTACAAAGTACTAAAATACTATGATGTGGTTACAAAGAGACTGCATGCAAAAAATAATTTTGATATCATGTACTTCAATTGCAGGAAAGCTTTTGACTCTGTTGCACATGAAAGAGTACTGTACAAATTGGAGCAGTATAGTATTAAGGACAAGTTGCTACAATGGACAAAATGGTGGTTGAGTGGGAGAAGACAGAGTGATAATTAATGGACGCTGCTCTTTGTGGACTAATGTTATTAGTGGAGTCCCCAGGGTTCAGTGTTGAGTCAGCCCAGTGTTGTTTTGTATATTATCAATGATATTGATGATGGTATCTCAGGCTTAATGTCGAAGTTTTCAGATAATAGAAAGATTGTTGTTGTTTGGTTTTTAGGAGCATTAGCAACTAAGGCCATATTGCTCCGGGGATATTCGGTGGTCATTCCATGACCTTTCCGCATCCTCTGTATTTGATGGTCAAGGGCTCGAACCCCGGTCTAATCAAGAAACGTGTGCTACACACTGCTGCTCCTGCCCACCTGGCTACGGAGGCACCTAGAAAGGTTAGCATGGTTGTTAATGACAGTAAGGGCAGTGTGCTACTGCAAGGAATCTAGAAAAGTTAGGCAGATAGGCTGAGAAGTGTCAATTGAAGTTTAACATCTACAAATGCAAAATACCGCATGTGGGTAGAAGTAACCCCGGACAAACGTACCAACTGTGTGGTACTACACTTAGGGTGGTAGAAAATGAAAAAGACCAGGGAGTAATTATGCAGACAGGCTGTCAGAGCAGGTATTGGGGCATTGTCAATGATATATACGAATTTTGCTAGTAGGGAAAAGGAGGTGATTATTCACTTGTATAATTCAATGGTCAGGCCACACCTTGAGTATGCGTACAGGTCCAGATGCCTTATTTTAGGAAGGATGTAGGGGTTACTTGGGCGAGTACAAAGAAGGGCAACAAGATTGGTTAGGGGAACGAAGGGGTGGTCTTACCAAGAAAGGCTTAAATTCTGAAAATTGAGTGTTTCGGAGACTAGGCACCTGCAAGGTGATCTGATTGAGGCGTATAAAGCCTTTATTATTATTAGCCATATGGTGCAAGGAAGCCTGAAGCTTATGCTGCACCAGCCAAAAAAAATTCCTGAGTTACCATGAGACAGATAGTCAGAAGTAGAAAGGAATCACCAAGAAAGAGAAGAATGATGATATCCAGCTTAGGACCCTGGGTGTGCCAAGCCCATACTCACCAGATATGAGCCTTTAATGGGTTGAGCACGTTGAATTCTGATGGGATTCTTCTGCTTGCTCAGATTACAAACCTGAGGGGACAAATTCAAATTAAGGAAAGACAGTTGTAGAATAGATGTGCAGAAATTTGCCTTTAGCCAGCGGGTGGTTAATTGCTGGAACAAACTTCCATCAGCGGGTGGCCAAAAGATTACTGAATGATGCATTTGCTCAAACACAGGTAAGCAGGGAATTTACTGCAAAGAACTTCCATTTTTGCCATATTATAGGATTATTTGAACATAAATCTAAAAATTGTTTCTTCTGTCAAACAAACAATTTTTCTTTTGCAGCCTATGAACCAAGACATTATTGTAACTTTTAAAGCCTATTACCTAAGACACACAGTTATCTAGTAGAGCTACAGTCAGAAACAGTCAAGGACTTCTCAAAAAAATTATAGCATTGTGAAAGCAATCAGCAATATCAAAGAAACCTGGGTAAAAGTAACAAAAGTGTGGCCCAAGGTACTGAACAATTAAATTGGGTTCGAATCCAAGACTCCAGCCACTACCACACAAATGGTATGGGCAATGGACTTAGATAATTTAGCTTATGTAGAGAGTAATATTTTCACCTGCAAGTAAGACTGTTTCAATGAAACGGTGAAGACTCAACTGATTAAATTGATATACCTTCCTTAAACAAGGAAATTAAAGGCATGTTGCTAGTTTTATATTGCATATATGCATAACAGTATGTATTCTAAAGTTGGTTTATTCAGTAGGATAAAAACCAAATTTCCTGATGGGTGAGGGAACTCTATCATTCCTGCCTGAAACCAGTCAACTCAGCCAAAATGAAGATTTAAACTAATCCAAATAAAATCCTATGTTGCATGGGAAGATTTATCTAACAATCTGTTATCTAACGAGTTATCTAACAACAATTTATCTAACGAGTACTCTTACATATCAATAAAAATACTTACTTCCAATACCAAAAATATTCTAGTATCAGTTTCGATCACTTGATAAAGCTTGCAGATATGTTGATGGCTAAGCATTTTTAAAGCTTCTATTTCTAAATGGATTCTTGGAAGGTCATCCTATAGAAAGGATAATTCAGATTAAAAACATCATAGAACTGAATTCATAATTTGACAAAAAAAACTTAATATTTAACTTTGCAGTACATTTTTGTAGTGATGGGCACTGTGGAATAAGTATTTTTGTGAAATTCTGTAAAAATTAAAAAATTTTATACATAAACGGTTATTCTTATTTTGACTTTATTGCCCAACACTAGAGTAAAATTACTGTCAAAAATCAAATCATAATATTAAAAATCCATTAAAAAATTATGAAAAAATTTGTAATAAATAATAAAAATTAACTCATTGTTACTTTTTTCATTCTACAATATCCTCTATGTCTATTTGTTTTTTTAGTCAGTGTAGCTACCATTTATAAACTTGTCTATAAAAAATTGATTCTCTTATATAACATGAAAAATTAATAAAGAAAAAATTAATTTATTATTATTTGAAAAAATAATTTAGTAATTAATTAATAATTTTAACATTAAATATTAAAATATCTGTCAGGGTTATGTAAATTTTCAATTTCAATATGCATCATTGATAACAGATATTTTAACATTTAATGTTAAAATAACTGTTAGACATTTTAACTAAAATCAAAATTAACTAAATGAGATTTTTTTTTCTTTATTTACAGTTAAGTTTTTTTCTGTAATGCCCTACTACCAATTTATATTCAGACAGAATGATGAAGTATTTATTGCTAATACATATGTGTCACTCATTTCTTTTGAGCAGAAATTTGCAAGATTTTTCAACACCCTCCGTCCAATGCAAGGAAATGTAGTGAAAACTGACAAAACTTTAAATCTCTAAAGTTGATGTATACACACACTTTGGAGGAGACTGAAGATATTTTGTTTCATCACAGGTAAACAGAAAGGGGAAGTATCAGGTCTATTAAACTAAATGAAAATGAATTTTCATTTAGTTTATAGAAAATATATAAAAAAATCAGTGCACGACAACTGCAGCTAAATAGGGTTGTGCTTGTTTTTATAAAACTAAATCTATGTATTCAAAATAAAATAACTAAAATAATAACTGTAACTTACACCAAGTAGTCGCTTATCCATTATTTTAATAGCAACTTTTTCTCCTGTTATGATATGGGTTGCCAATTTGACCTTTGCAAAACCTCCTGCAAAAAAATTTAAGAAATTTAATAAAGTTGTTTAATATGGTATGTGTAACCATATAAAATTAAATATTCTATTTCTTTTGTATATAATTTTGAATCTCACTGGGCATCAATGCCATTGCCACAGCAATTTAACATTGCACACTAATGTGCTATATTATACTACATAATTAATAATCCATATGCTCATAGTTATAAATTTCTTTTTAACTATGAGCCTTATTTTGGGGGAAGAAATATGTGCAGTTGCATGTTTCCTTCTCAACTGAGTGGCTAAATACTGTCTGGAGATCCTTCATGACTAAGTTATTCTTTATTCTTCATCAGAGCAGCATTCAAATTAGTGACATCAACTTTCAATAAAGCTTGTCCCATTTCATCATTGATTTCCAAAAGAAATACATGGAAAAGTACACAGAAGATTTATACTTTAATTGTTTCTAAAAATTTAATTAGATTTCTATTGAGCTCGAATATGGTAGGCAAATAAATGGGGTGCTTCTTACATGGGAAGCCTAATAATAATAATAAAAATGGTGAAAGTTGCTCCAGCAGACCTAATCTGGTATCACTTCCAAGAACTAGCACTACCACTAGACATAAGTCGAAGCAAAACAGATCCGCTTCCACAGATGGATGATGTCAAAGAGAAATAACAATCATTAGCATTAGTAGTGGCATATGATGCAAGAAAGCAAGTTTATGCAGCATCAGCCAAAAAAAAAAAAAAAACCCCACTCCCATTTCACCCCTCCGTTCGTTCAAAATACCTGTCCAGCTGAGCCTTAAATTTATTTAGGCTATCAACTTCTACAACAAGGCATGGAAGTCTGTTCCACCAACCAACAACCAGCTGGCTAAAGGCATATTTCTGCACATCTATCCTATATTTGTCTTTCCTCAATTTTAATTTATGCCCTCTCAGGCAATTATTCTGAGCAAAAGGAAGAACCCCATCGGCATTGAGCATGCTCAAACCATTCAAGGCTTTATACACCTCTATCAGATCACCTCGCCGGTGCCTAGTCTCCAGACAGTGTAATTTGCAAAACTTAAGCCTTTCTGCGTAAGAGCAACCCTTTGTTCCATTCACTAATCTTGTTGCCCTTCTCTGTACTCGTTCCAATGGCTCTACATCCTTCTTGAAATGAGGCTTCCAGACCTGTATACAGTACTCAAGGTGTGGCCTGACCATTGCCTTATACAAGGGAATAATGGCCTCCTTATCCCTGCTAGAAAAATTCCTGTATATCATTGACAAGACACCATGAGCTACTCTTGCAGCCCATCTGCACTGCTCAGAAAACTTCATATCTGCCTGCACAATTATCCCCAGGTCCTTTTCATTCTCTAACACTGTCAGTGTAGTACCACAGAGTTGATACGTTGCTCTGGGGTTGCTGTTTCCCCATATGTAGTACTTTACATTTGTCAATGTTAAACTTCATTTGCCACCTCTCAGCCCATCTGCTCAACCTTTCCAGATACTGTTGCAGCAGCATAGCGTCAGTAGTGTCCTTAACAACCCTGCCAACCTTTGTATCGTGTGCAAACTTGGACATTAATCTTGATATACCATCATCAATATCATTTATAAATAAAGAAAACAATAATGTACCCAACACTGAACCCTGAGAGACTCCACTAATAACATTAGTCCATGATGAGCAGTGTCCGTTGATTACTCTCTGTCTTCTCCCCCTCAACCATCCCCTTATCCATAACAGCAATTTGCCTCCAATGCCACACTGCTCCAATTTGTGCAGCAGTCTTCCATGTGCAACAGTATCAAAAGCCTTTCTAAGTTCCAAATATATAATATCAAAGTTATTCCCTGCATTCAGTTCTTTTGTGACTGCATCACATAGTATCCAATCAAACTGGTCAGGCAAGACTTTCCCTTAACAAAACCATGCTGTGTCCGAGCTATAACTGAAGTCTTGTCTAGATGATCCTGCAGTGCTTCTTTAATCAGTGCCTCCATTAATTTTCCTGGAACAGAAGTTAAACTTACAGGTCTATAATTACTTGTGTCAGCCTTTGATCCTCCTTTGTGAATTGGGGTCACATTTGCACATCTCCAGTCTATGGGTACCTCCCCTGAGTCCAAGGAAGCTCTCATAATTATGGCTAAGGGTTTGCTTACTTCCTTTGCTGCCTCCTTTAATATAACTGGATAGATTCCCATCCACCCCAGGTGCCTTTCTTGTATTTATCTTCAACAATTTCTCCTCCACTTTACTCTCAGTTATTACAAGATTATCTATCTTACTGCCAGAGATGAATACACCTCTGGCATTTCCCTCGCTGAATAACTCCTCATGTGCGAATGTCAATGCAAAATATTCATTTAGTTTGTTAGCTACCTGAGCAGGATCATCAACAACTCCCACAACTGGTGAACCCCAGGAATAGATAACATCCACAACTACTGGTACAAGAAGCTCACTTGCACACAAGGACCTAGCAGAGCAGTTCACCCAAATGAGAAGGCACTCAGAGACAATCCTGAAGTTTCTCACTTAAGGAATCACATATCTGAAGCCTAAAGACCAAGATACCTGGTGAAATACAGACCAATCACCTGTCTTTCAACAATGTATAAGATCCTGACCAGCTGCATAACCAAGAAGATATCAGACCACTTGGAGAGCCAGAACATAATGGCTGAACAGCAGAAAGGATGCAAGTGGATGAGCAAAGGATGCAAAGAGCAATTAACCATAGATGCCACAGTTATAGAGCAAACCTACAAGAAGCAGCACAACCTGTACACGGCCTACATCGATTACCGCAAAGCCTTCAACTCAGTGCCTCATAGCTGGCTAATAGAGGGCTTAAGATCTACAAAGTCAATCGGACAGTGACAAACGCTCTAGAAACAACGATGCCGAAATGGAGTACCACCATTAAGGTCGAGAACATCACAACTAGACTGATCCTCATCAGGAGAGGAATTTTTAAAGGAGATGACCTGAGCCCACTGTGGATCTGCCTAGCACTCAACGCACTGTCTACCATGCTCAACGGCAGCAAGAATGGATACAACCTCAAAGGAAGGAAGGAAAAACCTGTACACCCTCACCCACCTGATGTACATGGATGACATCAAGCTCTATGTGGCAACCCAGAAGCAACTACTGAGTGTATTCATTCAGTTTCATTCATTCAACTGTGTATTCATTCAGTTCAGGTAAAGATTTTATTCCGTAACCTGAGTGCATCTATTCACAAATGTAGCAAAACCAACCAATACATAATTCCCCTATTGATATAAATGTACTGCTTATTTGAAAATGGAAATTCTCCAAATATAAAGCAAACTGCCCTTGATATTTTACTATTACAAAAAAAAAAAAAAACCCTTCCCTGTTGAGAAATGCTACTTTGAGGAGTGCAAGCTCGTAATAAAATACATAAGTATTTTATGATGCGCATACTTATGTATTTTATTACATAATACAATATTGCTAATGCTTTTGCTTCCATCGTAAGCAAACTTGTTCTTTGTTTGATCTTCTATCCAAATAGATAACAACCGTTCCATCTCTTCCAATTCTTCGTGTCTTGATCTAATGGATTTTGTTACACTTTGAATTGTTCCTGCTATGAAAGTTTGTTTTATTTTCTCTGTATTCTTTTTAATTCTTGGTGTTGCCTCATTTAGACCTGTAGCACGTGCAATATCACATGGTCTTTCATTTTGCTCAAAGTGTTTCACAATTTCATATTGTTTCTCTATCGACAGAGGCGGACTGGCCTTACCGGGGAAACCCCAGTGGGCCAGAGGCCGGAAGACGATGGAGGCCGGTGTGATTTTAGCCATAAACGCTAGTATGAGGCCACTACAAATTTTCCCCGGTAAGAATTTTTGACCCAGTCCGCCTCTGTCTATCGATATTGCTTGTCTTTTTCTCTGAATCTGTAGTGTCTTCACCAGGACGCTTCCTTTTCACACCTTTTAAGTATTTTACTCATTTTTAGGGAATAAAGCACAATTACAAAATGAGGAGGCACACTTGATACACATAAACAAAGCTGTGCATGTGTAGCAACTGAATAAACAACACTGTAAAGGCAGAGGCACACTATTAACACCTCACTAGCTCACATTTTACTAAAGCACATTTCTGGAGGTCACTACCACAAAACAATAAAAACAATTTCCAGCTGCGTTTCTGCTAGTGGAATCTGTTATAAACTGGTAGTAAACTCGATCTAATTGCATTTTCGATAATACCAATAGCTGGAATTGTGTGGGTTTTTACGTTATTATGGTGAAATGTGTTTCCCCTTCCTTGATATAAAAAACAAATACATTTTCAGAATCTTCTCTTCATTCCTATCGTGTTGCATTCAGTTCGGATGATTCTGCGTTCAACTACCATTTCTTGTAAACACAACGGCGAATCGTGCATAAGCGAATTCGGTTCGTGTTATATACGATATCATTCCCCTATTTATAAATCATGTATGATCGAATTCACATAGTGTAAACACGTGTTATACGAGAACTGGCTGTACACTATGCCAATGAACTAACTAAGGCAATTCATTGTGTAAGGTGCAATGTGCACGAGAATGCAGAGAAAGCTTTCTGTTTTTTATTTATAATTAAAATGCTGTCTTTATAAAGGGTACATGAAGCCCAAACTAGGAAAATAACCTATTTTGTTAATTTTCATAAGTTTAGAGTACCTCATTGTGTTAGCTATACAAATAATGGATTGTGCCAAGGGTAATATATAATAAACAGTTTAATACCTTTCTAAAAAAATACATAATCTGAACCTAAATAGTATTGATGTTTTTTTTAAGAAAGAGTAGCAATTAAATGTGAGACCTCATGCTGGGATTCATATTTCTGGAATACTGTCAATTTTACATAAAACATTCTTTTGTGACTCATTTTATTTATTTCATTTGTAACATGACTCATTTAATTCATTTCATTTGTAATGATTCATTTGTAACTTATCAAAGTTCAATAAATACAGTACATAAAACATATGACTTCAAATCCAAAAGAAATCCTAAAACACTGTTTAGTAAAAATACATATTACTGGAAACACAAGTTACTTCTTACCAGATCCTATAGTTTCATGGAGTGTATATTTGCCCTCCAGCACTGTGTAAGATGAGTATGCTGGCATTTTGGAGAACTGATTTTTATTCCTAAAGATATTTTAATAAAAGAGAAATATCAAACATAGTTTTCAATTATCTTTAAAAAAATTAATTATATGGGGACTGTTCAATAAAGAATGATCATAATTTCACAACATACCTTTATTAATCATCCATTTTTGACCTTACTTTTCAAAGTAGTCCCCATGTGATGAAAATGCATTTACTCCAACATTTCTGACATTCTTCAAAAACATGGTGGAAGCTATTTTTGACATGCATTTTAGAATCGCCTCTGATGTCTTTAAAACATCTGAGGACTACAAACATTTTCCTCACTGCTCCTTCTTTAACTTTGGAAATAATAAAAAAAATTACAGGGTGCAAGGTCAGTTGTTTTGGTTTTCAGGAGCATTAGCAACTAAGGCCATATTGTTCCGGGGATATGCGGTGGTCATTCCCTGACCTTTCCGCATCCTCTGTATTTGGTGGTCACTGGCTCGAACCCCAGTCTAATCAAGAAGTGTGTGCTGCTCATGCCACCAGGCTACGGAGGCACCTGCAAGGTCAGAGCTGTAAGGCAGATGAGGAACACATCTGACATTAATGCTGGCCAAGTACTTGAAGAGAATATGAGCAATGTGTAAATTCTCGCATTGTCATAATGCAGCATCCACCTAACTGCATGCAGTTGTGGTCATTTGTGACAAACGTGACCTAGCAAAGTGTTCAGTACAGTTCTGTAGTAAGGTTCCATAACAGTTACATGGCACAACATGCTAGTAAACCATTCCTTGAATGTCAAAAAAGAGATGACCATAATCTTTACTGCAAAAGCCACAACTTTTGCTTTTTCGGTGTTGGAGGTGACAGACTGCCAGAGCTTTGTTGCTTACTCTCTGGGTCAAAATGATGAAACCACATCTCATCTGCCATTCTCACCTTATGCAGAACCTCACCATCTTCAGTAACTATCCATTGCAGCTCCTGACAAACCTCCATGTGAACTTGCTGTTGCTCAGGTGTGGGTAGTCTTGGAAATCAGCATACACAAAGATGTATTATATACAAATAGCCATGGAGAATGCTGCACATGCTTTCTACTGATATTCTCAATGTCTCTCCAGTTGCCTTACTGTTATGCAATGATCTTCTCCCATGATTAAAGAATTAATGTTCATGGTTTCTGTGGTGACAACAGTGATTGGAGCTGCAGGACTAATGCTTTTTGTGATTGAAGCATGTTCATCTTTAAACATTCTAAACCACCTGCAAGCTGTGCTATATGGAAGTGTAGAAATTCACCATAAGCCTCTATTTCATACAGTTCAGCTGATGTTTTCTTGAGACAGAAACAAAATTTGAGTGCAGCATACTGCTTCTCGTCTCTCACGTCTATTGTTACATAGGCAAAACTGATAGGCATAAATATGACCGACTGCCAAAGTCATATCATTAGCATAAGTCAACTACACAGTTTTCAAGTGATGCTGCTTGGTTTTGGCCTTAAATTCTGCAGTTCAGCTAGAAATATAAACAGTATGGTTGTTCATGAAAAATTATGAACATTCTTTATCAAACAGCACTCATATATAGTCAACATTACTACTGGTTTCAAATTTTTTTAAGCCTGAAATAATCTCTTAATTAAATTAATTTTGACTTATTTGTAAATTCAGTGAACATGTTTTTTTTTTTTAAACTTTAAAAAACCTGGTACACACCTTACATGATTGTACTTTGACCTATCAACCTATGTAAAGAAATCGAGACACCGAGTCAATAGCCTTTTTGGCAATGCATAGCCATACTGCAGTTCTCTCCCATGGCTATAATTAGCACAAAAAATGAATTGTACCAAGTTACTGCAGAATTATTTTGACTGCAAGTTTGAAAATGAGAACAATAACTCAAACTGTATTCTTTTCCTGTGAAAAACTGAAGATACTGGGAATTGTACAACAGGTAGAAAGTATAACAGGTAGAAGTTTAATCAGGTATTGAATACTGTGTTTGAAATACTGTATTTAGTCAATCAATGTGGAATACCAGTGATTTAAGAAGAGATTAAATGAATGAAAATTGGCAAATTAGATAAACAGTAGCAGCAGAAAGTATGGCAATTACAAAAGAACTTAAAATTAGAACAAGATATGGATGGCTATGCTTAGTTTGAGATGATCTATTCTTACAAAGAAAAGCATTTCACAAGGATATAATTTCAATGATATCACAAATCTGAAGAACTCACATTTATATATCATATCACACATTTAAAAATGCAAATAAAACACCTATACATATATTTGATTTGCATCTTTTAAAATGTATTGAATGACACTTGACAGCACAAAAGAATTCTGCACAGAATTCAGGCTATTCCATAGCATCACAGTTAAAATTAAGTACATCGCATATTCAAATATCGCACATATGTAATGTGCTTAATTTTGATAATGCCACAAAACAATTTGCAATTCATTGTTAGCCAAGTGCTATAGTGTAGTTTCAATAACAAATTTCATCATCAGTTGATCCCACTGTATAGAATTTAAAAACACAGGGTGCAAGGAAATAATAAAATAGTAACAAGGCTACTAAGTTTTTCATACCAACTAAGAAATACTGTTCAAGGTTCAGGCCTTAATGGACGTCAGATGAATTAATGAGGCTCGTGGCAGAGAAGAAAAATGCATGGGATGCATATAAATTATCAGGCAACACAGAAGCCTACAGAAGCTATAAGCTAGTCTGTAATCAAGTCACAAAGGAGGTTAGGCAGGCAAAGGCAAATTATGAGAAATCTTTGGCAAAGGATGCAAAGAAAAACAGCAAAGAGTTCTTTACTTAAGTAAACTGTAGAAGGAAGGGGATGAATCAGATTGGTCCACTTAACATAGATGGTTCGACTATTGATGATCCTGCTCAAGTAGCTGATAAACTGAATGAATATTTTGCATCTACATTCACATATGGAGTTATTCAAGGAGGGGAATGCCAGAAGTTTATCAAACTCTAACAGGGCACTAAGTGATTTTGCAATAATTGGAAGCAAAGTAGAGTAGAAATTGTTGAAGTTAAACATAAAAGAGGCATCTGGGGTGGATGGAATCTATCCAGTTATATTGAATGAGGCAGTGAGGGAAGTTAGCAAACCCTTAGTCATAATTATGAGAGCATCGCTAGATTCAGGGGAAGTCCCCATGGACTGGAGATGTGCAAGTGTATTCCTAATTCAAAAAAGGGATTCAAAGGGTGACAAATAATTATAGACCTGTTAGTTTAACTTCTGTTCCAGGGAAAATAATGGAGTCACTGGTTAAAGAGATGATACAGGATCACCTAGACAAGACTGCAGTAATAGTTCAGACACAGCATTAGTTTATTAATGGGAAGTCTTGTCGAACCAATTTGATTGGATATTACGATGTGGTCACTAAGGAACTGGATGCAAAAAATAATTTTGATATTCATATACATAGATTTCAGGAAAGCTTTTGATACTGTTGCACGTGGAAGACTGCTGTACAAATTGGAGTGGTATGGCATTAAGGGCAAGTTGCTGCAAAGGATAAAGGGATGGTTGAGTGGGAGATGGCAGAGAGTGGTAATAAATGAACACTGCTCTGTGTGGACTAATGTTATTAGTGGAGTACCCCAGGGTTTGGTGCTGGGCCCATTGTTGTTTTGTGTATTAATCAATGATGTCGATGAAGGTATATCAGGCTTAATGTCCAAGTTTGCAGATGATACAAAGGTTGGCAGGGTTGTTAACGACACTAAAGAGAGGATCTAGAAAACTACTGTAACAGGGTCTAGAAAAGTTAGGTAGATGGGCTGAGAAGTGGCAACTAAAGTTTAACATTGACAAATACAAAAAGTACTGCATATGGTTAGCAGTAACCCAAGAGAAACATACCAACTGTGTGGTACTACACTCAAGGAGGTGGAGAATGAAAAAGACTTGGGGGTTAATTGTGCAGCCAGATATGAAGTTCTCTGAGCAGTGTAGATGGGCTACCAGAGCAGGTCATGGAGTTTTGTCAATGATATATAGGACTTTTTCTAGCAGAGACAAGGAAGTGATTATCCCTTTGTATAAGGCAATGGTCAGGCCACACTTTGAGTACGGCATACAGGTCTGGAGGCTTAATTTTAGAAAGTAAGTAGAGTTGCTAGACTGAGTACAGGGAAGAGCAACAAGATTGGTGAGAGGAACAAAGGGGTGTGCTTACGAAGAAAGGCTTAAGTTCTGCAAGTTGCAGCATCTGGAGACTAGGCACCTGCGATGTTGTTGTTATTGTTGTTTGGTTTTTAGGAGCATTAGCAACTAAGACCATATTGCTCCGGGGATATGTGGTGATCATTCCCTGACCTTTCCGCATCCTCCGTATTTGGTGGTGACGGGCTCGAACACCAGTCTAATCAAGAAGCGTGTGCTACGCACTGCTGCTCCTTCCCACCTGGCTATGGAGGTACCGCCCTGCGAGGTGATCTGATTGAGTGTATAAGGTTTTGAATGGTTTGAGCATGCTCAATGCTGACAGAATACTTTTGCTTGCTCAGACTAAGAACCTGAGGGGGATAGATTCAAATTGAGGAAAGACAGTTGTAGAATAGATGTGCGAAAGTTTGCCTTTAGCCAGCAGGTAGTTTAATTGCTGGAACAGACTTACATCTGTTGTTGCGGAAGTGGATAGCCTAAATAAATTTAAGGCTGAACTAGACAAACATTTGGAGTGACCAGATGGGCAAAATGGGAAGGTTTTTTTTGGCTGATGCTGTATAAGCTTGCTTTCTTGCATTATATACCTCAACTAATGCTAATGTTTTTATACAGTTCTTAATACTGCACTTATTATATGGCTGTCACAAAGAATACACAAAAAAAAAGTTTTGAAGTGAGTGCATAATCACTTTTAATGGCTACCAGCAATAGAATGCAAGTGTCTACAGTATTTCAACATCACTATCAATCAAAATTGGTGATTCCCTTCTACTTTTGACTCTCTCTCTCAGGGTAGCTCGGGATTTTTTTTTTTTTTTTTGCTGGTGCTGCATAAGCCTCAGGCTTCCTTGCACCATGTAGCTAATAATAATAAGCACTAACAATCCATTTTTATTGGAGGTGGGCATAATTTCACCTGTACACTGATAGAAGATCAAGGTCCATCCTACCCCCCCCCCTCTTGAAAGCATCCAACTGGTGATAGGGCTGATGTCAATGTCACCTGAAGGTTACCCTATCACCTTTGTGAAATATATCTCTCCTGAAAGTTGCATAACTTTTAGTAAAGTGGCTAGAAAGGCATATGGTATGTATGATACCTCCTGTATGTGGTGTCCTGTCTATGATACACCCATTAGCCAAAACATTATGACCACCCATTTCCATAAGTGAACACATTTCATATCACATAAAATCAACATTCCCGACTGGTGACGCATATATAGTAATGGCATGGATAATGCCTCTCAGTTCGTCAGTACGAAGTCTGTGCAATGGGAAAAGGGAAGGACCTGATAGAGTTTGAACAGGGAATGATTTGCAGTGATAAAAAAGAACGAGCATCTCAGCAGCCACAGGCATTGTTGGCCACCAAGGGCCACTGTAGTGAAGGTGTGGTGGAAATGGTCCAAAGAGGGGTGAGAACAACCACCCAATGTGCGGGGACAAGGAGACCACTGTTTGACAGTCAAGGTGAAAAACCAATTATGACAAACCAAATAACACAGACAGTTGTAATTATAAAGCAGTATTGAAACAGACTTTACAAGATCCATTACTCTGAAGGTCCTCCAACTAGATATGCAGCCTTCACACTCCATCTGGGATCTAAAAACAGCTACTTTCTACTCTCCTTTCTACTCTACTCCCCTTGCCCAAGGGATTAGTTTCTCTGCCAATGAGGTCAAACTGACCTCGTTGACAGGATAACCCATTAGGGAAGTCCATATTTACCCATCTCGTTCTTAGCTCCCTTCCCCCACCTTTGTGGATCAGCTAGATATTGGCACTTCTCCAGTTCAATGGCATTACTCTCTAAGACAAATGATGACCTCATGATTAATCCTAATGGTTCGGTGAACTGCTTCACAGTCTCTTTCAGTACGACCAGGTAAGCATAATTACCCAAGATTTAACAATTTAATAAAGTTAAATTAATAAAGACAAGAACCAAAGTTGAATTACAGGAATTGATAAATAAGTGGCAGTGATTCTTTTACATTTTATTTCTTAAAGATGATAAATAACATTTATCATAGAAATCACATAACAAAGCAAAATAACAGTTAGCAGGTTAACTGCATAAAATATAATTATACCATGACCTATACAAAAAAAAAAAAAAAAAGAAACCATCATATATGGGTCTGCTAGACACCCTAGTTTCACCTTACATTAAAAAATATGTCATCTATAATGCCACTCAGATAGTAAAGTGAACTTTAACCATAAATGTTGTCACATGGACTAATGCTTTAAAAGGGGGGGGGGGGGGCAAAATGCTTGGTCTTGTGGCAATTGCTGTGTTAATTAAATAAACATGCAAAGTAAATCAATCTTGCACAGTTATTTTCACACAGCTTTAATGGCACTATTAAATATGAGAATTCTATAACAATTAAGGGATATTGTAAAATTTTTTATTTATTGCCCTTGAATAATTATGGACTTTCAGCACACTGTGAATTTTCCAAAAAAAGCATCACTGACTAATATTTAATATCCTACATAACTGATTTATTATTAGCCATATAATGCAAGGAAGCCTGAGGCTTATGCTGCACCAATCAAAAAAAAAAAAAAAAAAAATTTCTGAACTACCCTGAGAGTGAGAGTCAGCAGTAGAAAGGAATCACCAAGAAAGAGAAGAATGATAATATCCAGCTCAGGACCCTGGGTGTGTCAAGCCCATACTCACCAGATGTGATCCTCTGGGGTTATTCACATAGTATAAATTAATTTATTTTAAGGGCATAAATTTAGAGCATATTTTAAGAGCATAAACTGATAGTAAATAAAAAAATAAAAAAATTGAACCCAACTACACCAATACTGAACTTATTCACATCAACTATTTCTAAAATAACTGCAACAAATAAATAAACATTTTGTTTGGAAGGGAAAAAGACCAATTAGTTTATAGGAGCAATTGTAGTCAGTCAGTAGCCTTATTTGAAGGAATAAATGTAATAAGTGCTCTAATCATGATTGTAATGTCACAAGAAGGTGCGCATAAATTTGATAAGGAGGAAGGGAAAAGTTATCCCCTAATCTGCTTTAGGTACACCCCTGGCCAGACAAATCATCGAAGTCCAGATGGAGGCGTACGTAGATTTTTCATTCGCGAGAGGGATAAAAATATATATTTTTTACATTCATTTGGGGAGGGGACGCGTCCTGACACCACCCCTGCAGTGGCATAAACCATTTAAAATACAGGTTGCCAAGAACATCCAAGAGGTTTACTTTTCGCAAGTATTCTAAGAATTCAATCATTGTTAGCTATCTGGGAAGCAACAATAGACCAGGATTGAAAATTATTGCGCCATTTTCCCACTATTCGTATACAGCGGCTTCTGAGAGTTTGTGATAATCTGCATAATCATTGGGAGGTAATTACCGATTTTGATTTTACTCACAGAAAACAAAAAAACATAATTAAAAACTAATTACTATTTATCTCTTTTTTTTTTTTTTTTTTTACCTCAAACAGAATTAACGGTAAGAAGAAATCCTAATGCAATCATCACACTGAAAAGGTATAACATCGTAAATTAAACTTAAGAATACTGTCCATATTTACAATTCAGCTAAATTACATACACATGACATAAACAATTTTCAAATTTCGCCCAAAATGTACGGCATGAAACGGAACCAATAAAAACTCAGAAAGCTGAAATAGAGAAAGACTGACACCTAGTGGAAGAATATTTATCATTTATATATGCCGAGGGTTAAAACTAAAGCATTCAAAATTCATGAAATATCTGAGGTGAGTCCTGAAAAATGTTTTAATTTGTTTAAAATATTCAATATTATAATTCAAAAGTTAAAACATATAGGTGGATAACCCTTTATATTTTATAGGCAGTCACAATAAATTAAATTAATACTGTTATTATAAAAAAGTTCAGAAACTCTGCGCTACAACAGTGATTTTTGTCCTTTCCGAAACCAAAGACTGCTTCTCAATTGAACAAATCATTTACCACTTTATTTTTATTAAAATGACAGAATGAACTTAAATTACTATTAGGGAGGTATTACTATCGGTCGATTCAGACACATATTGGCTATGTGAATGTCGTATTTGTTTTAATAAAATAACGTGTTTAATAACAAAAATAGCTTTATATTTTCATTCACTTCTTCAACTATGGAAGTATTAGCATATATGCCAGATGATGGCAGCAAGCATGCTTATTAGCATTAACATTAGTAGAGGCATTATGATGCAAGAAATTAGGATCAGCCAAAAAAAACCTTCCCGTTTCACCCTTCCGTTCACTCCAAAAGTTTGTCTAGTTCAGCCTTGAATTCATTTAAGCTGTCAACTTCAAAAACCACAGATAAAAGTTTGTTCCAGCAATCATCCACCCACTGGCTAAAGGTAAATTTCCGTACATCTATCCTGCAACTGTCTTTCTTCAATTTAAATTTATATCCCCTCAGGTGCGGAATCTGTCCCATCAGCATTGAGCTTGCTCAAACCATTCAAGGCTTTATACACTTCAGTGTATAAAGTCTTGAATGGTTTGAGCTACAAATACTCATACTACAAATTCCAAACGCTGCAATTTGTAGAACTTAAGCCTATCTTGGAACCACAACCCTATGTTCCACTCACTAATCTCGTTACCCTTCTCTGTACTCGTACTAGTAGCTCAAGAAAGGCACCTGGGGTGGATAGGATCTATCCAGTTATTTTAAAGGAGGCGACAAAGCAACTAAGCAAACCCTTAGCCATAATTATGAGAGCATCCTTGGACTCAGGGGAGGTTCCCACGGACTGGAGATGTGCAAATGTATCCCCAATTCACAAAGGGGGATCGAAGGGTGACACGAGTAATTACAGACCAGTTAGTTTAACTTCTGTTACGGGTAAAATAAGGGAGTCACTGGTTAAAGATGCATTGCAGGATCATCTAGACAAGACTGCAGCAATAATTCAGACACAGCATGGGTTTGTTAAGGGAAAGTCTTGTCTGACAAATTTGATTGGTTATTATGATGTGGTCACAAAGGAACTGGATGTAAAAAATAATTTTGATATCATATACTTGGATTTCAGGAAAGCTTTTGACACTGTTGCGCATGGAAGACTACTGTACAAATTGGAGCAGAATGGTATTAAGGGTAAGTTGCTACAATGGATAAAAGGATGGTTAAGTGGGAGAAGACAGAGGGTGGTAATCAATGGGTGCTGCTCTTCGTGGACTAATGTTATTAGTGGAGTCCCACAGGGTTCGGTGTTGGGTCCACTGTTGTTTTGTGTATTTATCAATGATATTGATGAAGGTATATCAGGCTTAATGTCGAAGTTTGCAGATGACACAAAGGTTGGCAGGGTTGTTAATGACAGTAATGGCAGTGTGCTACTGCAACAGGATCTAGATAATTTGGGCAGATGGGCTAAGAAGTGGCAACTGAAGTTTAACCTTGACAAATGCAAAGTACTGCATATGGGTAGAAGTAACCCCACAGAAACGTACCAACTGTGTGGTACTACACTTAAGGTGGAAGAAAATGAAAAAGATCTGGGAGTAATTGTGCAGTCAGATATGAAGTTTTCTGAGCAATGCAGCCAGGCTGCTAGGGCAGGTCATGGGGTTTTGTCAATGATATATAGGAATTTTGCTAGCAGGGAAAAGGAGGTGATTGTCCCTCTGTATAAGGCAATGGTCAGGCCACGCCTTGAGTACTGCGTACAGGTCTGGAGGCCTCATTTTAGGAAGGATGTAGATTTGCTTGAACGTGTACAGAGAAGAGCAACACGATTGGTGAGGGGAATGAAGCGATCCTCTTACCAAGAGAGGCTTAAGTTCTGCAAATTGCAGTGGCTGGAGACTAGGCACCTGCGCGGTGATCTGATTGAGGTCTATAAGGCCTTGAATGGGTTGAGCACGCTGAATTCTGATGGGATCCTTCCACTTGTTCAGATTACGAACCTACGGGGACATAAGTTCAAATTAAGAAAGGACAGATGTAGAATAGATGTGCGGAAATTTGCCTTTAGCCAGCGGGTGGTTAATTGCTGGAACAAACTTCCATCTGTCGTTGTGGAAGTTGATAGGTTAAATAAATTTAAGGAGGAACTGGACAGGCATTTGGAGGGAATGGTGTGATTTTTTTTTTTTTTTTTTTTTTTTTGGTTGATGCTGCATAAGCTCATACACTTGCTTTCTTGCATCACGTGCCACTACTACTACTACTACTACATCTTTCAAAAATAAGGCCTTATACAAAGCTATAATTACCCCTTCGCACTGCAGCTGTTGATATCCTTTTGGAAAGTGAGTATATTGTTTGTATGGATTGACCTGCCCAATCCACCGATCTAAATTCCATTGAACACATATGGGAAGCTCTGGGGATATGCCTAGTGCACGTCCACACCCACCAGAAAATGTTCACCAGCTGAAGATGGCGCTGACAGAGGAATGGACGATGATGTTGCCGCAAGAACTTATCAACAACATTGTTCTACGTATGGACAGGGGGTGCAAAGCCTGCATTGACATTAGGGCTGGCCATATCTCTTACTGAGGACCACCTCTTCCCTTTGTTCATCTTTGGCAGTGATGCATCAATATCATGGCAGCCAATGCTATGTTGCCATTTTTGAATAAAGTCCCTCTGTACCGTTTTGTTTCCGTTGTTGTGTCAGTGTTGTTTCCTTCATCATTTCTGTACCTCACGAGGTTCCTTTGGTATGTTTTTCCCAAATCCAGGCCACTACTATGAGAAGCTACAGATGAAAACCTAACTGGTCCTTAAATATTTTGCACACCAGTGTATTACTATTACCAGAATAAATCTTGCTTCAATTTCTAGTCTCACATGCTTTGACCACACTTAAAGTCTTTTACCTCAATCACCTCTATGTTACATGGACAGTAAACTGAAGTGTGGTGGCTGCTCAAATCGAAAAATTTCTTTGCAACCGTTTTTTCTGAGTTAGTGGCTAAACACATATACACCCTGCTGAGAAGCCCACACATGAAGCAGATGATATTTACAAAGCTTTTCCATAAAATTCAAAGATTTCTGGTATAAAATTTTCCTCTTTCCTTCCTACAAACGTTTGTTCTCTTTGCTATTATTATTAGAGGTCATTTCGAATTTACATGTCCAAAATGAAATGTTCTGTAATAGCAGGGTTTCATCCATTAAATTAATGAGAGATTAAACCTTTGGCACTGTCACTTGTTTTAAAGTAGTTCAATATCAGAGAAACTTGTATTGAAATCAATTTTGTGGCAAATAGGCAATGTAAAGCCCCCTTGCCACGAGTCCACAAAAGCACGTGATTTCACAATATAGCCCTCCTAATTTACATAATTTCAATTTTATATTCATATAAAATTTAAATCATATACACTGAAATTTCATAGTGGAACAAGTAAATACATGGGCTGTGTTAGGATAACTAAGAGTAGAAACTGGTGCATGTATACTTGCATTTACACCAATGCTAGGAGTATAATTAATAAATTCGATGAGCTTGAAATTCTAGTCAAGACATCAAAGGCAGATATTGTTGGGACATGGTGTCACACAGACATCAGAAGTGTACAACTGAAATTTGGGAAGGACTATGTGTACAGAAAGGATAGACAGGACAGGAAGGGAGGAGGGGTTATGCTGTTAGTTAAGAAACACATAAAATCTAAGGAAGTGCATCCAATTGATATTGGTAGACAATGCAATGCTGAGTCAGTTTGGTGTGACATAAGCACTGGGAAAGGAAAAATGAGAGTACGTATGTGTTATAGGCCTAATGAATCTGATGAGCATAATGAGCAATTATGCAAAGAAATAGAGTGGGCCAGTAAATTAGAGTCTCTTATAATCGGGATTTTAATTTCCCGGATATTGACTGGAATTTGTGCGTTGGTCGCTCACAAACTAGCAAGGCTTTTGTGGATTTATTGGATGATTGTTTTCTACGGCAGCATGTTCAGGAGGCAACTAGAGGGAGTAATACGCTTGATCTGATTATCAGTAGTGATTATTCATGCATCAAGAATCTGCAGATAAAGGAAGCGCTAGGTGGGAGTGATCAAAGTGTGCTGAAGTGGGATTTACTCAAAGAGGTAACTATCATCAAGGGTAAAGGGAAGGGTTTTTGCTTTCGTAAAGGTGTCTACAGTGGTCTGACACAGCATTTAAATTCTATACAGTGGAACCAACTGATGATGTTACCAACAGCAAATTCAAAATGGGAAGCATTCAAAGAATTAATCTTGGAAGCCACTAGGCTTTTCATACCAACAAAGAAATATTGTTCAAGATTTAGGCCTAAATGGATGTCAGCTGAACTAATTAGACATGTGACAGAGAAGAAAAATGCAGGCGATACATATAAATTAACATGTGACACAGAAGCCTACGATAGATATAAGCCTAAATAGATGTTTAGATAAACAGATAACGAGAAATCTTTGGCAAAGGAAAACAGCAAAGAGTTCTTTACTTATGTAAACTCTAGAAGGAAGGGGATGAATCAGATTGGTCCACTTGATATCGATGGGTCAACCTTTCTGCTCAGGTAGCTAAGAAACTGAATGAATATTTTGCATCAACATTCACACATGAGGAGAGAGGAATGCCAGAGATGTATTCAACTCTGGCAGTAAGCGAGAAAACCTTGTAATAACTGAGAGTAAAGTGGAGGAGAAATTGTTGAAAATAAACACAAGAAAGGCACCTGGGGTGGATGGAATCTATCCAGTTATATTAAAGGAGGTGGCAAAGAAACAAGCAAACCCTTAGCCATAATTATGAGAGCTTCCCTGGACTCAGGAGAGATACCCATGGACTGGAGATGTGCAAATATAACCCCAATCAACAAAGGAGGATCAAAGGGAAACACAGGTATTTACAGACCCAGTTAGTTTAACTTCTGTTCCAGGGAAATTAATGGAGGCACTGGTTAAAGAAGCATTGCAGGATCATCTACACAAGAGTTCAGTTATAGCTCGGACACAGCATGGGTTTGTTAAGGGGAAGTCTTGTCTCACTAATTTGATTGGATACTATGATGTAGTCACAAAGGAACTGGATGCAAAGAATAACTTTGATATTCTATACTTGTATCTTAGAAAAGCCTTTGATACTGTCGCACATGGAAGACTGCTGCACAAATTGGAGCAATGTGGCATTGGAGGCAAATTGCTGCTATAGATAAAGGGGTGGTTGAGTAGGAGAAAACAGAGAGTGGTAATCAATGGACATTGCTCTTCGTGGACCACAGTAATTAGTGGAGTCCCTCAGGGTTCAGCATTGGGTCCATTGTTGTTTTCTGTATTTTTAAATAATATTGATGATGCTATATCATGCTTAATGTCCAAGTTTGCAGACGATACGAAGGTTGGCAGGGTTGCTAATGACACTAATGACAGTACACTGCTGCAACAGGATCTACAAAAGTTAAGCAGATGGGCTGAGAGGTGGCAAAAGGACATTGACAAATGTAAAGTACTACATACGGGAAGCAGTAATCCCAGAGTAACGTATCAACTCTGTGGTACCACATTGACAGTGGTAGAGAATGAAAAGGACCTGGGGGTAATTGTGCAGGTAGATATGAAGTTTTCTGAGCAGTGCCGACGGTCTGCAAGAGTAGCCCGTGATGTCTTGTCAATGATATACAGAAAATATTTTAGTAGGGATAAGGAGGTGATTATTCCCTTGTATAACGCAATGGTCAGACCACACCTTGGGTACTGTATACAGGTCTGGAGGCCTCATTTTAAGAAGGATGTAGCACTGTTGAGATGAGTACAGAGAAGGGCAACAAGATTAGTGAATGGCACAAAGGGCTGCTCTTACAAAGAAAGGTTTAAGTTTTGCAAATTACAGTGTCTGGAGACTAGGCACCTGCGAGTTGATCTGATTGAGGTGTATAAAGTCTTGAATGGTTTGAGCATGCTCAATGCTGATGGGATTCTTCCTCTTGCTCAGAATAATCACCTGAGAGGGCATAAATTCAAATTGAGGAAAGACTGTTGTAGGATAGATGTGCCGAAGTTTGCCTTTAGCCAGCGAGTGGTTGATTGCTGGAAGAAACTTCCATCTGTCGTTGTAGAAGTTGATAGCTTAAATAGATTCAAGGCAGAACTTGAGAAACATTTGGAGGGAGTGGGTGGGTGAAATAAGGGTGGTTTTTTTTTTTTTTTTTTTCCGTGGCTGATGCTATATAAGCTTGCTTTCTTGCATCATGTGCCTTTGCTAATGCTAATGCTAACTGCAGCTCATAGAATTGCAATTTCCTTCTAAGTTTAATGTTGTAGAAACATAAATTGGAAATATTTTAAAGAAAAAAAAAACAAACGGAAAGCTGACACCGCAGACGTGGACTGTTTTATATATTTTCTTCTTGAAGTCTCAAAAATCCACCAATTAACAGGTACTTATATATAATGGACACTGCAGAGCCCCCCCCCCCTCCATGGTATCCGTTGACCAAAGGTCCCACTGTATTTCGGTATAAACAATACTAACAAGATATCATTAAGTGGTCAGGTCGTAATCCTGACCTCGAATTTTGCACATTTTTAATGATGTACAAAATTCAGTTGCCTCTGCCAACTGAAAGTGTCTAAAAAAGAGAATTTTTTTAAAAATATTCAGTAACATAAGTACAGCTGCAGTATTTTCGTTTCCTCTGATCAGATTCGGCATAATCGGACGATTAACGCCTCCATTATATCGAAATTTTCTAGTTTCCTACATACAAATAGAGATATTTGACTATCTCTATTTGTATGTAGCGATGCATTTTTTCTTGTTTCTCCTGTTTTGTTCTTGACTGTATGTTTTTATGTCGTCCGTACATAGTTTTTATTTCTTACTTTTATATTTATATATATATATATATATATTTTTTTTTTTTATTTTTTATTTTTTTTATTATTACATGCTGTTTGCATTACCAGCCGAAATTTTTACATTATTAACCAGCATGGATGGTCAGGATATAAGGTTTCGATCACAGTTACTTAAATAAAATTAATCTGTGATCTGTGGGGGTTCGGTGCCCTCGTGGTTAGCACAGTTTGCAGAATCGCTGTCCTCCCCAAAAAGACCTGAGTTCGAG
The DNA here is from genome assembly GCF_048544385.1 of Mastigoproctus giganteus. Taxonomy (NCBI): domain Eukaryota; kingdom Metazoa; phylum Arthropoda; class Arachnida; order Uropygi; family Thelyphonidae; genus Mastigoproctus; species Mastigoproctus giganteus. The sequence continues at coordinate 14,744,191 of NC_143578.1, forward strand.
TCCCGTCGATGATGTGAAGAGTTTTTATGGGCCTTTTTCACAACGTGGCTGTTAGTCGGTCTCAGGCGAGGGTTTTTTCATGCTGAAAACTCTGGTTTTTTCCAGCAAACAGAAAATCGACCAGAGAACACATGAAATTTACAAACAGTATAGAAGGAACAATATGGCCTTAGTTGCCGATGCGCCTAAAATCCTATTACAAGATTAGTGTGGTTCGACATGAGTCACATAACCGATTCAATTTACAGGTAGTTCTCGACTTTACGAGTTAATTCGTTTATAGCTCTCGCTCGTAAAGGGAAAACTCGTAAAGCGGGAATTAAATCCCATAGATATAATGTTAAAAATATGGGTTTCGTTCTCAACAATGAAATTAGTTAGCTAATTAGTTTATGTTTAAACAATGATTGCTTATCGAAAGAAATGAATACGTTGCCTGTAAAATCAAGCAAATTATAAGAATAAAGAAATTATTTATGACTTACAAATTTTAAAGAATGGTTATTCTTCATCATCGACTAAATGCACGCTCGTTGATCACTTATTATTGGCTCGGCACTCGTTGGTTTGTTGCACAAGGAGTCGTCTTCTTCAGAAATGCTTCAAGAGACGTTTGTTTCCAAGATAATCTTCTATTTTCTTTATAAATTTCAATAGATGCATAAGCATTTTTTAACGGAACGCATCACAAATTGCAAATAACACGATTTGCGCGGAGTAACAAGTTTACGAAGTTTAAAAAAAAAAAAGGAATGAAGAGAAGATTCTGAAAATTTATGTTTTTTATACGAGTGAAGATTTCAGTAAATAGGAAACACATTTCACCATAATAACCTTAAAACCCACACAATTCCAGCTATCGGTATTTTCACAAATTCAATAACATCCAGTTTACTACCCATTTATAATTGCTTGCAGTAACAGAAAAGCCCAATAAACCGGAAAGTGCAAATTGTTTTTATTGTTTTATGGTTGTGACTTCCAGAAATGTGTTTTAGAAAAATGTCACAAAGGCACTCAAAACTTGTTCTTATAACAGAACATATGATAACGATGAAAGTGTACTGCATTTTAATGATTTGAATTCGTAACTAATACAACTTACACTATAAAAACGACCTTTTAGAGAGTTATATAGCAAAATTTTCAACTTCCGAGGTCGTGGAACGAATTTCCAAAAAACAATGTGTTATAACCCCATGGGCTCACATCTGGTGAGTATAGGTTTGCACACCCAGGGTCCTAAGCTGGATATCATCATTCTTCTCTTTCTTGGTGATTCCTTTCTACTTCTCTCTCTCAAGGTAACTGGGAATTTTTTTTTTTTTTGGCTGGTGCAGCATAAGCCTCAGGCTTCCTTGCACCATATAGTTATAATAATAATAATAATAATAATAATAATAATAATAATAATAATAATAGGGTTCACATTGCGATATTTTCACGGGTAACGGATTAATATTGTAAAGCTGGGTACACTGTATTGTATAGCTACGCGCGTGGTTTGAAATGCGGTATTTATGAATGTTTAACATTCATTTTTTGCAATTAATGTTCATATTTTCGATTTTGTTGATACTTGAAAAAAAAAAAAAAAAAAAAACTCGTAAACCCGAGAACTCGCAAAGCGAAAACACGTAAAGAGAGAACTGCCTGTACTTGTTGACAAACTTAAATTTGCAGTTTTACCTTCTTCCCGTAGTGAAAATAGTGGCGCTGAGATCGTATAAGCAATAAGCGTTGATTGCTACTTTTGGACATTTGTTTTTAGCTGCTTTTTTGTGTATTTTATTTATTGATTTCGTATTCCTATAAGATAATGGATAGCTGTGTTCGAATAGAAGGAAGGCTTATTGACATCGTCGACAGAAAATGGAAAGAAGAGAAGTTACCGTTTGATATGATTGATATTCCATTAACTGAACTTCCAGATTTGGAACCGGATAATGGCAATCCCTTAGAAACTCTGAAAGAGCAAGAACAGAAATGGACGGATTTAGCACTGAACAGAATTCCTGGCCACTCACCAGCTGCTACTTCTGGATAAATCTGCAGAAATACTTGTCATATGTTACTACCCAATTTTTTTTGTTTCTCATTATTAAATTGCCTGCACAACCATTTTTTTCCTGTACCTTAGGTGTGCTGTATATTTGTAAGATGTAATTTATATAATCTGCATAATATTCACTTTCTGTTCTCTTTTCATTATTGTGCAGGAATTGTAATTAAAAAAAAAAAAGTTAGTAATTTACCGTAGTCTACAAAATTATATAGGCGTTGCAGATTAAATATAAGTGGAACAGCAGTAATTATCGCTAAAAAACATTTTGCTTCGCAGCCCCCTGTTCCTTAATCTTAATGAAAATTGAAATTAGCGTTGCCAGTTTCCTATAAAATCTAATACATTAAATTCATGTGCTACAAACTAAAAATGATGTGGAAACCTTTACATGTTACACAGAGACACTTGTTTCTTGTAGGCATGTAAAGAATGGGATAAACTACTCAGAAACCTTACCCAAGTTAAAATTTATCATTAAAAAAAAAAAAAAATGAAGGGGTGAAATGGGTTTTTTTTATTTATTTATTATTTTTTTTTTTGGCTCATGCATAATCTTGCTTTCTTGCATCGTATGCCTCTACTAATGCTAATGCTATATTTTTGGTATTTAACTTTGTCATTAAACATTCCCTTGGCAACAAGTTTGGAAATATAGTGCATAGGCGGTATAGTGTTACACTCACTTGATGTTAATGGAGAATAACTTATATGCATTTTTCCACTAGAGCAGAGGTTTCCAAAGTGTAGGGCAGGCCCCACTGGAGGAATGCGCCTCAATTTTTGTGGGTAATCTTTTTATGAAGCACTTTTTTAACAAAATATGGTGTGCACAAACTATCCCACTAATCTAAGTATTAAGTGTGTTTCATTTTAGTCTTTGAAACCAATGTTATTGAAGTATATATTAATTTATAAAAGTATGTATACTCATAGGTGAAATGCCAATACCAACGGTTCATTTTATATTCCGACTCTCTCAGCGTGTTACAGGCTTTAATAAGTGTGAGATATAATTCTCATCCAGTTCTGCCTTGCATTCAGCAGAAGATTCACTTCCTCCGTGAACGTGAATATGATATCCGCTTCTGCTGGATTCCCAGCCACATTGGGATTAGGGGAAATGATTTGGCTGACACCGCAGCCAAATCAGCAATTCCCAATAATAATCGGTGCCTATCAGTCCCCTATACAGACTACAAGCAAATAATACACCAAAAGATACATTCCCAATGGCAGGATTCGTGGAATAGACAGACTGGGAATAAACTATATCGTATAAAGCCTGTAATTGAACCATGGCAGTCTAGTCTGCGCAGGAATTGTAAGGAAGAAGTTGTTCTTGCCCGGACCCGCATAGGACATAGTCATTTGACTCATTCGTATTTGCTGAGGGCTGTTGACCCTCCTATGTGTGAGTCCTGTGGCACAATTTTAACAATCAGACACATTTTAGTTGACTGTCCAGATTTTAGCAATATCCATTTTACTGCTTTTAATCATTTGACTGAGCCGTATACACTCAGTCAGATTTTATCTGACAATGACCATGTGTCTGCTATTTTTAGCTTTTATAAATAAATAAAGGTTTTTACTTGTATTTAATATTTACTTGTTATTGTTATTTCTTTATTGATTTATCTTTTTGCATTCTATACCTTTGTTATTTTATATTTTGACATGGTGACCTAAGTAATTAGGTCAGTGAAACAAAAATTTTTATATATCACCTGGTTGTGGCGCATTATAGCCTTAGCTGCTAATGTGCCAATAAAACCCAAGAACCAGCCAACCAACCAACCAACTCATAGGTGAATTTGTATCAAATCTTTTTATTTGCCCTTGTTCTGAAAGATTGGGAGGGTATACACAAAATTTATGAAATATGTAAGGGGTACAAGGTGTAAAAGTTTGGGAACCTCTTACAGCAGAGCAAGTTATATCATTTTTGAAAGGTACACTATTTTCACTTATATGCAAATGAAAATAGTGTAATCAGAATTTATATTGCATATCAAAAAAAAAAAAAAAAAAATTGCAATATGCAACGATGATTTCTTTAGCAGGTTAACATTTTCCAAGTGGCACGTTGCCCTACTGTACATTGGAACAACACTACTGTATATTGCCTGACTGAATGCAAGTTACAAAGCTTGAAAACTAGGCTTTTCATGGGCATTTGATTGAAGTGTAGTTGAGGAGAAAGGAAGCAAACAGATTGAACAATGGTGGAATTTTCACATTGAATTGTGGCACAAACACCAGGGAAATCGTAAATATAAGCTATTGGGAAAACTACTAAACTAGACGCAAGAAAATGTTTAGCCAGTGTTGACCACTGGAATAAACTGCCTTCCTGAGTGATTGAAGTTGATAGTATCGTGAAATTTAAGGGACAGCTGAATCAGTACCTTCTGCCAGTGAAAAGAATATGTATGATATGAGAGATAAAAGTTGTACAGACTTGTTTTTTCCTTCTTAATATAACAAAAGCTTAGCTTCTTTGCCCTTTTATTAACATTATTGTATATATATTTTTAGTTTTGACTGAATATGAAATGGCCTTCACAGACCAGTCCATATTCAACCAAAAATTCTGACTATAAAAGTATTAGTAAAGGCCAAAAGATGCAAGGAAGCTAGGCTTTCTCCCCTCAAAAACAAAATTCATCTATACCTTTATCCTTCTCATCATACTTTTCTTGCTGATAGCAAAAATTTTCTGTAATAGATGTGTGCATTGTTTGAAAACTAACTGTAAAGAACTTGTGCTCTCCATTTACTTGACTGAAATATAGCCCCTTTCTATTTTATGAACAATTGCTTTTAAGGATCCGGAAATAATTTAGAATCAAAACCTTTCATTTGATATATGCCAACACAAAGTAGCCCTGAAAATTCAAGTACTATATTTAGAGCAGTCCAGAGGCATATCACTTTGTAAAAAACTTGGATAAATTAATTTGATGATTCCATTGAACAATTTTGGAGATAGAGCTTGTTAATTTTTTTTATCGTTTTGAAATGCATTTTTGACAAAACTTAACAAAAAGAATTGCTGAATCACTGTCAGGTACTAGCATTAGTAGAGGCATATGATGCAAGAAAGCAAGCTTATGCAACATCAGCCAAAAAAAAAAAACAAAAACACTTCCACTTCACCCCTCCGTTCGTTCGAAATACCTGTCCAGCTGAGCCTTAAATTTATTTAGGCTATCAACTTCCACAACAAGGGATGGAAGTCTGTTCCACCAACCAACTACCCGCTGGCTAAAGGCAAATGTCCACACATCTATCCTACATCTGTCTTTTCTCAATCTGAATTTATGACCTCTCAGGTGATTATTCTGAACAAGAGGAAGAATCCCATCGGCATTGAGCATGCTCAAACCATTCAAGGCTTTATACACCTCTATCAGATCACCTCGCCGGTGCCTAGTCTCCAGACACTGTAATTTGTAGAACTTAAGCCATTCTTTGTAAGCGCAACCCTTTGTTCCATTCACTAATCTTGTTGCATTTCTCTGTACTAATTCCAGCAGCTCTACATCCTTCTTGAAATGAGGTCTCCATACCTGTATACAGTACTCAAGGTGTGGCCTGACTTGTGGCCAAGCTGTTATGCCTTCATACAAGGAATAATCACCTCCTTATCCCTGCTAGAAAAATTCCTGTATATCATTGACAAGACACCATGAGTTACTCTTGCAGCTCGTCTGCACTGCTCAGAGAACTTCATGTCTGCCTGCACAATTACCCCCAGGTCCTTTTCATTCTCTACCACTGTCGGTGTAGTACCACAGAGTTGATACGTTGCCCTGGGCAACGTATCAACGTATGTGATACGTAACAACTAAACACTTTTGGATCCAAATATAGCCATGACCTTCCCCTGGATGAAAAGATGCCACTTAATCAGGAGAATATGAATAATACCTATGGATGTAGTGATCTAGTAATTCTTATCTAAGTATATCTTGAAGTAATGATGTGAAAAAAATGAGAAATGTATAACTATGAATGTGAAAAAGATGAGAAATGTATGACTATGAACGTCATGTACCTTTGTGAACTATACATAAAATTGCATAAAAGGCCTACAGATGAAAATTTCACCCTTTCCCTTCCCTCCAGTCAAATCAGAATCCAGAACATAGCAGGAAATGAAGGAGGAGCTCTTGCAGTGAAAGAACCATGTGCTTCAACTTCAGTCTTTTCAAGTGATTATATACTGATTATAAATCTATCATCGAGCATATTTTAATAGTTGGCCACTGATCTGGAGAGATTACCTAGGGAAAAAACTTTACCAGATAAAGCCAGATCCAAAACTGTGTCTCTCTAGCTTCCGACAAAGCAGGAGGCAGGGAGGAAGTAATATTATTGAGACTAAGGATTGAGCTTACAGCTCACTCACCTGAACCTCATAATCAATGCAGTGCTCCCCAATGCACATCTTACCATATACAACTGACAGTTCATTTGTTAAAGACTGTCCAACTGTTGCTCAAGTACATTTCATCACTTAAAGATGTCCAGCTGTCACTGGCATTATTTCACATTCTTGCAAAAATATGGGAGAATGTTTTACTTACCTAGATCAGACTGGACTATATCATAAAATATTAAAATTATAATATAGTTGCATCCTTCTTAGGTAGTCACAATTTGGCCCTGGCAGCCTGTGTCATTAACAATACCACCACACCCCATTCATAAAAACAGGCTTAAGTGGTATTTTTCTCTTATTTCTAAGTAAAAGAATGAATATGATAGACTTTCTTTTACAGGACAGTATGTAGCAAGGAGATACCATCTGGATGGGTGTCGGTAGTGGAGACATGTTGGAAAAATGGAGATGTAGTTACTAGATTCCTCGTTGCATCTGAAAGTGTCATCTCAAGGCTATAAAAATAATTCTAGGAGACAGGAATAATGCTTGACTGAACCAAGCAAAATGAAATAATGCTGCTTATTCTTTACATTCATTGGGTTCCAGGCAGACAGACAATCAGTAGAGAATACAGCTTTATTTCAAAGGAAATTTTTTAAGCTACTCCATGAAAGCAGCAGCCAGACCCATTACAGCATCTGTTGATTCTGTAAAATGGAATATCCTGCCACAAAGCCTGTGTGATGGTTGAGCTGTTGCAAGAATACAGCTGAGATTTTACCCCAACCTGCCTACAGTCCACTTCTCATTCTCCCCGGATTTATTTGTTTGGATTAATCCTTGAGGGTGCAGGTGATATTTTCTACCCTAGAGGATTACTAGGGCCAACACGTGTACTCACAATAAAATGCACATCAATGCTGTTGTCTTGAAACTAGCATAGACAAATAGTTATTGAAATACCAAATGCAAGGCCCACTAATAAACAAAGGAATGCCAATTAGACAGCCATGCCAGCATATGACCACAAATGCCATTCTTCATGTGGCCATTGTGGTGTGTTTTTTTTTTTTTTTTGTCACCTCCATCACTGAAGAGCCAGGTGTAACAGAAAGACTTGAACTAAAAACTGTTAAATCCCTCTAAAATTAGTGAGTGCAACCATTTGATTCTGAGTAGAACTAAAATCTCAACTAACATTGAAAAAAAAAGCTGGGGCGAGGGAGATTGAACTTGATTGGAAACAAAAAACCCAAACTAAAAAAAAAATAAATAAAAATAACCACCACCATTACAGAAAAAAATACCATAAACCCCATATACTACAATAACAAACCAACAAGTCATTCTTAATGATGCCAGAATAAAATTATGGAATACCAAGTTTATCTCAAATGAAAATAAACCTAATCATAATGAAAACACTAATAGCTATTGTCAGAGAAATGGAAAATATATTTTGTAAAAAGGATAGGTAGAGAGGCAAAAGTTGATAACATAGCACAGTTTTCATCATTTAAGGGCACAAAATGCAATATTTTTGAATGCATTGCTGATAATGATATAAATCTTAGGATTTATTTAACAATACAGGGCAATGTTTAGAAAAAGTTGCGATTTAGGATTAAACTTGAAAGCATCTCAATTTTGCCCAAACACTATAGAAGGGAGTATGGATAAGCACCTTAGTAATCAGTTTGGCCCTGGAAAGACTACAAGACCCAAGAGGTAGAATTTTTCCCAGCATGGGAAAATTTTTACCCCATCACAGAGAAACTACTTAAATAGAATAGGGTGAAAGGATTGGATCTGAATTTGGTGATTCTTGTGCTGCTTCTAATAGGATGTACATCTTCTGGAAAGTGGTGTTGGGGATAACAAGGCTTGCTGGGGGTCTTCGTGGGACAAGTAAATATATGGGCTATGGGGCTACTAAGAGCAAAATCAAGTGTATGTAATTTGCACATACACTAATGCTAGAAGTATAGTAAACGAATTTAATGAATTTGAATAGTCATCAAAGAGTTATTGTAAAGCTATCGGAGACATGGTGCCACTCAGGCATAAGTGATGTGGAATTTAAATAATGTGAATACAATGTGTACAGTTAATGACAATTTTTTATTTATTATGTATGGGTCACCCCAGCCAAACTATACACAATACTGTTCTGATAAAAGCCAGTCAGTGTAGTAGCATACTTTGTCCTGTAGTGTTTTTAATGTCCAGGAGTTAATCTCTTGGCTAAGCAGCACATAGAATCTATGTAGGGTAGTGCACCAAGGTCAGTGTGGGTGAGCAATGCAATCTTGAGTCAGTTTGGCATAACAAGTGCTGAAAACAAAAATGACAGGAGTATGTTACAGACCATATAACAATGATAAATAAATAGAGTGAGCCAGTAAATCAATCTTATAAGGGGTATTTTAACCTTTTCAGATATTGACTGGCACTTGTGGGTTGATCACTCACACGATAGCAAGGCTTTTCTCAGTTTTTTGAATTTTAGATGACTTTTCTACACCAGCATGTTAGCAAAGCAAGGACAGAAAGCAATACTCTTGATCTGATTATCAGCCATGACTCCTCATGCATTAAGAATATCCAAGTAAAGGAGCCATTTGGTAGCAGTGATCATAATGTACTGATGTGGAATATCCAAGTAAAGGAGCCATTTGGTAGCAGTGATCATAATGTACTGATGTGGAAGCTACTTAAAGATATAACTGTCAAGTGTATAGGGAAGAGATTTTGCTTTCATAAAGGAAACTACTACATTGTAAACAGTTTAAATTCCATTCAGTGGGGCTGACTAGAAGTGACCAGGATGTTGACAGTCAGAGAGAAGAAAAATTCACTAGATGCATGAGTTATCAAGTGATACAGAAACCAACAGTGGTATGAGGTCTCTGACAAAGAAAAGCAGCAGACTACTTATGTAAATGTTAGAAGTGATGAATCACATTGGTCCAGGGCTGTGCAAAGGTACTTGGGGGCATGGATGCAAAAGGAGTTAAGGAGCCTCTTTTATTTATGTCGAGGCTTTGATGCCTCCCTCAATTGGAGGGCCCTGGTGCGGCACATCCAATACACTCCCCATTTGCACAGCCCTGCATTGGTCCACTAGATATGAAGGGAATAACTTGATCATCCTGCTCAGGTTGCTGACAAACTGAATAGATATTTTGCATCTACATTGATACACAAGTAATTTTTTAGTGATGAGATACTAGAAATATATCAAATTCTAACAGGGAGCTAAGTTATTTCTTGATAACTGAGAAGAAAGTGGAAAGCATTGTGCCGGATGCAAAATGGTTGCCTTTTGGAGTTTTCTTCAGATATGGAAACTAGAAGAAATCACATGGGGCTAAGTTCAGTGAATAAGGGGGATGTAGCAGAACCTCAACACCTATGGCAGTGATCATTGCCTGCACAATATTAGTCATATGGGGCCTGGCATTATACATCTCATACATCTGTTTCTGATGCATTTAAACCCAGTTGAATACAATAAATCACATATCACTGTTCAACATACTTGCTTCAAAATGTTCGTCAGTGATACGTGGCTAAAAAACCTCTCTTCACACAACACTAGCTTGGCAAGTACTGGCATGCACACAGTCTGCTCGATAGCAATCAGGGAGAGCACCTCCAGTGGCAGTTATGGAAAATTCATGTGGTAATTTGTGGACTGGTGCAAGATTTTGCACCAGTCCACAAATTAAATGATCAACCCCTTGTATGAGGCAGGGACATATTTAAGTTTTTGGACTTGTAGATTGGGAAATGTAAGAAATTTTTTTTTTTGCTACATCAGATGTAGGGTAAACCTGGGAAAATAGTTAACATTTTGTGAGCATGTATCTTGTTTTTATCACCTTGTCTTGTTTCCTCATATTCTCAACCCTGAAAATAGTTTCCTGGTTTTTTTTTCCATATATTTTATTGGCATATTTATTGTTCTTTCCCTATTCTATAGGACCCCCATCTTTCCAAGTTCAGCTTTGCCAAATATGGTACTGTGCAGGAACATATCTCCACAGCTGATGAGGATTCTAGTTATGCATTCAGTAACATTAACATGAATAACCAAGTACATTTAGTTATTTTTAAAATCTTAAGAAATAAATTTTCAGTGAAGCACAATTAGCAAGACCTCCCTGTATTTTTTATTCATGGCTCAGTAAACTATATTGTGTTGAATCTCTTTGTTGAAAAAATGTGTTAGCAGATTTTGCCCCTTCTTTTTTGCATCATATGCCTCTTATCAAAATCTTATATAGCTTCAGCCAAAAAAAAAAAAACCAACACTTCCCATTTCAACCATTCATTCACTCCAAAAGTTTGTCCAGTTTCTTTCTTGAATTTATTTAAGTTATCTGCTGGATAAAGGCAAATTTCTGCACATGTATTCTACAACTGTCTTTTCTCAATTTGAGTGTATGTCCCCTCAGGTTCGTAATCTGGGCAAGAGGAAGAATCCCATCAGCATTGAGCCTGCTCAAACTATTCGTGGCCTTATACACCTCAATCAGATTACCTCGCAGATGCTGTCTCCAGACGCAATTTAGAGAACTTAGCCTTCCTTGGTAAGTGCACCCCTTTGTTCCCCTTCCTGTACTCTCATTCTAGCAACTATACATGCTTCTAAAATGAGGCCTCCAGACCTGGACACAGTACTCAAGGTGTGGCCTGACCATTGCCTTATACAAAGGATACTTTATAAGCTGGAACAGGTTGAAATCACAGGGAAAATCCTTAGATGGATAGCAGGATGGCTTTAGGGCAAGAGACAGAGAGTTGTGATAAATGGTCATTTCCTCAGATTTGGTTGATGCAAGAAGTGGGGTTTCCCAAGGATCAGTACTAGTACTGTTCTTTTTGATTTTCATAAATCACATCGATGAAGGGATAGAGGGCGTGATGTCTAAATTTGCAGATGATGTAAAGATTGATAGAATAGTTAATGATTGCCACATTTCAAAGGTTCAAGTGTAATGCCATATAATAATCAATTCTTTTAGCTATGGTCAGAAAAATGACAGCTATGCTTTAATCCAGCAAACTGTAAGGTATTGCACCTGGGGAACAGTAATCCCAAAATAACTTGTACACTTGGCAGAGTTGAAATAAAGCCAGTAGTGGAGGAAAAGGACTTGGGTATTATGATACGAAGTTCTCCGAGCATTGTAGACTGGTTGCATGGTGCCTTATCGATGATTTATCAAACAATCGCTAGTAGAGATAAGGACGTCATAATCCCATTATATAAGGCTATTGTTAGAACACACTTGGAATACTGTGTTCAAGTATGAAGACCGCACCTAAAGAAAGACATTGTTTTTCTTGAAAGTGTCCAAAAACAGATAACTCGCCTTGTGAGATCAGCAAAAGGGCATCCATATGAGGAAAAATTTCAAATATGTAGGTTGCAGAGCTTGGAAACTGGGCACCTTAGAGGAAACTTGATTGAGGTGTTTAAGGCTCTGAGAGGCATAAGCAAAATGAATAAGGATGAAATTTTCATGGTTATAAATTATTCTAGAACTAGGGGCCATAATTTCAAGTTACGGGGGACTTGTTTAGACTGGATTGCAGGAAGTTTTATTTTAGCCAGCGAGTTATAAATTACTGGAATAAGTTACCTACAAGGATAGCCAAGTACATTTAGTTATTTTTAAAATCTTAAGAAATAAATTTTCAGTGAAGCACAATTAGCAAGACCTCCCTGCATTTTTCATTAATGGCTCAGTAAACTGTATCATGTTGAAAAAATGTGGTAGAGGCTGACAGTCTCGGAAAATTCAAAGGTCAACTGGATAATTACCTAAGGGAGGAGGGAAATGCATAGGCTGTCCATTTCCTTTTCTTTTATTAATTTTTATTTTTTTTTAAATTTTATTATTATTATTAATTTGTTTTTATTCTTATTATTTTATGTATTTTTGGTTATTTTTATTTTTTTGGCTGGTGTAGCGTAAGCCATAGGCTCCCTTTCACCATGTGGCCATTACTAATAATCACCTCCTTATTCCTACTAGCCAAATTCCTTTGTATCATTTACAAGACCCTACAACTTGCTCTGGCAGCCTGCCTGCACTGCTCAAAAAACATATCTAACTGTACAATTACTCCGAGATATTTTTCATTTTCTACTACCCCAAGTGTAATATCACACAATGTTTGACTGGGGTTACTCCTACCCATGTGCAGTACTTTGCATTTGTCAATGTTAAACTTCAGTTGTCACTTCTCAGCCCATCTGCCCAACTTTTCTAGATCCTATTGCAGTAGCATACCGTCATTAACAACCTAGCCAACCTTTGTATCATCTGCAAACTTCGACATTAAGCCTGATAAACATCAATATCATTGATAAATATATAAAACAATGGGCCCAACACAGAACCCTGGGGGAATCCACTAGTAACCTTGGTCCATGAAGAGCAGCATCCATTGATTACCACTCTGTCTTCTCCCACTCAATCACCCTTTTATCCATTGTAGCAACTTGCCCTTTATGCCATACTGCTCTAATTTGTACAGTAGCCTTCCATGTGCAACAGTATCAAAAGCTTTCCTGAAATCCAAGTACAGTAAGTCCCTGACTTACGTAACTTTAGACACATAAATTTTTATTTTTTTTAGGATTGTAAAATTTAAAACAGTAAAAAAAAAAAAAAAAAAAAAAATCAATAAGGATGAACATGACACACAAATGAGATACGAAGTAACAAGCTTAAAAAATAGGAATGAAGAGAAGATTCTGAAATTTTTTTTTATATAAATGAAGATTTGAGTGAAGGGGACACACATTTCATAATAATAACGTAAAAACCCACAGAATTCCAACTATCGGTAAATGCAATAAGATCGAGTTTACTACCCGCTTATAATAAATTGCACTAACAGAAAAGCCCAATAAACTGGAAAACACAAATTTTCTTTGTTCTTTGGTAGTGATCTCCAGAAATGTGAGCTTGTGTGAGGTGATAGTGTGTTTCCACCTTAACCCTTTTAGAGAAAATTTCATTTTGACTATTCTCATGGTGCTAACTAAGAGAATAAGTGGCAGCGATACTAGTAAATCTACCAAGAAAAGGAAAGCAATCGATTTGGACCAGAAAATTAAAATAAGGATGTATGAAAATGTTCAAATATTAACAAATATCGTGCGGAATTTAGATCTGTCAGTGTCAATAGTGAACATAATAATAGACATAAAGACGGAATACGAGAAGCAGTGAAGGGATCGCACTGATGAAGTCAAATATAATAACAAAGACTGCAAAATACATATCAGTTTTACAGTACAATAACACGTTTTTCTTTCCTTTTGTTTTCTGTTCTTATGTGCCACTTTGGTTACTTCACCGCTGTCCCCAGATATATTTTTAATTACTTCAATTAAAAACTAACTATTTTTCTATATATACACTAATTAATTGAAAAATATAACTTTTTCTTCATTCTTCTGAGGATATTATGTGGTTTTTGTAATTTTGGCATATCAGGGATATAGTAGCAATACTTTATTAGTCATTCCCAAGTTACGTAAAACTCGACTTACATAAGAAGTCCTGGAACATATCTCTTACGTAAGTCAGGGACTTACTATATATGATATCAAAATTATTTTTTGCTTCCAGTTCCTTTGTGATCCATCATAGTATCCAATCAAATTGGCCAGACAAGATTATCCCTTAACAAACCCATGCTGTCTGAATTATTAGTTTTGTTTAGATCCTGCAATGCCTCCTTAACCGGTGACTCCATTACTTTCCCTGGAACAGAAGTTAAACTAACAGATCTAAACACATTTTAGGGCTTATGCCTCAGGCTGTGTTAAAGTTTAACTGATGTACAAGTTAGTGCAAGAGCATCATGTTAGTACGCAGCAAACTCTAAAATAGCTGAAAAAGGCATCATTTCAGTGTATCTCATATTGTGAATACTTTCACAATGAGATGCCATGATATTCCACTACTTCGAATGTTAGGCTGAAGGCTGACGAAATTAAAGCAGACATCATCATCCTGCAGGAACCGTACCCACTCCAAATTCGTCAGGGGTATCTACTCAACTATAAATTAATACAGGCAGAAGAAATCACTCCATGGGTTGCAATCCTAGTTAGAAATCCGGACATTACAGCCACCAAAATATCCCACCTGTGCCCAAGTCATCACTGCACTTGGCACCTTTTATGTCATTTCCCTATACTGCAGACCCGGTTAGGACATCACCACAGCTACTAGATACCTGGAACACGCCACCAACCTACTACGAGGAGAAAAAATCATTATTGGGGCTGATGCAAATTGCAGATCCCCAGCTTGGTACAGCCACACCTCCGACAGGCAAGGTACCAGGAATAGGCAGCTATTGGAGGAATTGCAAGCTCTTCCATCGCTGTCCTCAACAGACCAAACCAGCTGCCGTTCTGTAACCTCCAACTTGAGGCAACAATCGGTCTCCCTCGCCACCCGAAATATAGCAGGCAACATCACTGATTGGATGGTCCAGGACTCATGGACTACATCCAACTATAGGGTCCTGACCTATCAACTCAAAAGGAACTTGCATCAACAACCACCTGCAGAAAGGTGCCTCCGTAGTCAGGTGGGAAGGAGCACAGTGCATAGCACACGCTTCTTGATTAAACCGGGGTTCGAGCCCATCACCACCAAATACAACGGATGTGGAAAGGTCAAGGAATGGCCACCGCATATTCCCGGAGCAATATGGCCTTAGTTGCTAATGCTCCTGAAAACCAAATAACAACTACAACAACAACAACCTGCAGAAAGAATTCTACACCAGTATGCACTGCAAACAGCAAACTGGGACCTATTCCAGGAAACCCTGACAGCAAACAAGAATAAAAGAATACAAGAACCACTGCCAGAAACCCTGATGACCTACAAAGGACCATCACAGGAATCGTTACAGAAGCTGCCAACATCTCGATCAAAAGAAAACGGCCGAAACCAGGGGCTGTGTCATGGTGGAGCCATGAATTACAACTTCACAAGGAAGTACAGAACAAAAGGACAAACTTCCAAAGGGCTAGACGGTCGTGGCCTGCACAGGAGGTAAAAGCGCTCAGAAATCTATACAGAGAGCACGAAACTCCTATACAGCCCTTATACGGAAAATCAAGAGAATCCTGGGAGAGGCTAGTGACAAATACGGGAAACACTAACCCCTGGGGTGTCGTGTACAAAGTAGAAACGAACAAACTCCCTAGAGGGGAGGTACTTACGACCACAGTCACACCACAAGGAGACAAAACTTGCTTGTGGGAAGCATCAATAAAGATCTTAGATGCCACCTTCCATCCCCATGTAGAACCACAAACGGAGGAACAAATCCAGACCTGTATAAGCAATGACAATTACCAAACAGAGAACGAAGAACCACAATTCACCAAAGACCTCCTGGAGCCGGAAATCATCAAAAAAGTCGCTGAAACAGAACCAGACCTACCGCTCCAATTCTTCAACCTGTGTTTGAAAGCAGGATCATACCTGCACGATTGGAAAACAGCTGTCAAACTAATAATTAAAAATCCAACAAAACCACAAAAACAGCCATCCTCCTATAGACCAATAGCTTTCCTCACCATCATTAGCAAACTCTTTGAATGATTATTACTATCAAGAATAAACCATCATTACCAACTGGCAAACCTACCCTCACCATACCAGTACAGGTTTAAATCAGGTCGATCCACTGTTGACACCCTCAAAAGCTTACTCAAGCACAAGGAACAGAGAAAAAACATACTTCCTAGCCATATCCATTGACTTTGCCGGAGAGTTCGACACCTTATGGTGGCCGAGCGTCCTGGGTCGGCTCGGGCAGGCAGGGGTGTCTGGCAACCTGTTCAGTGTGCTCCGGTTGGTTTGGTTTTTATTGGCGCATTAGCAACTAAGGCTATAATGCACCAAACTCAGTGTGCTCGGGAGCTACCTCACTGATAGAGAAATAAAGATCAACACTCCATACAAAGAAATAAGGAAAATCTTGAGAGGCTGCCCACAGGGATCAGTCCTAGGACCAACGTTGTGGAACCTCCTAATGGATGAATTCCTACATAAAGACCTGGAAGGGGTCTGCTCGCAAACTTTTGCAGACCTCGTCCTGACAATAGACGCTAATTCTATAGCATAACTAGAAACACTGGCAAATCGTGCCGTGAAAATCCTTCAGGATTGGGCTAGACTGCACCTACTCCAGATTTCACCAACAAAAACAAATTCTATACTCTTAAAGGGAGCACTGGACACCCGCAGACCACCCCAAATAAAGATTGGCACCACAACTGTACAGCTAAGTACAGAACTTAAATACTTGGGAGTCATACTGGATATCCACTTATCATTCAAACCTCAACTCAATTATCTCAGAACAAAAATACGGAGCTGCACCGCATGATAAACAGGATCGCCCGGCGAGACGGGACTAAAACAACGAACAATGATGCTCTATTACAAAGCAGCATTTCTACCAATTGTAACCTACTCAGCGGGTGCATGGTACAAAAAGGCCGGCACTGCTGTCAACCTACGAATTCTAGATTCTATACACAGAATAATGCTCCTCACTGCCACCCGTGCCTGCAGCACGGTGAGTACTCACACCCTACAAATCATTGCTGGAACCCTCCCCATAGACCTCGACGTGGTTAAGAGAGGCATACTCTGAGCTTAGTAATGGTACCGCTTCACGCACCAGGACTTTGATGCAAACCCAGGAAACCGTGCGGCAGAAAAAAAGCAGGCTTCAGGCCCACTTGCTGCAGGTGTGGCAAACACGGTGGGACACCCCTACAAAAGGCCTGATAAGCAGGAAGTTTTTCCCCACTGTGGACATATTCCATCTAAAGCTCCCAACTTAGTATGCACCAGGTCTATTTGCAACTTACCTGCTCACAGGACATGGCGCCCTAAATGCCAAACTAACTGCACTGGGAATAGCAGACGATCCAAATTGCACCTGCAGCAAACAAGAAACATGGACTCGCCTAATGTTTGACTGCCACCAATTTGATGACCTCCACTGTCAACTGGCGACAAAATTGAAACACTCTCCCAAAGACCAGGAACAATATATCCTGGATGACAAAGATTCATACACAGCCTTCACCGATTATGCCCAGGAATTATTCACTAGGCATTGAACCATACAATCTCAACAAATGAACCCACAACCCAATCAAAACGCAAATTGACTCAGAGACGGAAACTGGATAATATGAAAGAAAACTGCAGAGGATTAATATAGCAACACTATATTATGACAAGACTAAGGACGGAGACCAGAATTAAGCCCGCGGGTCACAGAAGCCAAAACACCATCACAAAATGTGACTACACAGTTTTAACAAAAACATCTACATCTGAATCTAGAGAAACGGACGTGGAACTCAACTGCATGAAAGGCCACAATCCTGAACTGAACCAGTGACTGGATTGGAACACACCAATCTAGACCCCGCAGCCGACACGCCTTGTTGGCGATGAATTGAGCATTGACTTTATTCCCTTCCCTGGTGGGAGGAGACACTGTCTCCTCACTCTCCTGCTGACCCTCTCTCTTCACCTGGTGGGGCATGAGCATGCCGCACTGATCATCTGGGGGCACCTTCCCTATTGCCCCCATACTTCTACCTTAACACCCGTCTTCCACCTCGGCCCTACTCTATCTGTACTCAAGCGATGCCCCACACACCAAATCAAATTTTGCTCAAAGTATAGTTTTACCCAGTTTCGGCTTGTTCATTCTAAGTGATACCCCAACATTCGATGACGCATGCATGCAAATTCAAAATCTTTTTTTTTTTTTTAAGGTCCTTGCCGCCGAAATCTCAGGAAAGTAAGCGGCAGGACCTGTCAGAGTAAATCCAAGTCTGCTGGGTTCCTGGTCTGCCTCCACGGAGCAAAAGTTAGGGCAACGTTGGGCCTCGGTAGGGGTCCAGCGGCTAAATGACCAGATGAACAATAGTACATAACACTACACATATACAATGTCCATACACTTTTAAATCACTAGCATTTCCAGTCAACTGGTACACCCACAATGAAAGCAATGCGGAGATGGGGGAAACCCCTGGTGCCGTATGGCAACACACTTTACTCGAATAAGTAACTCTTCACCAATTGTAGACTATTGTTAAACTTAAAAAAAAACAGTTAAACTTTCACGCAGCCTGAGACATAAGCCCTAAAATGTGTTTAGGCTGATTCATTTCATACACCATCAGGCATCTCTCATATCGTGGAGTTATACTTCATACTTCATAACATTGTCATCATTGCATCACCAGGGTACTCAAACCGAGGAAAGGCCAAATAGCTTTGAAATGGTGCAGTCTGGGTGGTGGTATCTGCTGAGAATAAGTAACAATAGTCTTCTCCATTGGTGAAGTGTTACTTATTGGAGGTAGTGCAATATCATGGCAACTCATGAAGGTAATCACGATACAAGATACACTTAAAATGATGGCATTTTCAGCTATTTTTAAAGTTTGTGTACTAACACAATGCTCGTGTACTAACAGATCTGTAACCCTTTGTGAATTGGGGATACATTTGCACATCTCCAGTCTGCGGGGACCTCCCCCAAATCCAAGAACACTCTCATAATTATGGCTAAGGGTTTGCTTACTTCCTTTGCTGCCTCCTTTAATATAACTGGACAGATCCCATCCACCCCAGGTGCCCTTCTTATATTTCATTTCAACAATTTCTCCTCCACTTTGTTATTACAAAATCATTTAGCTCCCTGTTAGTTTAATAAGCTTCTGTCCTCCACATCTGTACAGAATTCCTCGAGTTGAAATCTAACACTCTGCTAACCAATGTCCCATTCACTACAACAGTCATCAGCTCCTTCATTCAAGGAATTTTAGCACCTGAAAACCATGAGGTACAATGCTTGTGGACTTTTACGTAATACTGCAAATGAAATTAAACATGTAAGAGGAATTATTGAACTTTTGATTTTCTAGCCACAAATGAAGAGAGAAAGAATGTTTGTTACTAAAATAAAAATAAAAGTTTCTGTTTATACTCCAGGATGACCACATGGTAACAGGAGTTCATGAGATAGAGAGAATACAAGAAACACCACCGTATATAGCAGTCACAGCCTTGAACCTCAGTCACTCAAAGCATGTGTACTTATGCATTGACAACTTGGCTATGGCACCACTTCTAGCCATCAATGAAGGGCTGTTTGTTACAAAATTCATGTAAAGTTTTAAAAAATAATAATAAAATTAAAATGTTTATACTTCGGCATGATCACTAGATCAGGAGTTTCAACTAATCATTTTTGACAATGAACAATTAACTGTATCCAGCATTCACCTGAGATTGAGTCATGGGGCAGAATTTGTAGTTTCATTACTCTGCTGAGTAATTAAAATACATATTCACTAATCTTTTTATTTTATATAAAAAATTTTTTAAATGGTAAATAAAAAAGGTAGAAAACGAGAAACATGGACATGCAGCATGTGGATTGGTAAACTTTTGCTGATAGAGCAGCAATGTGAATGATGAGAAAAGCTACTTCTCCTCTTGATTTTCTTGGAGGTTTTCAAATATGGGGTCATATTGCTTGGTCATTTTATTTCATTTAAAATACACTTTATCCACACAAAGTTTAACATAAATTGAAGATGACATGATCATGCACCCTGTAGGTCTATTCTTTGTCAGTCTCAATTTGTATTACAGCTTCAGACACTAGTCGCAGGCATTGCTAGTGCAATCTGGATGAAAGCTCCCATAATGCTTCCAAACATTAATTTGACATGTCTCTTAGCAAATTAATAAAATCCTCATTTACATACTTAATTTCAGTTTTTGTGAAATTAAAAACTGAAGGTGTTAATTGGTTTCAGTTTGATAAATGAATGTGGAGATATCAACAATTTCAAAATTTAAAAGAAAAAAAAAAAAAATCATTTATTTTATTTTTTTTCTGAACTGATCAATCATCCCAGTTCATCATCCAAACTGTTTTGATCACAAATCAATTCAGATAATTGACATCCTACCTGCATTCACCTATGAAATGTAACATTTTTGGAGACTTGAATTGAGTGGATTTTTTTTTTTTTTTTTTGTTGTTGTTTCTTACACTTCTAATTCTTCAAATTAGATTTCACAGAAGTTTCAGAATAGGAATAAAATAATTTATAACTGCAAAAACTAATGCACATATTTATTTCTAACATTTACCTAATTTTCATTTGGGAACAAATTTTTTAATACTTTTATTTTTGAAAAAATAAAGTAATCTTGGGTTGCTTTATGTGTAAATTTTGTTGGTGGATACTTTCATGTCGCTTACAGTTTTTTTGCAAAGAGAATGCCTTATTACAAACACTGCACTCATACGGTTTTTCTCCAGTATGGATACGGAAATGTTTTTCCAACAATGTTTTATTTTGATAAGTAAACCCACAAATTTCACAGGGAAATTTATTTTGCGACTCGTGAACACGTAAATGCTTCTGAAGTGCAGTTTCTTTCCAAAATTGCACACTACATTGTGCACACTGGAATGGTCTCTTTCCTGTATGGAAAACTGTATGTTTCATTAGTTCATATCTTGTATGAAATTTCATACTGCACCACTTACATCTGTGATTCTTCACTGTATGAATCAATTCATGAACGAGCAACTTTTCCCACATAGAAAAGCACTCTCCACAATGCCCACAAACATGATTAGAAGAGGGTTTCTTATTTGATTTCATTGTATTACCGTTGAGAAGCATCTGCACATCAACTTTTTCCAGCAAAACCTTGGGAACTGCCTAAAAAAAAATTACAGAATACATATTAATAAACAAAAAAGCATTAATAAAATTTTTAATAAAATTTACGCTATTGATTGAAAGCAGAAATGATTTAGATCTTTATTAAAAACTAATTTATGAGTATCAAAAACATTTTCTGAAATACCGTTCGATCAACACTACACAGAACAAGGATCATCACAACCACTGTGTTACACATGAGGACTATTATGTCCCTTTGTGCATATCACCTTAGAAAGAGTAATGACACCTTAAGCATTCAATTTACTCAACCTTTTTAAAGCCTTAAACAGCTCAATGAAGTCACCATACAGATGTCTGGTTTGCAAATGTTATTACAGACTCAAGTCTGTCTCGGTAAGCATATCCCTTTATGTTAACGTGGTTACTCTTCTGTATACAAGGTTCATCCCCATTCTAAAATGAGATTTTTATATGAAATATTCAATCCAATAAAATTTTATATAAAGTGGTTATTTTTAATGACGGCACCCCTAAGTAATTTATTTTATTTTGTGGTACCCCTACTCAATTTTCTGCTTGTTATATCCGATTCTCTCTCTCTCTCTCTCTCTCTCTCTCTGTGATAGTAAAAAAAAATGTTAAGATAGTTATTACAATAATATAACTATAAGCAAAATTTCAATTCATAATACAAATTATATATATTAAAAAAAAATTAAGTTTAAGTCATTGTTGATCCAATGACGTCAATCCAATAAAATTTTATATAAAGTGGTTATTTTTAATGACGGCACCCCTAAGTAATTTATTTTATTTTGTGGTACCCCTACTCAATTTTCTGCTTGTTATATCCGATTCTCTCTCTCTCTCTCTCTCTCTGTGATAGTAAAAAAAATGTTAAGATAGTTATTACAATAATATAACTATAAGCAAAATTTCAATTCATAATACAAATTATATATATTAAAAAAAAATTAAGTTTAAGTCATTGTTGTTTGGTTTTTAGGAGCATTAGCAACTAAGGCCATATTGCTCCAGGATATGCGGTGGTCAGTCCCTGACCTTTCCGCATTCTCCGTATTTGGTGGTGACGGGCTCAAACTCCGGTCTAATCAAGAAGCATGTGCTACACACTGCTGCTTCTTCCCACCTGGCTACGGAGGTGCCCCTATAAGTTTAAGTAACTCAAACCTAAATTATGTGGCACCCTTCGAATGCTGTTGCAGCACCTCAGTTGAAAACCACTGATATAACTATACAACTTCTTAAAGAACAATGAAAAAGACTCACAAGCTGCCCTAACAGTTTGTCAACACTGCTCAGAAGTTTGCACCAAGCAATAATTATTCCAAAGAATTCTTTCAGCTACTTCCAGTATGCTTCTACCAAAGTTGCGCATTATACTAGGTTCAGTTTCTTTCTAACAAAGTTGTACGTCATTCTAGGATTATGATTCTACCCAAGTTGTAGATTATGCTTATGGTTTATATACCTTAAAATCAGTTACAATATCCACATGAAATTTTTAGAAAATAATTCTAAAAAAAGTAACATGATTGTATACTATGATGTGGTCACAAAGCAACTGGATTCAAAAATTAATTTTGATATCATATACTTGGATTTCAGGAAAGCTTTTGATACTGTTGCACACAGAAGGCTGTTGTACAAATTGGAGCAGTATGACATTAAGGGAAAGTTGCTGTTATGGATAAAAGATGGTTGAGCTGGAGAAGACAGAACAGACAGACCAACGGAGTTTTAGCATTAGCATTAGTAGAGGCATTTGATGCAAGAAAGCAAGCTTATGCAGCATCAGCCAAAAAAAAAAAAAAAAAAACCCACTTCACCCCTCTGTTCGTTCAAAATACCTGTTCAGCTGAGCCTTAAACTTATTTAGGCTATCAACCTCCACTACAAGGGATGGAAGTCTGTTCCACCAACCAACTACCCGCTGGCTAAAGGCAAATTTCCGCACGTCTATCCTACATCTGTCTTTCCTCAATTTGAATTTATGCCCTCTCAGGTGATTATTCTGAGCTAGAGGAAGAATCCCATCAGCATTGAGCATGCTCAAACCATTCAAGGCTTTATACACCTCTATCAAATCACCTCGCTGGTGCCTAGTCTCCAGACACTGTAATTTGCAAAACTTAAGCCTTTCTTCGTAAGAGCACCCCTTTGTTCCATTCACTAATCTTGTTGCCCTTCTCTGTACTCGTTCCAGCAGCTCTACATCCTTCTTGAAATGAGGCCTTCAGACCTGTATACAGTACTCTAGGTGTGACCTGACCATTGCCTTATACAAGGGAATAATCACCTCCTTATCCCTGCTAGAAAAATCCCTGTATTTCATTGGCAAGACACCAAGAGCTACTCTTGCAGCCCGTCTGCACTGCTCAGAGAACTTCATATCTGCCTGCACAACCACCCCCAAGTCCCTTTCATTCTCTACCACTGTCAGTGTAGTACCACAGAGTTGATACGTTGCTCTGGGGTTGCTGTTTCCCATGTGTAGTACTTTACATTTGTCAATGTTAAACTTCATTTGCCACCTCTCAGCCCATCTGTTCAACCTTTCCAGATCCTGTTGCAGCAGCATAGTGTCAGTAGTGTCTTTTTTAACAACCCTGCCAACCTTTGTATCGTCTGCAAACTTGGACATTAAGCTTGATATACCATCATCAATATCATTTATAAATACAGAAAACAATAATGGACCCAACACTGAGCCCTGAGGGACTCCACTAATAACATTAGTCCACGATGAGCAGTGTCCATTGATTACCACTCTCTGTCTTCTCCCCCTCAACCACCCCTTTATCCATAGCAGCAATTTGCCTCCAATGTCACACTGCTCCAATTTGTGTAGCAGTCTTCCATGTGCAACAGTATCAAAAGCCTTTCTAAGATCCAAGTATATAATATCAAAGCTATTCCCTGCATCCAGTTCTTTTGTGACTGCATCATAGTATCCAATCAAATTGGTCAGGCAAGACTTCCCCTTAGCAAAGCCATGCTGTGTCCGAGCTATAACTGAAGTCTTGTCTAAATGATCCTGCAGTGCTTCTTTAACCAGTGCCTCCATTAATTTTCCTGGAACAGAAGTTAAGCTCACAGGTCTATAATTACTTGTGTCAGCCTTTGATCCTCCTTTGTGAATTGGGGTCACATTTGCACATTTCCAGTCTATGGGTACCTCCCCTGAGTCCAAGGAAGCTCTCATAATTATGGCTAAGGGTTTGCTTACTTCCTTTGCTGCCTCCTTTAATATAACTGGATAGATCCCATCCACCCCGGGTGCCTTTCTTGTGTTTATCTTCAACAGTTTCTCCTCCACTTTACTCCCAGTTATTTCAAGATTCTGTAGATTACTGCTAGAGTTGAATACACCTCTGGCATTCCCCTTGCTGAATAACTCCTCATGTGTGAATGTCGATGCAAAATATTCATTTAGTTTGTTAGCTACCTGAGCAGGATCATCAACAGTTGACCCATCAATATCATGTGGACCAATCTGATTCATCCCCTTCCTTCTAGAGTTTACATAAGTAAAGAACTCTTTGTTGTTTTTCTTTGCATCCCTTGCCAAGGAATTCTCGTAATCTGCCTTCACCTGCCTAACCTCCTTTGTAACTTGGTTGCATATCAACTTGTATCTATCATAGGCTTCTGTGTCATGTGTTAATTTGTAAGTATCCCATGCATTTTTTTTCTCTGCCATATGCCTCATTAGTTCATCTGACATCCATTTTGGCCTAAACCTTGAACAATATTTCTTAGTTGGTATGTAAAGCCTAGTAGCTTCCAAGATAAGTTCTTTGAATGCTTCCCATTTTGAATTTGCTGTTGGTAACATCATCAGTTGGTCCCACTGTATAGAATTTAAATACTGTCTCAGTCCATCGTAGTCGCCTTTACGGAAGCAATAACCCTTCCCTTTACCCCTAATGGTAGTTACCTCTTTGAGTAAATCCCACTTCAGCACACTGTGATCACTGCCACCTAGTGGTTCATTTATCTGCAGATTCTTAATGCATGAAGAATCACTGCTGATAATCAAATCAAGAGTATTACTCCCTCTAGTTGCCTCCCGAACATGCTGATGTAGAAAACAATCATCCAATAAATCCACAAAAGCCCTGCTAGTGTGTGTGACCAGCCCCCAAATTCCAGTCAATATCTGGGAAATTAAAATCTCCCATTATAAGACTCTCTGATTTACTGGCCCACTCTATTTCCCTGTACAGTTTCTTATTATACTCATCAGAGTCATTAGGCCTATAGCACACTCCTACTCTTAATTTTGATCTCCCAATGCTTATGTCACACCAAACTGACTCAACACTGCACTGTCCAGCGATGTCGACTGGCTTCACTTCCTTGGTTTTTATGTGTTTCTTAACTAATAGCATAACCCCTCCCCCCTTCCTATCCTGTCAAGGGGTAGAATTTTTTTCAGCCTGGACTGTACTTGTTAACAGGAGAGATTGCTTCTACAGGGATGGGATACACTTAAATAGAAAGGGTGCAAGAATATTTGCTGATGCTATTGAGGCAGTGTTAGGTGGGTCGGAAAACTGCTAGCTTGGGGGGAGACAATTAGAGCTTCTTTAGACTCATTAATTATTAATTATTAGAGACTCATTAATCATTAATTATTACAGCTTCTTTAGACTCATGGGAGGTATCCATACACTGGAGATGTACAAATGTGACCCCAATTCACAAAGGAGGATCAAAGGCTGACACAAGTAATTAGAGACCTGTGAGCTTAACTTCTGTTCCAGGAAAATTAATGGAGGCACTGGTTAAAGAAGCACTGCAGGATCATTTAGACAAGACTTCAGTTATAGCTCAGACACAGCATGGTTTTGTTAAGGTGAGGTCTTGCCTGACCAACTTGATTGGATACTATGATGCAGTCACAAAAGAACTGGATGCAGGGAATAACTTTGATATTATATACTTGGATCTTAGAAAGGCTTTTGATACTGTTGCACATGGAAGACTGCTACACAAATTGGAGCAGTGTGACATTGGAGGCAAATTGCTGCTATGGATAAAGGGGTGGTTGAGGGGGAGAAGACAGAGAGTGGTAATCAATGGACACTGCTCATCGTGGACTGATGTTATTAGTGGAGTCCCTCAGGGCTCAGTGTTGGGTCCATTATTGTTTTCTGTATTTATAAATGATATTGATGATGGTATATCGGGCTTAATGTCCAAGTTTGCAGACGATACAAAGGTTGGCAGGGTTGTCAAGGACACTACTGACACTATGCTGCTGCAACAGGATCTGGAAAGGTTGAGCAGATGGGCTGAGAGGTGGCAAATGAAGTTTAACATTGATAAATGTAAAGTACTACACATGGGAAACAGCAACCCCAGAGCAACGTATCAACTCTGTGGTACTACACTGACAGTGGTAGAGAATGAAAGGGACTTGGGGGTGGTTGTGCAGGCAGATATGAAGTTCTCTGAGCAGTGCAGACGGGCTGCAAGAGTAGCTCATGGAGTATTGTCAATGATATACAGGAATTTTTCCAGCAGAGATAAGGAGGTGATTATTCCATTGTATAAGGCGATGGTCAGGCCACACCTAGAGTACTGTATACAGGTCTGGAGACCTCATTTCAAGAAGGATGTAGAGCTGCTGGAACGAGTACAGAGAAGGGCAACAAGATTAGTGAATGGAACAAAGGGGTGCTCTTACGAAGAAAGGCTTAAGTTTTGCAAATTACAGTGTCTGGAGACTAGGCACCAGCGAGGTGATCTGATAGAGGTGTATAAAGCCTTGAATGGTTTAAGCATGCTCAATGCTGATGGGATTCTTCCTCTAGCTCAGAAAAATCACCTGAGAGGGCATAAATTCAAACTGAGGAAAGACAGATGTAGGATAGACGTGCGGAAATTTGCCTTTAGCCAGCGGGTGGTTGGTTGGTGGAACAGACTTCCATCCCTTGTGGTGGAGGTTGATAGCCTAAATAAGTTTAAGGCTCAGCTGGACAGGTATTTTGAACGAACAGAGGGGTGAAGTGGAAGTGGGTTTTTTTTTTTTTTGGCTGATGCTGCATAAGCTTGCTTTCTTGCATCAAATGCCTCTACTAATGCTAATGCTAATGCTGTCTATCCTTTCTGTAGACGTTGTACTCTCCAAATTCCAGTTCTGCATCTCTTATATCTGTGTGACACCACGTCTCTGATATCCCAACAATATCTGCCTTTGATGTTTTGAGCAATACCTCAAATTCATCAAATTTATTTACTAAACTCCTAGCATTGGTGTACACGCAAGTATACCTGCACCTGTTTCTATTCTTAGCTACCCTAACACAACCCATGTGTTTACTTGTACCGCAATGGCTCCCAGCAGTCTCTGAAATATCATGCATCTTGTTTTTCAGGCTTCTGCTCATTCTAATAGAAGCAGTGCAAGAATCTCTTTCACCTCTGCCAGTGGCTACTGTCAATCTATTGGTCTTTGTCTCCCCCCAAGCTAGCAGTTTTCCGACCCACCTAACACTGCCTCGATAGCATCAGCAAATATTCTTGCACCCTTTCTATTTAAGTGTATCCCATCCCTGTAGAAGCAATCTCTCCTGTTAACAAGTACAGTCCAGGCTGAAAAAAATTCTACCCCTTGAGCCTTGCACAATCTTTCCAGGGCCGAATTGATCGACAAGGCTCTCATCATATACTCCCTCCTATCGTGTCTGGGCAGAATTGCAGACACTTTCAAATTCAACCCTAATTCTCGGCTTTTGTTCAACAGTGACCTGTACTTGTTAAGTAATTCTGCCGGTCTCCTACTCTACTAGAAGTAATCAATGGACACTGTCGTGGACTAATGTTATCAGTGGAGTCCCCCAGGGTACGGGGTTGAGACCATTGTTGTTTTCTATATTTATCAATGATATTGATGAAGGTATAACAGGCTTAATGTCCAAGTTAACAGATGATACTAAGGTTGGCAGAGTTGTTAATGACAGTAACGACAGTATGTGGCTGCAATAGGATCTAGAAAATTTGGGCAGATGGGCTGAGAGGTGGTAACTGAAGTTTAACATTATCAAATGTAAAATACTGCATATGTGCAGCAGTAACCTCAGAGTAATGGAGAATGAAAAAGATCTGGGGGTGATTGTACCATTAGATATGACAGTACCTAGCAGGTGCCTACTCTCCAGTGCTGCTCTGGCAACCTGTCTGCACTGGAGACTAGGCACCTGCTAGGTGATCTGATTGAAGTGGATAGGGCCGTGAATGGTTTGAGCAAGCTCAATGCTGATGGGATTCTTCCTTTTGCTCAGATTATGCACTTGAAGTGGCATAAATTCAAAAATTGAGGAAAGACAGTTGCAGAATAGATGTGTTGAAATTTGCCTTTAGCCAGCGAGTGGTTGATTGCTAAAACAAACTTCCATCTGTCGTTGTGGAGGTTGTTAGCTTAAATAAATTCAAGAAAGAAATGGACAAACATTTGGAGCGAATGGATGGGTGAAATGGGAAATGTATAATTTGACTATGTGGTTTGCAGGAAGCCTACATGCATGATGCTGTGGCCATGTGGGTAAAGCTGTTTCAAAATGGAGAGAAAAGTGGATGTACAAGATGAACTGTGTCTTGGCTATCCACCCACTGGTTAACATAAGGTGCATCTCACTGCTTTGTTAATAGACATTAACAGGTAATGGACAATACAGAAACAAGCTATTGTGGTTGATTGCATTTTGCCTGCATTTACCAGAGGAAGTACCAGTCATCTTGCATGACAGTGAATGGCACATAGCTGCCACATTTTGACTTTAAAAAAACTGGAGATTTGGTAATTGCATGCAAGAGATTTTTTTAAAATTCGGACTTTGGACTTGGAATTTAATTTCATTCACAACATTACATGCCTTATATTAAGACACAGCATAGGATTGTTTACCAGTACAGTTTAAGATTTTTCTGCTTGTGCATTACTGTTTGGATTGTATTTTTTTTCCCCCTATGGATTTCTGTTTGGACTGTATTACATGATCATGATTTCTTCAAGGGAAGATACCTCTTAGCAAATTTTGCCCCTTCAGAAATATTGAGTCAAAGTAATGCTTATAGAAATATTCTTACTGTCTACACTTGGCTATCAAGAGCATTTCCAACTTTTCACCAGAAAGTATATGAAGTACATTTTGTTTTTTTTTTTATTCCCTCCAACCTCTCACACTGAGCCCTATTACGAGGAATTGTTAAAAATTCCAAGCATGATTTGGGATACTTTGTTATATTTCAAGCTTCCTTCTACACTTGTCAGTTAACCAAATGTACCACTGTACATCAGTTCTTTCTTCTTTCATAACATCTGGTAGGTTCTCACATTGAAATTGACAGGACTGATCCTGCAAAACAGCTACTGTTGCTTTATCTTCAGATATCAAAAAGCTGGAAATTTGTAAAAAATATTTCAAATTTAAAAATAATGCACTGCAAATTGATAAAATTTGTGCTATCAAGTAATCTCTTTAGATGTCCTATCGATGTCTGTTCTAGATGGAGTGTTCACTGATTTGTGACACTTTCTACTTGGTGAGAATGTTAATTTTTGACTAAATTATATATTTCTTACAATTATACATAAATGAAGAGGTGTATGAGAATGCTGTAAATACAACACAATTTACTGGAAAAAAGTCTGACACTATATGAGAAAAAAAATTAATGTTTGGTAGCAAATTATAAATAATAATTAAAATAATAATAAATAATAGAGACAAATATTATAGCTTCCATACCCTGATCACTAGTCATATAAGCTCTTGTTTATAAAAAAAGTAATAATGATTATACTATAAAGTCATATGTTAAATAATAAATAAAGAGAAAACCTTTTTAAAATTAAGCAACTCATAACTCACCTTAGAATTCTTATTGCAGATATGCCAAATCTTCTCACTCACCCTCCAACGTACTTTGCAACCAAAACAATAGAATCTCTTTAGATGCCCTACTGACAAATGTGTTAAAGAGGGAGTGTTCACTGATTGGTGATGTTTTTTGCTTGACGAGTATGTTATTTTTTTCCTAAAACATCTTCTTGTTCTATGAGCTTCTCTTTTATTTTCTTTTTCCTTAGTCACCTGTTGGCAAGAATTTTCATTACTTGCTGCGCATTTATCAGTTCCTTTCCTTAATGACCGTTCCCGAAGATGTGGAACATTTAGAGAAATATTACTCAAAACTTTACTATCTTTAATTTTCTGAATGGATTTCTGAGACAAGCATTCTGAGTGTACCACTGAAATATGGTTTCTCAGACCACGAGCCGATACAAATTCTTTGCCACAAGTGATGCATTTGAATGGCCTTTCCCCAGTGTGCTTCCTCAAATGGGTTTGCAAAGCAGAATGGCGTGTGAATTTGGATGGGCATAGAACACAAGAAAGCAATGGAGGAAGTTCGTGAACTTTTACATGTAAAGTAAAAGTTTTTTCAGTAGGAAACTGTAAAGGACAAAAAGGACATTTTAAGCAATGATTAAATTTTTTAAAGACACCTTTATGAGTTTCCAATATATGATTATTTAATTTTGTGTTACTTAGAAATCTTTTCTTGCAAATTATACATTTAAAAGGCTTTTCTCCTGTATGAATTTTTAAATGGTATCTTAATGAAGAGCTATGTGAGAATACAGCTGCACATACAACACAAGTTAATGGCAAAGGAAGTTTGTGACTCTTTACATGAGAAAAAAATGAATTTTCAGTAGTAAATTTTAGAGGACAGTATGGACATTTTAAATAATGAGTAATCAAATTTTTATCACTAGTATTGCATGCTTCTTGAGAATCAGATGCAGTCTTTAAGTTCACTTTTGATGTGTTCGATTTTGGAATTATTTTGATATAATTATCCATTATTTTCTGACTGTTTCTACAAGTTATCTGACTGATAGATTATTGCATTATTTAATTACCACCACTTCATAACACAATGTTTTTAAAATCTTTCAAATAAGATCAATTTATAAAGACTCTATGATTGTTCAAAATTTTTAAGTTATTTGTACATAACATATGCTGAAAAACTACCAATTTCTCCCAAATCAACTGTTTGCATAAAATCCAACACAACTGCAAAAGTTGCCTTTATACATTACATGCATATTGAGCTTTTTTAATATGTCCTGATTTACACATTTTCAGAAGAGAAACCATAAACTGGATATTCCATTTTAAATTATGCTAATTCCCTCGATGAAATGGCATTTCCCTGAAAGAGAAACAAAGATTAATATTAGAATTTTATAAGTGAAATATAACCATTTAAAATTAAATATACAACTATATAAAAATAATATAATACAATACAATAATAATAATTATTATTTTTTATATTCATGGAACTAGTTATAGGGATGAAAAATTAAAATTAAGACATTCGTTAATACAATCTTTATGAAAGCACTCTGAAAAAATTACATTTGGAACCAAAAGAACAAGGTAAGTATGGTAAAGCAAAGCATATAACTATATAATATATGTGTTTAACGTGCTTGCTATGTCAATGTGCATAAACATTCAACATTATGCAGTACAGCACAGAATCCAATGTGCTGTAATGCATTCAGGTGGCCATTCTTAAGTTGTCAATATACAAGTAGTGTGAAGGTAAAAGTATATTGGCTTGGCTCAATTCAATTCTGTCAGCACACTGATTGAACTCTGAGCTATTAGCATCAGCAATTCATTTGTATTTATAGCTTAGTACACATTTTTATGTTTTTTTACTTGTGCTGAAGTTAGTTCATGTATATAGACTTTTACATTTTTATTTTTTTCTCCCACTCTTTCAGTTATGCTAAATTTATCAATTGTAGGCTCAACTTTTAGAAATCAATACTTTTCATGGCTGAGGTTATGATGAACTTGGCATCACTGTTTGATCTCAAATCTTTTCATGGTGGAGGATTTTGCAAAACACTTTTTTACAAGTTTTTATTTTCTGTTGAGATATCAAATCTTTTTGCATGATTATTAAACTTTCAACATATTAACACACTTAAGTTATATTGGCAAATAACGATAACAATTAGCTGGATACCATTTCTTCTCTGGGCCATGCAAGAAATGATCCACCTTTAAACAATGACAGCTACAAGCAAGGTCATGTATAGCAAATGATAGTCTGCAGTGTAACTGCCATTGTTTAAACGAAAAATGTATCATTTGTATTAATTAAAAACTATCATTCATGCTGTTATTTTAACACACGAAGTCCCCAGATAATTGGCGCCTCTGTAGCCAGGTGGGAAGGAGCAGCAGTGCGTAGCACATGCTTCTTGATTAGACCGGGGTTCGAGCCCGTCACCACCAAATACGGAGGATGCGGAAAGGTCAGGGAATGACCACCGCATATCCCGGAGCAATATGGCCTTAGTTGCTAATGCTCCTAAAAACCAAACAACAACCTCAGATAATTTGTCATAGTTTTATTAATTTTCCCTTTACCAGGAAAGATCATCCCGTAACTGTACCAAATTTCAAGTCTAAGTTAATCAGAAATATGTTAGAATATGTTAGTTTTTGTTGTCTAACTGATGAGTCAGTCAGACAACAAAAACTACTATGCTTGAGGCTCTACAGAAGGACAGTGGTTCATCTCAGAGAAATGAAATTTGGTATATTTTGTCGCAAGGGTCCAGTCTTTCAGAAATCCAAGATTTTAATCTGGCTTTTTCATGTTCAGAGATACAGAGGCGTGAACACAAGTATTTGTTGGTTCGAGTAAAAGTTGCAGGCAGCTTGTTAAGAACTTGGCTAGGTGTGCTGCTGCACACCTTGATTAACTTTCAATAAAATTGAGTTTTCTTCTGATTTACAGCACTTGGCCCAAAAGTAAGTGTTCACTTTTAGCTATATATTCCAGACTTTTACTTTTGTCCCACATATTACTACAATATGTGGGAGAAAAGTGTCCTGACAGAATTGAATTGAGCCAAGCCAATATACTTTTACCTTCACACCACTTGTATATTGACAACTACGGAGATGGCGCCTCTGTAGCCAGGTGGGAAGCAGCAGTGCGTAGCACACGCTTCTTGATTAGACCGGGGTTCGAGCCCGTTACTACCAAATACGGAGGATGCGGAAAGGTCAGGGAATGATCACTGCATATCCGGGAGCAATATGGCCTTAGTTGCTAATGCTCCTAAAAACCAAATAACAAACAAACAACTATGGAGGAGGAAAACATTACACTAAAATCTGGACCAGTGTAAATTTAGAATTTGGACTTACTTCGTTCCCTTCCTCAGTAACTTTATAATAATTAACAACTGATGACATGATTAACCCACAACTGCAGCTGTGGCTAATTAAACAACTCTGCTTCCTTTTGTAGTAATCTCCACCCAGGACAACTAATCTTGATATGGGCCACACATCTTATGACTGTACATGTTCACAGGATGATTTGCATATTGCGCAAATGAATAAATCCAAAATAACTCTACTCCCTCTGCCTGAGATAAGCTAATTACAGTCCCAATTGAAGAGGCCACGTGTGTCCAGGTTCCCCAATGTGATTATATCCAGCATTGGTCTGATCCAGAATGTATTTCCTATGAAAAAAAGACTAAAGTTTTTCCACTCTACATAACAATTTTTAATATTCTGGAATATTCTGTATGTTATTAAAAAAGAATTATGCAGGATTCTAAAAACTGATTAATCTTTTAACTGTCTCAGATCAAACCCAAATTTCCATATCTGAATCAAAATGCATAGTGTTCCTAAAGTTCTAGTTTTCTAAGATGTGATCTACTTTTAAAAAACTGTCCTTGTGTTCCATTAAAAGATTTTGACACATCTAAATGTACTGGCTTCTTTGTATGATATCATTATGCAAAATAAATCATCTGAAAAATCAAATTATCAAAACAAAAAACAAGACAAAAACAAGAGCTACAACAGATTTATATTATCTACATCAAATTATTTGCAGAACTCTCATAAATGGTGAAATTTGAAATGTTTCCATATTATACTGCTCACTAAACTTTAATCTCTGAAATGGCAAGAAACATTAAGCCCATTCTGTCTGTTAAAGTGTAGTTTTCTCTACCACTGCAATAACCTTGTTTTTTTAATAACATCACCTTATAACTTGATACTATGTTTTTGCATCTTATTATAAATTCTATATCTTCAAGTTAGTTTTACAGCTGCAGGCCACTTGTATAAAACATGAGCCTAAGCTATCAACACTCCAGCATATAACATAGTTCAGCAGTTCCCAACATTTTTTGACTTGTAAACCCCATTCAACATAATATTTTTATTGCGAACCACTAAGCCTATATTCTCTGAAATCATATAGTAATTCAGAATTTTTATTATAAAATATTTCCAGTACTAAGTGTAATATTGCATAATAATATAAGATTATTATTAAGTACCTATACATAACAATGGTCTTTGGGAATGAAAAGACTCCATGACCTGCTCTGGCAGCCTGTCTGCACTGTTCAGCAAACTTCATATCTGACTGCACAAAAAAGACCCCAGGTCTTTTTCACTCTCCTCTTCCCTGAGTGTAGTACCATATAGTTGGTACGTTTCTTTTGGGTTACTGCTACTGATGTGCAGTACTTTGCATTTGTCAATGTTAAACTTCAGTTGCCACATCTCAGGCCATCTGCCTAACTTTTCCAGATCCTGTTGCAGTAGCATACTGTCATTAACAACCCTGCCAACGTTCGTATCATCTGCAATTGGACATTAAGCCTGATATTCCTTTGTTGTTTCAATGTTTGGCTAAGCGCGTCGGCTATATGGACTGTATTGCACCATGTTGTACGTTATGTGAATCCAGGGCAGATCTGCATGTTATGAAGCCTGCTAAACGAATTGGGGGGGGGGAGAACACTTCAGATCGGAAAACACTTCCTAGCCCACGAACTCACACTTGCGTACTTCTTGTTTATACTCCGGCACGACCACTCAGATCATCAATACAAACGTTAATCGTATTTAGTAGTGGCGGGTCAACTTAAAATTAGAACTTAAAATGTAATACGTCGGTTTGATATTTTAACAGGAAATCAAAACTCCATCTCGACCGCAATAAAATGAAATCAAGTTAGTACAGACGACACATACCAATTTCCATTCCATAAGCTGCTGGTTCTGCTCCACGGATTACGGGTTGATTTTTTTTTCTTAATTAAACACTTTAAAAGCAATCAGAGATACTACGGTAATTATTCAATCTCCTCAAACTTTGATAGCACCATCAACACTTACAATTCAAATCACACCTACACCGAACTACCAAACCAATTCTTAATTTGCGCCAAAAAAAGTGTTACATGGACTGCAA
Source organism: Mastigoproctus giganteus (assembly GCF_048544385.1). NCBI lineage: Eukaryota > Metazoa > Arthropoda > Arachnida > Uropygi > Thelyphonidae > Mastigoproctus > Mastigoproctus giganteus. The sequence goes on from NC_143578.1 coordinate 14,779,822, forward strand.
CCAATAGAAACTAAAAACACCAAACAGATGACACTGCGTTAGTGACGCCTATTGGGAACAATCATATTACATCATTAATTTATAAAATGCAAAATATGTAAATAATTTAAAATACGAGTTGATATTTTTATTACTTTATTCCCTTCGCCGTAGCCTAGTGGTCAGGTGCGCGGGTGCATAAGTACACGTGCCTTGAATGACCGGGGTTCAAGCCCGTGAATACGGTGCTGTTTCTTGTATTCTGTCTATCTTGTGAACTCCTCTGACCGTTTGGTCGTCCCGGAGTATAAACAGAAAATTTATTTATTTTAACTAAAACCTATTATATTGTTGGCCCTGGGGGATGAACCCGAACTTCGATGTGGGCCCCGTCCTCAAGGCCTTTGTACACCAGCCAATGTGAAGGCCCCTGGCATTCCTGCCGTGAAGGGTAAATTGTATACATCCTTTGTACAATAAAGATTATATATATATATATATATATATATATATATATATATATATATATATAAATATATATACTTCTCGGAGAAGATTTATCCATTATATAGGTGCCTTTTAACCTACCGACATGAGCGGTCATCGACGGCGGACAGTAGTCATCCGCTGATGAGGCCCCCAGCAGCTCAACGTCCCCTGAAGTGCCTTGACTGCAGGGACAATAGGCTGTCTACCAAATTCCTGGGCTATTGCTTCTTTGAGACTTAAGTTATTGTTATATTTGTTTTTCTTCATACGATGACAAGTCTAGAGATCTTGCCCCGTGCATACTTTTTGGGCATTGAGAAGGAACAGTGAACCATCTCTTGCACACACGAAGTAGGGTTTCGGAAATTCTTCTGTAGTTTGATATCGGGGCTCTTCTCGGACCACCCAACCCTTCTGGCGAAGTCTATTTTTGACTATGCTTATGACTGCATCATAGCGCTTGACGCGTAAATTATGCGTACGAAAGCACTTCTAGGAGATATATGGCTCTACATATCCTCTACGTACTAAAGAACGTTATAAACACTCGTATATAAGCCATCGTGTGTACCAACGTATCTTAATCGCCGTCCTCCAAACCACCGGTGGAAAAGACATAAGTTCGAATCCTGGCCATGATATGCAGAATATTTATGGAACTTTTACACAAAGTGGCTGAGTAAGTCGGCTCAGAAGAGGCTAGCAAGGTTTTCAATCCCAGAAGTGTAGGATTTTTGTCTTGCAAAGCCGAAAATAGATACACAGAACACAGCAATTTTCAGACAATATATTAAGGAGCAATATTGCAATATTGCCCTAGTCGTCGTTGATGCGACTAAACAAAAAAATAAATAGGAGCTCACATCTGGTGAGTATAGGCTTGGCACATCGAGGGTCCTGAGCTGGATATCATTATTCTGGCTCTAACAACGGGTAGTTGATTGCTGGAACAAACTTCCGTCTGTCATTGTGGAAGTTGATAGCTTAAATAAATTCAAGGAAGAATTGGACAAACGTTTAGAGCAAATGGATGTGTGAAATGGACCTTTTTTTACTAATGCTGTACAGTATAAGCTTTCTTTCTGGCATCATATGCCTCTGCTAATGCTAACCAGTGCTAAGAAGGTTCAGTTCAAGTGGTCATTGTGTAAGGAAGCCAGTGTTTGTATCCTATTAACACCAAACGACTGCAGAGCTTGTTGAAACTGGTATCATGAACATGACTTAGAGCCCTGACAACTGGGCACAGTTCTATTCTCTGATAAGTCCTGATTTAGCTTACAGATATTTTATTATAAATAAATTATGATTATAAAATGCATATATATGGTGATTCCTTTTTTGGTGATTCCTTTTTCTTGATAAAAAGGAATCACCTTCCTTGGTGATTCCTTTTTATCTCTCTCTCTGAGTAGTTTCAGAAATTAATTTTTTTTTTTTTTTTTGACTAGTGCAGCATAAGCCTCAGGCTTCCTTGCACCATATGACATAATAATAATTAGCATTAGCATTAGCATTAATAGAGGCATATGATGCAAGAAAGCAAGCTTATGCAACATCAGCCAAAAAAAAAAAAAAAAAAAACGCTCCCATTTCACCCAGCCGTTCGTTCCAAATACCTGTCCAGCTCAGCCTTAAATTTATTCAGGCTATTGGCAAACTTGCTTCTATTAGAATGAGCAGAAGCCTGAAAAACAAGATGCATGGTATTTCAGAGACTGCTGGGAGCCATTGCGGTACAAATAAACACATGGGTTGTGTTAGGGTAGCTAAGAATAGAAACAGGTGCAGGTATACTTGCGTGTACACCAATGCTAGGAGTTTAGTAAATAAATTTGATGAATTTGAGGTATTGCTCAAAACATCAAAGGCAGATATTGTTGGGATATCAGAGACGTGGTGTCACACAGATATAAGGGATGCAGAACTGCAATTTGGGGAGTACAACGTCTACAGAAAGGATAGACAGGATAGGAAGGGGGGAGGGGTTATGCTATTAGTTAAGAAACACATAAAAACCAAGGAAGTGAAGCCAGTCGACATCGCTGGACAGTGCAGTGTTGAGTCAGTTTGGTGTGACATAAGCATTGGGAGATCAAAATTGAGAGTAGGAGTGTGCTATAGGCCTAATGACTCTGATGAGTATAATAAGGAACTGTACAGGGAAATAGAGTGGGCTAGTAAATCAGAGAGTCTTATAATGGGAGATTTTAATTTCCCAGATATTGACTGGAATTTGGGGGCTGGTTACTCACACACTAGCAGGGCTTTTGTGGATTTATTGGATGATTGTTTTCTACATCAGCATGTTCAGGAGGCAACTAGAGGGAGTAATACTCTTGATTTGATTATCAACAGTGATTCTTCATGCATTAAGAATCTGCAGATAAATGAACCACTAGGTGGCAGTGATCACAGTGTGCTGAAGTGGGATTTACTGAAAGAGGTAACTACCATTAGGGGTAAAGGGAAGGGTTATTGCTTCCGTAAAGGCGACTACTATGGACTGAGACAGTATTTAAATTCTATACAGTGGGATCAACTGATGATGTTACCAACAGCAAATTCAAAATGGAAAGCATTCAAAGAACGTATCTTGGAAGCTACTAGGCTTTACATACCAACTAAGAAATATTGTTCAAGGTTTAGACCAAAATGGTTGTCAGATGAACTAATGAGGCATATGGCAGAGAAGAAAAATGCATGGGATACTTACAAATTAACACATGACACAGAAGCCTATGATAGATACAAGTTGATATGCAACCAAGTTACAAAGGAGGTTAGGCAGGCGAAGGCAGATTACGAGGAATCCTTGGCAAGGGATGCAAAGAAAAACAGCAAAGAGTTCTTTATTTATGTAAACTCTAGACGGAAGGGGATGAATCAGATTGGTTCACATGATATTGATGGGTCAACTGTTGATGATCCTGCTCAGGTAGCTAACAAACTAAATGAATATTTTGCATCGACATTCACACATGAGGAGTTATTCAGCAAGGGGAATGCCAGAGGTGTATTCAACTCTAGCAGTAATCTACAGAATCTTGAAATAACTGGGAGTAAAGTGGAGGAGAAACTGTTGAAGATAAACACAAGAAAGGCACCCGGGGTGGATGGGATCTATCCAGTTATATTAAAGGAGGCAGCAAAGGAAGTAAGCAAACCCTTAGCCATAATTATGAGAGCTTCCTTGGACTCAGGGGAGGTACCCATAGACTGGAAATGTGCAAATGTGACCCCAATTCACAAAGGAGGATCAAAGGCTGACACAAGTAACTATAGACCTGTGAGCTTAACTTCTGTTCCAGGAAAATTAATGGAGGCACTGGTTAAAGAAGCACTGCAGGATCATTTAGACAAGACTTCAGTTATAGCTCAGACACAGCATGGTTTTGTTAAGGGGAAGTCTTGCCTGACCAACTTGATTGGATACTATGATGCAGTCACAAAAGAACTGGATGCAGGGAATAACTTTGATATTATATACTTGGATCTTAGAAAGGCTTTTGATACTGTTGCACATGGAAGACTGCTACACAAATTGGAGCAGTGTGACATTGGAGGCAAATGGTTGCTATGGATAAAGGGGTGGTTGAGTGGGAGAAGACAGAGAGTGGTAATCAATGGACACTGCTCATCGTGGACTAATGTTATTAGTGGAGTCCCTCAGGGCTCAGTGTTGGTTCCATTATTGTTTTCTGTATTTATAAATGATATTGATGATGGTATATCAAGCTTAATGTCCAAGTTTGCAGATGATACAAAGGTTGGCAGGGTTGTCAAGGACACTACTGACACTATGCTGCTGCAACAGGATCTGGAAAGGTTGAGCAGATGGGCTGAGAGGTGGCAAATGAAGTTTAACATTGACAAATGTAAAGTACTACACATGGGAAACAGCAACCCCAGAGCAACGTATCAACTCTGTGGTACTACACTGACAGTGGTAGAGAATGAAAGGGACTTGGGGGTGATTGTGCAGGCAGATATGAAGTTCTCTGAGCAGTGCAGACGGGCTGCAAGAGTAGCTCATGGAGTATTGTCAATGATATACAGGAATTTTTCCAGCAGGGATAAGGAGGTGATTATTCCATTGTACAAGGCAATGGTCAGGCCACACCTAGAGTACTGTATACAGGTCTGGAGGCCTCATTTCAAGAAGGATGTAGAGCTGCTGGAACGAGTACAGAGAAGGGCAACAAGATTAGTGAATGGAACAAAGAGGTGCTCTTACGAAGAAAGGCTTAAGTTTTGCAAATTACAGTGTCTGGAGACTAGGCACCAGCGAGGTGATTTGATAGAGGTGTATAAAGCCTTGAATGGTTTAAGCATGCTCAATGCTGATGGGATTCTTCCTCTAGCTCAGAAAAATCACCTGAGAGGGCATAAATTCAAATTGAGGAAAGACAGATGTAGGATAGACGTGCGGAAATTTGCCTTTAGCCAGCGGGTGGTTGGTTGGTGGAACAGACTGCCATCCCTTGTGGTGGAGGTTGATAGCCTAAATAAGTTTAAGGCTCAGCTGGACAGGTATTTTGAACGAACAGAGGGGTGAAGTGGAAGTGGGGTTTTTTTTTTTTTTTTTTTTGGCTGATGCTGCATAAGCTTGCTTTCTTGCATCAAATGCCTCTACTAATGCTAATGCTAATGCTAACTTTGGACATCTGTCCTACATCTGACTTTCCTCCATTTGAATTTATGCCCTCTCTATATAATAATAATAATAATAATTTTCCTTATTTATCTGCTCGTAGAGGTTAATAAAATTCTTCTGCTGTATAGCCTTTAAATTAATAAATATAACTCACGAAAAAATTATCAAAAAGAAAAAAAAAAGAAAGACGAGTCCTGGGTGGATCCAGACAGTTCTTATAGCACAAAGGGCACAGTATAATATGATGTGTGTCATTGAACACAAAGTGAATTAATACACTGCTCAAAAAAATTAACAGAACACGTAGAAAACGTGGTGTAAGACGTGCAATTTGTGATGAAATCAGACAAAATTTAGTACGGTGGTGGTGCACCATTGAATAACGATGGAATGAGGAGACAGGGAGAAACTTCGGACAGGTGTAAGGGGCATTTATAGGGGTTGTATAAGAATTGCCAAAAAGATCACAATATAGAAGTAGACACAAGATGCCCGAAAATATGGTTGCATGACATCAGTGGTGTACGATCCGCTCCAACAGTTAAACAGTCTTGACAGAGGATTTGACAGTGCATCTGAGCGATATAAGAGCGATTATATAATATTCTGTGGCAACAAATCCAATCCTTCTACCAGCGGAGAACTTAGCTTGCCAAGTGACTAAGAAGTTGGTTTTCGGCTTGCAATGCAACGCCTAAGGATGCTCCACACACATGTTCGAACGTATTTATATCTGGTGATCGTGCTGGTCATTGCAATCGTTGGATTTCTTCAGTTTCAGAAGGCTCCTCCACCACTTGAGCTCTATATGCAGTGGCGTGCTGGTCATTGCAATCATTAGATTTCTTCAGTTTCAGGAGGCTCCTCCACCACTTGAGCTCTATATGCAGTGGCCTTGCCATGCATGAAAAGAAAATCTGGGCCAACCGCACCCCTAAAATGTAGCAGATAGCGTTCGAGAATGCATTCTCAGTGGCTCTGTGCAGTTACGGTACTCCTGTCAAAAACATGAAGAGGGGCGCGACAGTTGATCACAAATGGGACACAGTTCTATTTGTAGTCTAAAACAGGGCTCATCAGAGAAAAGAACTGTACCCCATTTGTGAGGGCTTCAAGTCACATGTTCATGGCACCAGTTTTGGCGAACTCTGCAGTGGTTTGTCGTTAATGGGATTCAAAAACCACTGGATTCCTAGCGTAGAGTCTACTTGAATTAAGCCTTCTTAACACACCCTGACCAGAAATGTTTTAATAATATCTTTATGATAATCAGCGAACAGAAATAGATATAAGTTTTACATGGAGGATTGATGTAATACCCATAGCAGCAACAAATTTTCAGTGTGGCAGCAGCAACAAATATTCAGTGTGGCAGCAGCAACCTCAAGGGACAGTTGATGGCAGGACATCGTAGAGTTCCATCTTGCTGTTGGAGTGATATAGCGGTCAGTTCTGGTTGACATAGCCCTCAGGCGACCTTCGCCAGCCCTTATCCTATATCTTGTCCAAGACAACACTGTGTGACACATTAAGCAAACATGCCACCACCCGCTGCAACTTCCCGGCTTCGGGTCATCCAATCGTGACTTACCATCCTGAGTACTGGTGATGGACTATCCCAGAGAAAACAAAAAAAAAGAAAAAGAAACGGGAATGAAGCGATGTGGTCGCAACTCATGTTTTTATAGGCATGAATGATTTGCATAATGTGTGGCTCTATAAAGAGGTAGATCGATTTCTACTGGATACTCGGAATTTGTCTATTACATCAAATATTCGCCTTCAGCGACACTGTCCACAATAAGATATTCGTGAAAACCATTTTATGTATAATTTTGTCGAGCAGGGTATCATAAAATACATAGTCTTTGTTCCAATTTACTATCTGCACGGTAGCACAGCGGAGTTGCACACTGGGTGGAAAAGGCACAGGGTCGAATTCCGTCGATGACATGAGGAACTTTAATGGATTTTTTACTCCGTGGCTGAGTTAGTCAGTGTCAGGTGTAGAAAGCAAGGTTTCCCCCAGAAACTGGGGTTTTTGTGTCCACCAAAACAGGCAAATCAACCAGAGAACACACACAATTTACAGCCATAATACATAAATGGGTATATGTAATCATTTATGGGAGACCCTAATATAATAATAATTTGTTCCAATTTACTCAGACTGAGGGCATGAGCAAATTGCTGCTCAGAAGCTCCACTTGAAGGAGTATGAAATAATGGGCCGATCCGAATTTGTAATAACATCTTAAAAACAATTCATTATATGCACCATGAGGAATAGTCCCGATTTGTCAGTTTTATTTATACAGTGTGTGTGTGTTGTGTGTGTGTGTGTGTGTGGTGACTTAAGGCATTTGGGTCTGCTGTGTTCACGAAACTTTGGTGATCCTATTCAACTCACTACCATATTTAAGTACACTGCATGACAAAATTAAAAAAAAAAAAAAAAATTATTGTGAACAATTGTGTGCTGCTGAAGCCGAATATTTGTTATGATGGCAGCCTGGATGCAAATTCTGACTATCCAATAGAAATTGGTTTACCACCACAATTTACACATTATGTAAATTGTTCATGCCTATAAAAATAAGGTTTGTGACAACATCACTTCATTCCCGTTTTTTTGGATTACTCAGTATGATAGCCACATCTCCAGTAATCAGGATGACAAGACATCGTCACTTAAATATTGCTTTGAGATGGTGATCTGTTTGATAACTTGAAGCCAGAGGTAGCATATTGGCTTAATGAGTCACGCAGTGTCGTCTTGGCACTGTGGAAGCAGTTTTAGGAGATAGGAACCATTATAAGAAGAGCTGGGCTACGTCAACCAGAACAGGCTGCAATCTGGCTCTAACAACGGGTAGTTGATTGCTGGAACAAACTTCCGTCTGTCATTGTGGAAGTTGATAGCTTAAATAAATTCAAGGAAGAATTGTACAAACGTTTAGAGCAAATGGATGTGTGAAATGGACCTTTTTTTACTAATGCTGTACAGTATAAGCTTTCTTTCTGGCATCATATGCCTCTGCTAATGCTAACCAGTGCTAAGAAGGTTCAGTTCAAGTGGTCATTGTGTAAGGAAGCCAGTGTTTGTATCCTATTAACACCAAACGACTGCAGAGCTTTTTGAAACTGGTATCATAAACATGACTTAGAGCCCTGACAACTGGGTACAGTTCTATTCTCTGATAAGTCCTGATTTAGCCTACAGATATTTTATTATAAATAAATTATGATTATAAAATGCATATATATGTATGTTTATAATTTTATTCTGATTATAAAATGTATTGTTTATAGGCTGCAACCAAACTGTCTTGTTTGCAGTAAAAAAAAAAGGAAGAATTAGCCACAAGTGAACTTTTGCTGTGAAAAAAAAAATGAATAAAGGGAATGTGAAAACCATAAAGTGAAACTGCTAACGATTGAAATAGTGGCTGCAGTAGACTCCGCTGTCTGCCTAGACAGTTTAGCGCTTACCCTGAAAGCCGTGAGACACTCTCTAATTACAATATTCTGAAGAACCAATGAGGAACGTCACTGAGGTACCAATTCAGGCAAACCTATTCATGGCCTGTGATCCAGTCATTGCCTTGTTTAAGATATACAAAGAATTAGTTGCAAGAAGACCATTTGTGTGAAACACTATCAAGAGATGGTTTGTGTAAAAATAAAGGGAACCTGAAAACCATAAAACGAAAAAAATGTCAACACTTGATATAGTGGCTTTTTGTTACAATACTGCCCATTTAATTTAATCTTTTTAATTTTAGTGATTTATTTTCTCTGTGTACCATCTAATGAGTACCTCACTTATCATTATTATTAGCTATATGGTGCAAGGATCCCTGAGGCTTATGCTGCATCAGCCAAAAAAAATTTTCTGAATTTTTTAAAGCTGAAAATATTCACCCCGAGAGAGAGTCAGAAGTAGAAGGGAATCACCAAGAGAAAAATTATGATATCCAGCTCAAGACTCTGGGCATGCCAAGCCCATACTCACCAGATGTGAGCCCCTGGTTTATTTGATGTGAATTTTTGCATTGTGTTTATTTGACATAAATTTATTGAATTCATGTTTTATAATAATGACAGTGTGTAAACTGATAATATGGACCCTAAGGAATGCAGTAACAAAATTTCCATTAAATTTTTTTAAAAAATGTGGCAAAAATTTCAATATCTGAGGCCATTGAATGAATATTAAAATAAAAATTACTATTTTTCATAGGGGGAATTTTATTCTAGCAAGGGTGAAACACCTTTGGTTACTCCCCCTGGATTCAACACAGTCAACGTTAGAGAAAGGAACACTTATGGTGGCCATGTTCTCATGTGGTGCATAATAATGATTGTCCACCCCTTTTAATGTGCTTAATGGGGATAATGTAACTGTGCAGAGAACAGATCCTCAAAACCACATGTGACTTTTTAGGTGTGCAGCTGACAAAGATTTTCTTTTCATGATTGAAATTTGTCACTGCACATAATGCTGGAGAATATCTTAAAGCTGAAAATATCCAATGACTGCCATTGCCAGCACGATCACCAAACTTAAATCTGATCAAACATTTATGGGACGGCCTTCGACATTGCATTGCAAACTGCACAGTTCAATTGGTGCACTGAGGTCTATGCTGGTGGAAGAATCCAATTTGTTAGATTCTTCTACAATTATACTGCTCAAATTCGTAGAGTAGTTTTCCATGAGCAACAATATCAAAAGATTTCCTGAAATCCAAGTACACTGTATATGATATCAGAATTATTTTTTGCATCCAGTTCTTTTGTCACCATATCATAGTATCCAATAAAATTGGACAAACAAGACTTCCCCTTAACAAACCCATGCTATGTCTTAATTATAACTGCAGTCTTGTCTAGATTATGTCAAGGACTAATAGATTAACAGTAGCCACTGGCAGAGGTGAAAGTGATTCTTGCACTGCTTCTATTGGAATGAGCAGCAGCCTGGAAAACAAGATGCAGGGTATTTCAGAGACTGCTGGGAGTCATTGCGGTACAAGTAAACATATGGGTTGTGTTAGGGTAGCTAAGAATAGGAACAGGTGCATGTATACTTGCGTTACACCAATGCTAGGAGTTTGGTAAATAAATTTGATGAATTTGAGGTATTGCTCAAAATATCAAAGGCAGATATTGCTGGGATATCAGAGACATGGCGTCACACAGATATTAGGAATGCAGAACTAGAATTTGGGGAGTACAATGTGTACAGAAAGGATAGACAGGACAGGAAGGGAGGAGGGGTTATGCTATTAGTTAAGAAACACATAAAAACCAAGGAAGTGAAGCCAGTCGACATCGCTGGACAGTGCAGTGTTGAGTCAGTTTGGTGTGACATAAGCATTGGGAGATCAAAATTGAGAGTAGGAGTGTGCTATAGGCCTAATGACTCTGATGAGTATAATAAGAAACTGTACAGGGAAATAGAGTAGGCCGGTAAATCAGAGAATCTTATAATGGGGGATTTTAATTTCCCGGATATTGACTGGAATTTGTGGGTTGTTCACTCACACACTAGAAAGGCTTTTGTGAGTTTATTGGATGATTGTTTTCTACATCAGCATGTTCGGAAGGCAACTAGAGAGAGTAAATACTCTTGATCTGATTATCAGTAGTGATTCTTCATGCATTAAGAATCTGCAGATAAAGGAACCACTAGGTGGCAGTGATCACAGTTTGCTGAAGTGGGATTTACTCAAAGCGGTAACTACTAAGAGGGGTAAAGGGAAGGGTTTTTGCTTTCGTAAAGGCGACTACAATGGTCTGAGACAGAATTTAAATTCTATACAGTGGGACCAACTGATGATGTTATCAACAGTTTGAAATGGGAAGCATTCAAAGAATTTCTTGGAAGCTACTAGACTTTACATACCAACTAAGAAATATTGTTCAAGGTTTAGGCCTAAATGGATGTCAGATGAACTAATGAGACATATGGCAGAGAAGAAAAATGCATGAGATACATATAAATTAATGGGTGACATGGAAGCCTATGATAGATATAAGCTGGTCTGTAACCAATTCACTAAGAAGATTAGGCAGGCAAAGGCGGATTATGAGAAATCCTTGGCAAAGGATGCAAAGAAAAACAGAAAAGAGTTCTTTACCTATGTAAACTCTAGAAGGAAAGGGATGAATCAGATTGGGCCACTGGATATTGATAGTTCAACAAATGAGGATCCTGCTCAGGTGGCTAACAAACTAAACGAGTATTTTGAATCTACATTCACACATGAGGAGTTATTCAGGAAGGGGAATGCCAGAGATGAAGTAAACTCTGGCAGTGAGCTAGATGATTTTATAATAACTGAAAGGAAAGTGGAGGAGAAATTGTTGAGAATAAACATAAAAAAGGCACCCAGGGTGGGTGGGATCTATCCAGTTATATTAAAGGAGGCAGCAAAGGAAGTAAGCAAACCCTTAGCCATAATTATGAGAGCTTCTTTGTACTCAGGGGAGGTACCCATAGACTGGAGATGTGCAAATGTGACCCCAATTCACAAAGGAGGATCAAAGGCTGACACAAGTAATTATAGACCTGTGAGTTTAACTTCTGTTCCAGGAAAATTAATGGAGGCACTAGTTAAAGAAGCAGTGCAGGATCATCTAGACAAGACTTCAGTAATAGCTCGGACACAGCATAGTTTTGTTAAGGGAAAGTCTTGTCTGACCAATTTGATTGGAGACTAGGCACCGGCGAGTTGATCTGATAGAGGTGTATAAAGCATTGAACGGTTTTAGCATGCTCAATGCCGATGGGATTCTTCCTCTTGCTCAGAATAATCACCTGAGAGGGCATAAATTCAAATTGAGGAAAGACAGATGTTGGATTGATGTTCGGAAATTTGCATTTAGCCAGCGGGTAGTTGGTTGGTGGAACAGACTTCCATCCCTTGTTGTGGAAGTTGATAGCCTAAATAAATTTAAGGCTCAGCTAGTCAGGTATTTCGAATGAACGGAGGAATGAAATGAGTGTCTTTTTCTTTTTTTTTGGCTGATGCTGCATAAGCTTGCTTTCTTGCATCATATGCCTCCACTAATGCTAATGATCCTGCATTGCTTCTTTAACCGGTGATTACATTATTTTCCTGGAACAGAAGTTAAACTAACAGGTCTGTAATTACTCATATCACCATTTGATCCCCTTTGTGAATTGGGGATACATTTGTACATTTCCAGTCAGTTGGGACCTCTGCTGAGTTCAAGAATGCTCTCATAATTATGGCTGAGGGTTTGCTTACTTCCTTTGCTGCCTCCCATAATATAACTAGATAGATCCCATCCACCCAAGGTGCCTTTATGTTTAACTTCAACAATTTCCCCTCCACTTTGCTCTCAGGTATTACAAAACCATTCAGCTTCCTGTTAAGAGTTTGATAAACTTCTGGCCTGCACTTCCCTACAGAATTCCTCATGTGTGAATATAGATGCAGAATACTCATTCAGTTTGTAAGCTACCTGAGCAGGATCATGAATAGTTGAACCATCAATATCAAGTAGACCAATCTGTTTCAACCTCTTCCATCTAGTTTACATAAAAAAATCTTTGCTGTTTTTCTTTGCATCCTTTACCAAAGGTTTCTCGTAATATGCCTTCGCCTGTCTAACTTGATTACAGACTAGCTTATATCTGCTGTAGGCTTCTGTGTCTCCTGATAATTTATATGCTTCCCATGCATTTTTCTTCTCTTCCACTAGTCTCATTAGTTCATCTGACTTCCAATTAACCTTGCACAGTATTTCTTAGTTGGTATGAAAAGCCTAGTAGTTTTCCAGATTAATTTCTTTGATGCTTCCAATTTAGGATTTGCTGTCGGTAAAATCATCAGTTGGTCCCACTGTATAGAATTTAAAAACTGCCTGAGACCACTGTAGTCACATTTACAAAAGCAAAAACCCTTCCCTTAACCCCTGATGGTAGTTATATCTTTACGTAAATCCAACATCAGTAGACAGTGATCACTGTTATCTAGTGGTTCCTTTATCTGCAGATTCTTAATGCATGAATAATGACTGCTAATAATCAGATCAAGAGTATTACTCCCTCTGGTTGGCTCTCGAACATGTTGCTTTAGAAAACAATCATCCAATAAGCCCACAAAAGCCTTGCTAATGTGCGTTTAACCAACCCACAAATTCCAGTTGAAATCTTTGAAGTTAAAATCCTCCATTATAAGACAATCTGATTTATTGGCTCACTCTTATTTCTCTGTATAGGTGTTCTTGTATTCATCAGAGACATTAGGCCTATAACATACTCCTACTCTCAATTTTGCTTTTGCAGTGCTTATGTCACACTGAACTGACAACACTTCACTGTTGTTGTTGTTGTTGTTGTTTGGTTTTTAGGAGCATTAGCAACTAAGGCCATATTGCTCCGGGATATGCAGTGGTCATTCCCTGACCTTTCCGCATCCTCCGTATTTGGTGGTGACGGGCTCGAACCCCGGTCTAATCAAGAAGCGTGTGCTACGCACTGCTGCTCCTTCCCACCTGGCTACGGAGGCGGCACATTTCACTGTTCACTGATGTCGACTGGATGCACTTCCTTAGATTTTGTGTGTTTTTTAACTAACAGTATGACCCCTCCTCCCTCCCTATCCTTTCTGTACACATTTTACTCTCTAAATTCCAGTTGTGTATTCCTTATATCTGTGTGAGACATCTGTTATATCCCAACATATCTGCTTTTGATGTCTTGACAGCACCTCAAATTTATCAAATTTATTTACTGAACTCCTAGCATTGGTGTACATGCAAGTATACATGCATCTGTTCTTACTCTTAGCTACCCTAAAACAGCCCATGTATTTATTTGTTTCATGATAATCCCTAGTTCTTAATATCCCCAGCACCTTGCTTTCCAGACTGCTGCTCATTCCAATAGAAGTAGTACAAGAACCATTTTTACCTCTGCCTGCTGCTATTGCTAATCCATTAGTCTGTGAATCCTCTCCCAGCTAGCAGTTTTTCAACCCACCTAACACTGCCTTGATAACATCAGCAAATATTCTTGCACCTTTTCTATTTAAGTGTATTTAACTTTTCTATTTAACTGTTAACAAGCACAGACCATGCTGGGTAGAATTCTACCCCACGAGCCTTGCACAATCTCTCCATGGCTGAATTGACTGACGTGGCTCTCATCATATACTCCCTCCTATCGTGTCTGGACAGAATTGCAGTTTCAAATTTAACCCTAACTCGCAACTTTTTATTCAACATTTACCTATACTTGTTGGTATGAAACAAGTATAGATCTCCTACTCTTAGATCTCCTTGTCCGTAGATCTCCTACTCTTAATGTCATTAGTGCCAACGTGTACAACAATATCGTCTTTGGTGCCCTTAAAAGATATCTGTTCCACAACATCATCAACTTTTGCCTCTGGCAGACATTCCCTGGTTCTATTCCACCTATCCTTTTTTGGCCCAATGCACTTTATTTCCCAATACATATACATGCACTATATTTCCCATTTTCCTAACAATAGTCACCAACAATAACTAGCTCCTGTGGGACTAGTGCATTCTGCCTTGAAGATTGCCACTGTGTTGCCTGATGCACAAGAGTGAGCTCTGCCATCAAGTTGGGCAGCTGAGAGCTTGATGGGCTCCATTTTGATTTCTTTGAGGGCAACTACCCTACTCTTCAAACTCTCATATACGTCCATCAAAACACTCAGTTGGTGCTTAATTTCTTCATACTCTCTGCACCTTGCATACATAAAGACATAGACCTTGGCTAGATCACATTCTGTTTCAGAACATTGCACATTTGTTTAGGCTGCAATGCTTTGGAGAATTGCAGTTTGGTTCTCCCCTGAGCCACAGCATTCTCGCTACTTTGTGCCCACTGCTTTGCTGCTCCAGTGTGGAGCATGATTTCCATTTAAATACAATTTAATTGATTAACAATGAAAATTAATAAGAATAATAAATTTAATTGATTAATTGACAATACTAGCTAAGCTAATAGATTCCTAAATGCAGTGATAAGTAATACATTATCTAGTTTTACGTTATACTGAAAGAGGCCTATATAGTTGAGAAATTTATTAGATCTAACATATCATTGACAGAAATTGGCATATAGAAATCTACGTTAGCCTTCTAAGGAGGCCTTGAGAATTTTTCAAAGTGACAGTTGGGTTTAACACTTTTGGATAGGAAAGTTGACAGTCATTTTGCCTTGGGTCATGTTTTTCATTTACTATTGGATGATTTGTGAGGGCTATATTGTGGAATTTCATGCTTACGAAAATGAACAGGGTGCTCTGGTTTTTGTTGGGAGGTCAGATGTCTATGTGTCGTCTGATATATCTTGTATTCATCTTTTGTTGTTTGACCTTTGGCTAGTTGTTCAACCAGTCATGGTACATTCATAACACCACACAATGGAAACACTTAACCATTTTCAGATACTGGCACCTTCGCATCGTGCTCTTAAATTCCTTCCATGTTCAAAGTCAAAAAGACCACAATGCTAACCCATGCAGACACTCAAAAAACTGACTAGCACATGTGTGAACTACAATTTTATAGCAGCCATTCTTGACTTTGGGGCCTTCATCAGTGTCATAACTCACTGTATATATTGTTGTTTATAGCATGCATTTTCCATATAGCATTGCTGATGATATGCAAAAAAGTCTGAAAAGCCTTGTTATACTTTCAAGATGCCCAAACTTTTAATTTCAATTCAGTTTTAATTTTATCAGCTAATATTAATTCTTATATATGTGTGTGTGTGTGTGTGTGTGTGTGTGTGTGTGTGTGTGTGTGTGTGTGTGTGTGTGTGTGTGTGTGTGTGTGTGTGTGTGTGTGTGTGTGTGCGCGCGCACTGTATTCCATAAATACATTATTCCATTATACCAGAACATTTATTTCAGAGTTTATATATTTAATAGCCATCATCCCATGACCTTCATATTCCAATCTTGAGCTTCAAACACTGCTTAGCTCTTAAAAATTATTTTGCTGCAAAGTGTTACCCACAACTTTACAACACTTTTGTAGAAAAAGTAAAAGATAAAAATATATATATATATGGGAATCACTGCTCTAACCATTTCTGTGAATTACAATTTATCAATTAGTAACTGAACAGACAGCAACTATGCTGAAAAAAAAAATAATAAAATATATATATATACACTGCTTTTGTTTATAGTGTCTATTTACATACAAAAATAAAAGCAGAAGCAATATTATATCACAGCAAATCACCTGAATTAAAATTATTGCAATAAACAAAGTTCAGTATTTTAATATCGTTAACATATTCCAGATCACTAAATAACAGTATACCCAAATTTTAGTTTTCACCAGTTTTAATCATCAGTAATAATTATAGTCAAATCTAAATGATTGTGAACTTCCGAATAAAATCATTCACCACTCAAAATTTGGTGGTAACATGCAAAACTATCAGTGCTTTAAAATATTACAGGAAAAGATTATAAATTATTAATATGAGGTAGAATTTAACATGAGATTTTATAATTTAACAAATAAGTTTAACAATCCAAAAACATTAACAGCATTTTCAAGAATAACAAAACATGAAAGTCCAATACAGATTATCAGTATTTACATATAAAAAAATCTAACATATTTAAAGAAAAATTAAATGGATTTCCGTGTTAGAAGGTTTGAAAAATACTTTATAGTATTAGAGCTTTATAGCTTTAGAGCTATAAAGTAAAATACTATAGAGATTTAAAAATAAATGCACAAATTAACATACACTCTCCCTCTTATTATTTGGGAACATTGATATTTTTTTTCTTTAATGATATTATTTTTGAAAAAATGAAAAAATCTTGGGCTGCTTCACATGTAAATTTTGTTTATGAGTACTTTCATGTTGCTTACAGTTGTTTTTCTGAGAGAATGCCTTGTTACATACACTGCATGTATAAGGCTTTTCTCCAGTGTGGATACGGTAATGTTTTTCTAACAAAGCTTCATTTTGGTAAGTAAACCCGCAAATTTCGCAATGAAATTTATTTTGGGTCTGATGAAGATGTGAATGTTTCTGCAATGCAGTTTCTTTCCAAAATTGTATACCACACTGTGCACATTTAAAGGGCCTCTCTCCTGTATGGTAAACCATATGTTTCAGTAATTCATATCTAGTATGAAATTTTAAGCTACATCTCATACATTTGTGATTCTTTACTGTATGAATCAATTCATGGACGAGCAACTTCTCCCACATAAGAAAGCCTTCTCCACAATGTTTACAAACATACTTAAGAGGATTCTGATTTGATTTCACCACATCTTCATTAGAAAGCACCTTCAAATTAAGTTTTTCCAAGAAAACCTTTGGAACTGCCTGAAACAATAAAATAAAAATTAAAATTAAAATAAAAAGAATACATATTTTATACTGAAAACATTGCATGAATATGGAAAAGATTTGAATTATTATTATCACATCTTGATTTAGTATTAGTAGCTGGGCTGTAGTGGAATGTATATGCAGATACATGCCATATACCCACTGGATTTTTTAGGTAAATAGCGTATACCTGCTGGTTTTTGAAAGACTCGAAAAAATAAATATTATTAAAATATTTACTGAAAATTTAAAAAATAAATTTATTAGAATTTGATTCTTAGGCAATACTTATAGTTTTATGCGACTTATTTGCAACCAAAGCAAATTCAACTAACAAGCATACTTTCTGCTTTTCGTAATGTTCATAGAGTATACCTTCTGTTAATTTTATGACTACAGCACTGATTAGTAGTGGCAAATGATGCAAGAAAGCAAGTTTATATGGAATCAGTCAAAACAAAAATGGAAGTCTGTTCCACCTAAACAATCAATTACTACCTGGCTTAAAGTATATTTTTGTACGTATCTATCCTGCAACAATCCTTTTTCAATATAAAATTATGTCATCTGAGAAAGGGTAAGGATGCCAACAACCTTTAGTTTCCAGAAGCAGCAATTTTCAGAGCTAAAATCTTCCTCAGTAAACATACCCTTTTTGTGCCCCTGATTAATCTAGTTGTTCTTCCCTAAATCCCAACAGATCTTACCTAAGAATGAGGCTTCCAGACTTGTATGCAGTACACAAAATGTAGCCTAACCATTGTGGTGCATAATATCTGTTGTTGCTAATGTACCAGAAAAATCTTAAACCAAACCTAACCATTGCATTAAAAAATGAGATAACCACCTCCTTATCCCTTCTGTCTAAATTCATCATTGACTACTCTTCCCTCAACACACACTCCCTCTCTCTCCCTCTTCCCCCTTCCCACTCAACCATCCAACTTTACCACAGTAACAACTTGCTCTTAAAATGCACACTGTTCCAATTTGCACATCAGCTCACATGGAACATTATCAAAAGCTTTACTGAAATTTAAGTACATGACAAAATACTTCTGGTATCTTTATCTTTAAATCTTCATCATACGTAAATGTAGATGCCAAATATCTCTTCAATTTGTCAGCTACCTGAAGAGGATCATCAACAGTTGTGCCATTTATATCTAGTGAACCACTGTGGCTCATCCCTTTCTTTCTGGTGTTAACATAAGCATAAAATTCTTTGCTACTTTTCTATGATTCCTTATTAGCCAAAGACTTATTATAATCTCACTAGCTTGCCTACCCCCACCCCTTAGTGACTTTATTACAGATTAGTTTGTACTTATTGTAGGTTTCTGTATCTCCTGATAATTTATAATCATCCCAAGCATTTTTCTCTCAGTCTCATCAGTTCATTTGACACCCATTAGGGTCTAAACCTTGAACAATCTCTCTTAGTTGGTAAAAAAGTGTAGCTTCTGCTTCCCATTCAGAATTTTCAGTTGGTAACATCATCAGCCAGTCCACTGAAAACAATTTAAAACTGTCCAAGACCATTGCAGGCACCTTTACAAAAGGAAAATCCCTTTCACTTCAAGACTATTGTTTTCTCTTGTTGTCACTCTAACAACCCCAGGGGCTCAGATCTGGTAAGTATGGGCTTGGCACACCCAGGGTCATGAGCTGGATATCATCATTCTTCTCTTTCTTGGTGATTCCCTTCTACTTCTGACACTCTCTCTCTCGGGGTAATTCAGAATTTTTTTTTGGCTGGTGCAGCTTAATCCTCAGGCTTCCTTGCACCATATGACTAATAATAATAAAAAAAAAAATAATAATAATAATAACATACTGGTGTAGAAAACAGTCATTCAAGAAAACCAGAAAAGTTCTGCTACAGTTGTGAGGGACTAATGCACAAGTTCCATTCAATATCTGGAAAGTTAAAATTCCTCATTATAAGACATTTTTTAATTTTTATGATTTAAGTCAGATTTAACATTCTTAAATGGTTACAGAGCCGTTCAAATTTAAAAAAATGGCTATGGAGTTTTTCAATGATAACAAATAAAATAATTAATATGAATAATCAGACACATACTCAGTATGAATAAACATTTTACTATGTGTGCATCTGCTTAATCTTACTTATTCCTTTCTTACTATTTTATTATTATTTTTTTTAGCATTCAAATCTTCATAGTCATATTGTGAAATTCAAGAAGCTGTGGCTCAGTACACATTCAGAATTGGACACATGCAAGGTTTAAATAGAAAATTTTATAAAACAGAATGCTCATTAATAAAATATCTTAAGTTTTAATAATCAAGTATGTACGTGATATTACTAATGTATGCGATGAACTAAAGCAATATTTCAGTGCACGCCAATCCATCTGAGCCTTGTGTATATGTTTATATGAGCTTTTTATTTATTTTGGTACATAGAACTACCCCTATAATTTTGTTAGCGTTATTTACAAACACTATGCAGTTGAAACAGATCTTGTAAAAACATTCCTTATCCTGTGATTTTTCTCCTGAAATCAGAACCACAACTACCAGTTCTTGGCACTGCTTTGAGCATGTGAAGACAGGCACTCCAGCATGAACCTTGCCCAGGAGACTGGTTATCAGGGCCGGCTTTAGGATAAGGCCAAGTAGGCACTGGCCTAGGGGTGCCAAAGCCCCTAAACCTTGCCACAAATTGGTAAAATAAATCATTCTAAAAAATTAAAATCTTTGCATTGGCAGGAGGGAGTGCCATCAGTCAATGTGGCATAGGGGTGCCATATACCCTTGAGCCAGCCTGCTGGATATTTATATTATGCTGAAAGCTTCCAGTTAGAAGTCATTCCATTCAGGATCATCTCAGGGAACAGGATGGAGAGCAGAAGAATATTATTTATGGGAGGAAAGCATACTATTCTGTTAAGAGAAGATTCTTTCACAATGTTAATTAAGCATATGATTGGTAGTGTCTGACTGATGCTAAATATACATTAAGTGATTACCAAGTCTAAGTGTATGATAGCGTTTGACTCAAACTTGGAGTAAAACAGCGACTAATTTCATGTACAAACCATTAATTTTTCTGACCATTCTTTTTTTAAGAAATTTACAAACTTCCTAAAAAAAAACTTTCCAATGCCATAAATTAATTTATGGCATGAAAAAATCTGCAACCACAACTCAATTTGAAAGAAACTCTGTTTCTACAAAAATGATACATTTAGAACTTGCAGTAAGATAACTAAAGCCACATGAAGTCAATATACATATATATAATGTTTTTAAACTGCACGTATCTACAGTCAGTTTGTTCGATTTGAGACTAATCCCATCGTGATGTGGAAAACAAAAAAAAAAAATCAAAAGAAAGTCCTTCCTGTTCCATGAAGGAATATTTTCAAATCTGGACAGCAAACTTAATCTGGGCCTTTTATATGCACAACCTATAAGGGCTGATTCTCCAATAAAAATGCGTTCAAGATTATAACTAGTAAGACAGAAAATCTTTAACAGTTGCATATGACAACCACACCAGGAGTCAACTGGCTGTAGTTGGCTGTGGTGGTCCCAAAAATTTTGGCCCCATGTTTTTTTTTTTTTTTCTAGCAGTAACATGCAAGAAATGCTACTGGCCTGGCAGCACTCAGCACCTAGTCACCTGCAACCCACCAGTATTGTATTACCTTCGGTGAGTAAAGAGTGTGAAGTGTTTAAAGGCCCCAGGGGTTTCCTCCATCTCCGCATCGTGTACTCTGTTTGTGTAACACAGAACTCTGTGAAGGCCAGAGGATTTTCAAAAAGTGTATGGTTGTGTTGTGTAATGTCATGTTATGTTGTTCCTCTGACCTTTTAGCCATTGGTCCCCTAGTGGGACTCTCTCTTTTGCTCACACTTTGCCCCAGGGAGGTAGATCAGGCAGTAGAGGGATCACTTATTTACTCTGACAGGCCCTACCATCTAGTTTCCAAAGATTTCAGTGGCAAAAGCCTATAATAAAAAAAATTTTTTTTAGCATTGGAAGTTAAGTTAAAGCCGAATTAGAGTTTAAGTTAAGATAGTTAAATTTAGGCATTATTTAAAGTTAAGTTTATGTAAAGGGCATACGCAGTAGGTTTGATAGGTTGGAGTAGGGAAAAAGACTGAAGGTTTGGGGGGACAGGCACATAGAACTTGCCTGTAAATATGGGGATGATAGGGAAGGTGACCCCAGAATGTTAGTGGGGATGAGCCCACCACAGAAAAGAGGGGAGGCAGGGGGAGGAGACAGTATCCCCCACACACACCTGGGGATTTAAAGGGAACCGGGTTTGAGTACCTAGTTCAGGTCTCCAAATGGTGCATCGGCAGCAGAGCTGCGATATGTCTTCATCGGTGATTGTTGTCAAGTCCATGTGAGTGTCGAATCTGGTAGGAAGGTCAAATATGGGACACAAGTTCCATATGTGGTAGTGGTCACTTCATTTTGGCAGTCCGGTGGACAGAGGGTCCCTATCGCTGGGTTGGTTCAGATGACAGGGTACATCTCTATACCCAGTATTCTTATGTCCTAAGTAGGTTCTGTCTCTGGAATAAGTCCTTGGCAAAGGAGGTGAAGGCTGAGTAGTCTTCCATGGTGTCTAGAACATGGTGTTCCATGTTCTTGGGGAGGTAATGGATTCTCGTTGTGAGGATACATCTGAGGTCTTCATAGATGTCGCAGTGGTAGAGCAGATGCTAGGAAGGCTCAGGGGAGTCGCAGCAGCTGTTTGGATCCTCCACAATCCTGAACTCAGCCAGTTTTTCTCTGAAAGACTTGTGCCTGGTGAAGAGAAAGGAGGGCATGGAGTCCCGGGAAGAACCATTTAGGAAGCTCCGGGTAGATTCTTGAGAATGCTGGGATGAATTTTTTTGGTGATAGATCCCTTTGTGCTTTGATCCCATCTCTGCTGCAAGGTCCTTTGGAGGTAAAGAGCAAGTTGGCTTTTTCCTCTCTAGCGCTGTTTGCGGGGTCAATAGTGAACTCAATACAGGTAAGGGATCTACCCTTGGAGAGATTGTATAGTAATCCACTCTGGACGACCTCAAAGGTCCAAGTGTAATGCACCGGCCAGCACCTGTAAAGCATGCGTGCTAACCATGAAGCAAGCTTTAGTGATAGATAGTAGGATGGTATGATGGATTGTTTTTAATTTTCTTTTATTTACTAAAGTTATTGCTTTAGCAAACCAGGCTCCTGACACATAGGTTATGATTAGTACAAAGACTGCTTTTTAATAGAGGGATAATGGTTGCTGTTTCAAGCCCCATTCTCAGTGAGAAATTTTATTAACCATGGTGTTATAGTTCCTTACTTTTTGATGAAGATGGATCAGATGTGGGATTTGTACATTAATGCATTCATAGTGAATAGTACACCCAGGCCCAGCTACTCGTGCCTGGGGACAGGCACCGGGCAGCAGCTGCCCAGGTGTTGGCTGCTCCCTGGTGGTGAAGTGGCCTGACACTAACAAAAGCACACACCAAACACACACACACACACTAATACTATTATCAGGCCGTTTCACAGTGCCATCACAGATGAACCAGGTGGAGATGGGCTTTGCCTAGGAGCCACCCCGATACAAGGACATACAAAAAAAAAGGACCTGGATCACAGTCACCATGCACCATACCCACACCCGACAGTTGCTGATAATAGCTAGATGCTAGATATTCTCAAACATATTTTTATCATCTTAGTATTTTCAAAGTTCTTCAGATTACCTAAAATAGTATACACTGACATAAGTAATAAAAAATATATATATAATTAAACATACAAAGTCATATAAATAAATCTAGACAATTGCTGTTAACTCTCCATCACTTGGACCATAAACGGAATAAAATATGCTCGTATGGCATCTGAGATATCTTTTTTGTTTTAATTATTAAAAATTAATTTTTATATATTTTAAATTGAAAATGGTGCTCTAATTATGATTTGCTAAACTCAATTGCAAAATATCAAAAAAAAAGTGAACAATAGAAACCAATAATAATATTTTCACATTTCTCAGAATTTAAGATCATTTATTGTCTGAATTATTACAAAGATGCTCACGTGGCATCTACCAAATGTCATATGAACAGCTTGTGTTTTTGTCAGCTGTTTATGTTGGTTTCTGCAAGGCTGGAAAAACCAAAGTGCTACAGAAAGATTGCCAACTCTCACTAAAGTTTCACACATGCCATATACTGCAGGAATTGATTAAAAGAAACGTAGACATTACTGCTTGCAGTGCGTCAGTTAAATGCCAAAATAAAATTAACTTATCATTTATCAAAACGACGACAGAAAATAATCTATAATTAGAGCCTACTGGTGGGAAAAGATATACAGGAGAATTCGATTTTATTTCCAAATTTAAAATAAAATAAAAAAAAAGAAAAAAAATTTTCAAAAGTGGTATCTCTCAAATTTATGTTAGCAACAGAGGGTTAATATTCTAAC
The DNA here is from genome assembly GCF_048544385.1 of Mastigoproctus giganteus. NCBI lineage: Eukaryota > Metazoa > Arthropoda > Arachnida > Uropygi > Thelyphonidae > Mastigoproctus > Mastigoproctus giganteus. Next base: position 14,803,804 of record NC_143578.1, read on the forward strand.
TTCCATTTCCTTGTTATTAACTAAATATAGATTTCAGCTTTATAAAAGTAAAGATAAATACCATATCACAAGTCCCAATTTTATAATTATGAAACTCGTAACTTACCTTAAATTCCTTATTACAGATATGCCATATATTTTCTTTTGCCTTCCAGTGTACCTTGCAAGCTGTACAGGAGAACCTCTTAAGGCAGTCTGCTGATGACTGAGTTAAAGATGGGGCATTTTCTCTTTTCTGACATTTTTTATATGAATATGTTTTTTTTTTTTTAATGCATTTTCTGGTTTTACAAAGTTTTCTTTTCTTTTCTTTTTCTTTAGTCAATTGTTGATAAGAATTTTCAGTACAAATTACTGTAGATTCATCACTTCCTTTTCTTGTTGACACTTTCTGACAATCAGAAATAATATTATCTTTCAATTTTTTAATGGATTTCTGAAGCAAGCTATCTGAGTGTACCGTTGAAATGTGCTTTCCAAGGCAACGGTTTGATATAAATCCTGTGCCACAGGTGACGCACTTGAATGGCCTTTCATGAGTGTGCTTTCTCAAATGGGCTCGGAAAGCATCACGATAAGTAAATTTAGATGGGCATAAAACACAAGAAAGTAATGGAGGAGGTCTGTGGACTTTTATATGTGAAGTAAAAGAATGTTCCGTAGAAAACTGTAAAGGACAGAAAGGACATTTTAAGCTCTGGCTAAATTTTTCAAAGACCTTTTCTTTATGGGTCTGTGAAATATGGACATTTAAGCGTGAGTTGCTTATAAATCTTTTTTTGCAAAAAATACACTTGGCTAGTTTTTCTCCAGTGTGGATTCTCAAATGATATTTTAAAGAACAATAATTTGACAATGTAGCTCTGCATACAACACAAGCAATAGGTAAAGGAAGTTTATGACTCTTTATATGGGAACAAAAAGCATCCCCAGTATTATATTTCAAGGGACAATATGGACAATTTAATTGAATTAACACTCCTCCAGTATCAGATTTTGTCTTCAAGTTTATTTTTTTTCTGGCCATTTTTGGTGATATTCTGATAGAACTATTTATCCTTTATGCAATAATACTGTAAGAATAAAAACAAATTGTTCATTTACAAATTTGCCAGCTCTTCTGCAGGTTGCTTAATCCTATTTCATTAATCAGACTTCAAAACTGATTAAATGAAAATATGTGTTGAAGCACATAATGCTTGTTCAGTACATTTTTTGTACTGAATTATTGAAGTAATTATTCAAGTATTATTACTTATTTCCATTTTTTAAAAAAAAGTTTTCAATTAGATCTATTTATGGACTCTGCACTTATTCAAAATGTTTAATTATATGCAGTCAGTCAATTCCTTAGTTTCCTGAGAGCTTCTGGAATTTTTAGTAGCTGATCTTTAAATTCTGGCACTATATAAGAAATATTTTCTTGAAATAGCACTTTCAGAAGGAAGATACATCCAAAAAGAAAGTACAGTATTAGAACTGCTGTAGTAGGAAACATTGGCATTTAAAAAAATTCGGTTTAAAAATTATTAGTAGTTAATTTTTTTTATTATAATAAAGTAATGGAACTAATTATTGGTAACATTAATTAAAAAAAATAGATGCTTCATTGGCATGACAATCTGCACAAAAGTATTTGCCAAAAAATTAATTTAAATACTAAATTAATTTAAATTTAATTTAATTAATTTAAAATAATGAAGAGAACAGTAATGTTTTTAACATAGTAATATATCATATAACATTTCAAAAGAAGCTGAAGAAAAATATGGACCTGGAGTGATTACTAAAAAGAAAGACTAGATAAAATCATGGAAGAAGGTTTGTTAGTTAATCTTTGCAATGATACCTCGTCCCATCGATCTTTGCGATAAGCAATGATAGACAAGTGTAGCTCCTCCCACTTATTAGGCTGACAGGCTGCTAATTACCGGTGGTTTGTGTTAAAGTGAATGCCAAACCAACCAACCAAATTATTTATTAGGGTCACCCGTAAATGATTACATCTACCCATGTATTTTGTTTCTGTAAATTGCGGGTGTTCTCTGGTCCATTTGCCTGTTTTGTTGGACGAAAACCACAGTTTCTTGCTATCAACGCCTAGACCGACTAACTCAGCCACGGAGGGGGAAAATGCCATTAAAGTTCCTCGCGCCATCGACGGGATTCGAACCGGGCCTTTTCCACCAGGTGTGGGGAGGAGGGTAACGATCCCACTGTGCTACCCGCGCAGACATTAAAATGAATGCCATCTTTCCACCAACTAAAGGCGGCAGATTTGCGTTAGAACATACGGAAACGCGAGGAACCATATTCTAATTTTTGCGAATAATGTTTCCAAGATCCATGGAATACTGAGTTGCTTTTATAATGTCTGTAAATTGCATGTTCTAATGTCGATTTTCTGTTTGCTGGACGAAATACCAGAGTTTCTGGGTGAAAAAACCATGCTACCCTCTCCTGAGACCGATTAACTCAGCCATATTGTGAAAAAGGCCCATAAAAATTGCCCACGTCATCTACGGGAATCAAACTCAGGCCTTTTCCACCCGATGTGAGGAGGACGGCAATCCTGTCATCTGTGATACCCATGAGGGCATTTAACGGTGGCTTGCGTTAGAGCAGTGTTTCTCAACCTGTGGTCCACGAGTTCGTTATAGGTTGTTCGCGGGAAGACAAATATTATTGGTAAATAAATAAGTAATATTTGAATTTTGTCTACCCCACCACTAATAAATAACAAACATAAAATAAAATTGAAAATATTTTTTTTGGCTGAAATATATTATAATATAACCCTTGTCTTCGCACAGTGGCGTGGTTGTAGAACGGAGTGATTGTACAGTCGAGTTCTGTGATTGAATGATTATTGTTAATGCGTTTTGTTTCTGATTGTTTGTATCGTAGAGGAAGGGGGATTCTTAGCTTAGGTAGGGTGTTTATCTCCCCCATCCCGCTGTTTTAAAATCGGAAAACAAGTTACCGATTTTAAAATAGGGAGGATAAACACCCTCGGCATGTCAACATAGGATGACAGGGGACGGGGGAAAGCAGTGAGTGTTACCTGCCAATCTGCCCTCTTCCTGACTTTTAGTCTAAGCATGGTTGAAATAATGGAGGGAACCCAAGATCTGAATTTCCACCTTTTTTTTTTTTTTTTTTCACAAATAAAATTACAACATAATTTTTCTTCACTTGTAATAAATTGCTAATACGTATGTAAAAATACAGAGAAATTGATTGTTTACTGAGCTGAGCGTTTTTTCTTGGCGTTGTTATTTCATATTCTGGTGTAAATAATAACAGAAATAATCTACGATCATTTACAATAAAAGTGCATCATGACTTCTTTCACAAACGCGAAAACAAAATTCTAGCAGAATGCCAAAAAAATTTAAGGTTAAAATTTCGAGATTTTTGGTCAATAACCCAAGGGGTTCGCATCTGGTGAGTATGGGTTTGGCAAACACGGGGTTCTGAGCTGGATATCATCAGCCTTCTCTTTCTTGGTGATTCCTCTCTCTCTCTCTCTCTCTCTCTCAGGGTAAGTCGGGAAATTTTTTTGGCTGATGCAGCATAAGTCTTAGGCTTCCTTGCATCATATGGCTAATAACAATAATAATTTTCTTTTCTGCTGCGTAAAAAGAGCACTCTTTTTTTTTTTTTTTTTTTTACATATACAGTACTGTAAAGTACAGTATATATTTTTTGTTATTTAAGGTTTATAACAATTAAGTGGCAAAAATACATAAGTTGGCAACCATGAAACATTCTATATCAGCGCCCCTGACGGTAAAGAAAATTGCGTTTTCATAAAGTGTAGTGTGTGCAGATTTTTGTTTCATTTTGGAGCGAATATTTGATTGTGTACGTCAGATGAGTTTATTTTGTTAAAATTATGTATGATGTTGAAATTATTTTATTGATTTAAATATCAGCCCTATACATACTCGGGTCTTTTCCACACGAAGCATATATAAAATGGAATGGAATTGAAAGTGAACCAAACCCCAATGTACAGTGTTTTGTGCTACGAAGTTTTGGGGAATGAAAGTTTTTAAACCCGCAAATTTGCGTTGTCATTTAGGAACAAAATATGTTCATTTAAAAAAATAAATCAGAAGATTTTTTTAAATAAAATTGAACTTCGGGAAGAGAAAATTTATTTCCTCAATTGGTAACCAGAATGAAGCCATTAGAAGTAATAGTAATAGTGGCATATGATGCAAGCGAAATCATCAGCCAAAAAAAAAAAAAAAAAAATCACACAACCATTCCCTCTAAACGTCCAGTTCCTTCTTAAATTTATTTAACCTATCAACTTCCACAACGACAGATGGAAGTTTGTTCCAGCTGTCTTTCCTCAATTTGAATTTATGCCACCTTAGGTTTATAATCTGAACAAGTGGAAGAATCCCATCAGAATTCAGTGTGCTCAACCCATTCATGGCCTTATACACCTCAATCAGATCACCTCGCAGGTGCCTAGTCTCCAGTCACTGCAATTTGCAGAACTTAAGCTCTCTCTTGGTAAGAGGATCCCTTCATTCCCCTCACCAATCTTGTTGCCCATAAGTTTCATATTTAGTGAGACTGCGAATTGCAAAATCAGGCAATGCCCATACAGTTGGTGAAAATGTGCTACCTGCAGTTTATTTTGTTAAAATTATGTATGACATTGAAATTATTTTGGTGATTTAATTGTCAGCCCTATACTGAACTTGTTGCTCTATACCCTAAACTAAACAATATGGATAAGTGGCTTAAAACTGGATTTTTGAAACGAAAACCAGTTGCAACAATAATTGTGAAATAGATTTTAGTGCAGAAACCCGTAATGTTGAAGTACAAAGTCCTAGCACCAGTTCTGAAAAAGAAAATAATGAAAAAAAAAAAGGGAATGAGGAATTATGATGAAGCATATATAAAATTAGGTGTTACGTGGAATTGAAAGTAAACCAAAACCCCAATGTGTTTTGTGCAAGAAAGTTTTGGGGAATAAAAATTTAAAACTGCCAATTTGCATTCTCATTTAGAAACATATGCTCATTTCAAAAATAAATTGGAAGATTTTTTAAAATAAAATTAAACGAACTTCAGGAAGAGAACATTTACTTCCTCAGTTAGTAAGTATACTAAAGTCATTGGAAGTTTCATATTTAGTGAGACTGTGAATTGCAAAATCGGGCAATGCCCATAGAGTTGGTGAAAATGTGCTACTTGCAGTGAAAGATGATATGAAAATAATGATCGGTGAAAAAGCAGCAAAAGCCTTGGACCTTATTTCACTTTCAAATTATACACTCTCTCGGCGTATTTGTGATGTAGAAACTTAGCTAATAAATAGGTGCGAGCTAGTAAAGTCTTCATTAGAACTGGACAATCAACAGATATTAGAGATGCGGCACACTTGTGTTTTGTAAAATGAATATTCAAAAGAAGTGTTCAAGGAGATTTTTTCATTTGCAAGCCATTATCCGTAAGAACCACTACCATAGATATTTTTACGTCTCAATTCTAATAAAACTTAAAATAAAATTGACTGGCAACAGTGCGGTGACGTATGTTCCGATGGTGCCAAAGCAAGGATAGGAAAACGCAGTGGTGTTAATGGCTTCAAAATCTAGAAATTGTTCCTTATATTACTTGAGTTCATTGGAATCTTCAAAGACAAGCCTTGTTTCGTAAACGTATGCCAAATGAATTTAAAGACGTTTAGATGTAGTGGCAAAAATGATAAACTTCGTTAAATCAAGACCTCTGAACAGTCGGTTATTTGCTGTTCTTTGTGATGAAATTGGAAATGGATACAAACAACTTCTTTTGAACACAGAACTTCATTGCTATCCCGAGGTAAAATACTCACAAGACTGTTTCATCTTTGCACAGATTGTTCATTTACCTACCAGAATACCGGACAATCCTAACCATACAGCCAACATGCTTGATCTTTTTCTCACAAACAACCCTTCTAAGTACATGGTCGAAGTGAGTGGTCCTTTAGGCACCTCAGACCACAACTCGGTGATTGTCTCTTCTCCAATTGAGCCTTTATCTCATGGCTTTTCCCAACCTCGTGTTGTTTGGCATTACAAGAATGCAAAATTAGCATTAGCATTAGCAGAGGCATTTGATGCAAGAAAGCAAGCTTATGCAGCATCAGCCAAAAAAAAAAAAAAAAAAAAAAACCCACTTCCACTTCACCCCTCTGTTCGTTCAAAATACCTGTCCAGCTGAGCCTTAAACTTATTTAGGCTATCAACCTCCACCACAAGGGATGGCAGTCTGTTCCACCAACCAACCACCCGCTGGCTAAAGGCAAATTTCCGCACGTCTATCCTACATCTGTCTTTCCTCAATTTGAATTTATGCCCTCTCAGGTGATTTTTCTGAGCTAGAGGAAGAATCCCATCAGCATTGAGCATGCTTAAACCATTCAAGGCTTTATACACCTCTATCAGATCACCTCGCTGGTGCCTCGTCTCCAGACACTGTAATTTGCAAAACTTAAGCCTTTCTTCGTAAGAGCACCCCTTTGTTCCATTCACTAATCTTGTTGCCCTTCTCTGTACGCGTTCCAGCAGCTCTACATCCTTCTTGAAATGAGGCCTCCAGACCTGTATACAGTACTCTAGGTGTGGCCTGACCATTGCCTTATACAATGGAATAATCACCTCCTTATCCCTGCTGGAAAAATTCCTGTATATCATTGACAATACTCCATGAGCTACTCTTGCAGCCCGTCTGCAGTACTCAGAGAACTTCATATCTGCCTGCACAATCACCCCCAAGTCCCTTTCATTCTCTACCACTGTCAGTGTAGTACCACAGAGTTGATACGTTGTTCTGGGGTTGCTGTTTCCCATGTGTAGTACTTTACATTTGTCAATGTTAAACTTCATTTGCCACCTCTCAGCCCATCTGCTCAACCTTTCCAGATCCTGTTGCAGCAGCATAGTGTCAGTAGTGTCCTTGACAACCCTGCCAACCTTTGTATCATCTGCAAACTTGGACATTAAGCCCGATATACCATCATCAATATCATTTATAAATACAGAAAACAATAATGGACCCAACACTGAGCCCTGAGGGACTCCACTAATAACATCAGTCCACGATGAGCAGTGTCCATTGATTACCACTCTCTGTCTTCTCCCCCTCAACCACCCCTTTATCCATAGCAGCAATTTGCCTCCAATGTCACACTGCTCCAATTTGTGTAGCAGTCTTCCATGTGCAACAGTATCAAAAGCCTTTCTAAGATCCAAGTATATAATATCAAAGTTATTCCCTGCATCCAGTTCTTTTGTGACTGCATCATAGTATCCAATCAAGTTGGTCAGGCAAGACTTCCCCTTAACAAAACCATGCTGTGTCTGAGCTATAACTGAAGTCTTGTCTAAATGATCCTGCAGTGCTTCTTTAACCAGTGCTTCCATTAATTTTCCTGGAACAGAAGTTAAGCTCACAGGTCTATAGTTACTTGTGTCAGCCTTTGATCCTCCTTTGTGAATTGGGGTCACATTTGCACATTTCCAGTCTATGGGTACCTCCCCTGAGTCCAAGGAAGCTCTCATAATTATGGCTAAGGGTTTGCTTACTTCCTTTGCTGCCTCCTTTAATATAACTGGATAGATCCCATCCACCCCGGGTGCCTTTCTTGTGTTTATCTTCAACAGTTTCTCCTCCACTTTACTCCCAGTTATTTCAAGATTCTGTAGCTTACTGCTAGAGTTGAATACACCTCTGGCATTCCCCTTGCTGAATACCTCCTCATGTGTGAATGTCGATGCAAAATATTCATTTAGTTTGTTAGCTACCTGAGCAGGATCATCAACAGTTGACCCATCAATATCAAGTGGACCAATCTGATTCATCCCCTTCCTTCTAGAGTTTACATAAGTAAAGAACTCTTTGCTGTTTTTCTTTGCATCCCTTGCCAAGGATTTCTCGTAATCTGCCTTCGCCTGCCTAACCTCTTTTGTAACTTGGTTGCATATCAACTTGTATCTATCATAGGCTTCTGTGTCATGTGTTAATTTGTAAGTATCCCATGCTTTTTTCTTCTCTGCCATATGCCTCATTAGTTCATCTGACATCCATTTTGGCCTAAACCTTGAACAATATTTCTTAGTTGGTATGTAAAGCCTAGTAGCTTCCAAGATACGTTCTTTGAATGCTTCCCATTTTGAATTTGCTGTTGGTAACATCATCAGTTGGTCCCACTGTATAAAATTTAAATACTGTCTCAGTCCATCGTAGTCGCCTTTACGGAAGCAATAACCCTTCCCTTTACCCCTAATGGTAGTTACCTCTTTCAGTAAATCCCACTTCAGCACACTGTGATCACTGCCACCTAGTGGTTCATTTATCTGCAGATTCTTAATGCATGAAGAATCACTGCTGATAATCAAATCAAGAGTATTACTCCCTCTAGTTGCCTCCTGAACATGCTGATGTAGAAAACAATCATCCAATAAATCCACAAAAGCCCTGCTAGTGTGTGAATAACCAGCCCCCAAATTCCAGTCAATATCTGGGAAATTAAAATCTCCCATTATAAGACTCTCTGATTTACTGGCCCACTCTATTTCCCTCTACAGTTCCTTATTATACTCATCAGAGTCATTAGGCCTATAGCACACTCCTACTCTCAATTTTGATCTCCCAATGCTTATGTCACACCAAACTGACTCAACACTGCACTGCCCAGCGATGTCGACTGGCTTCACTTCCTTGGTTTTTATGTGTTTCTTAACTAATAGCATAACCCCTCCCCCCTTCCTATCCTGTCTATCCTTTCTGTAGACGTTGTACTCCCCAAATTGCAGTTCTGCATCCCTTATATCTGTGTGACACCACGTCTCTGATATCCCAACAATATCTGCCTTTGATGTTTTGAGCAATACCTCAAATTCATCAAATTTATTTACCAAACTCCTAGCATTGGTGTACACGCAAGTATACCTGCACCTGTTTCTATTCTTAGCTACCCTAACACAACCCATGTGTTTATTTGTACCGCAATGGCTCCCAGCAGTCTCTGAAATACCATGCATCTTGTTTTTCAGGCTTCTGCTCATTCTAATAGAAGCAGTGCAAGAATCTCTTTCACCTCTGCCAGTGGCTACTGTCAATCTATTGGTCTTTGTCTCCCCCCAATCTAGCAGTTTTCCGACCCACCTAACACTGCCTCGATAGCATTAGCAAATATTCTTGCACCCTTTCTATTTAAGTGTATCCCATCCCTGTAGAAGCAATCTCTCCTGTTAACAAGTACAGTCCAGGCTGAAAAAAATTCTACCCCTTGAGCCTTGCACAATCTTTCCAGGGCCGAATTGATCGACAAGGCTCTCATCATATACTCCCTCCTATCGTGTCTGGGCAGAATTGCAGACACTTTCAAATTCAACCCTAATTCTCGGCTTTTGTTCAACAGTGACCTGTACTTGTTAAGTAATTCTGCCGGTCTCCTACTCTTAATATTATTAGTGCCAACGTGTACAACTATATCACCTTTTGTGCCCTTAAAAGATGATATTCGCTCAAATGGGATGACCTGCAAGATTTCTCTTATTCTTCTTTTCCTTGGTCGGATTATTGTTTCAAAACTTCTGATGTCAACGTTTGCTCAGATCATGTCAGTGAAATTATTCTTGTAGGAATGGAATCCTTTATTCCATACTCTACTTTAAAACCTCGTCCTTTATCTAAACCTTGGTTTTCCAATAAATGTGCTAAGGCTGTTCATGAGAAGAATGTTTCATATCGTAATTGGCTTGTTTCCAATTCTTCAGTTTCATTTTCTGGCTACACCAACGCTCACAACAATTGTAAAGCAGTTATTAATCAGTCCAAACCAGAGTTTGAACAGGCTAAGAGTAGAAAACTTGCTTCTTGCCCTAATTGTATCCGAGTATTCTGGTCTCTTGCCAAAGCTATTGGCCGCAACTTTTGCCCATCTCTGCTCCTACCTCTGTCAAAACCAGATGGTTTTGACATGAGTCTGCTAAAACCAGATGGTTTTGACAGACTCATGTATTAATGATCTTGGTAAAACACCTCCCACCATTCCCAACACGCTCCATTCAATGCCTCCTATGGTCTTCCGTCAAAAGGATATCAGAAGGATTTTGATGAATCTTGATGCTAAGAAAGCTCCAGGTCCTGATGGTATTTCTCCACTTGTTCTCAAAACCTGTGCTCCTGAACTTACTCCTATTCTTTGCCGCCTTTTTTCACTTTCTTATTCCAAAGGTGTTTTTCCTTCCTAAAAAAGGGTGACAAATCCCTCCCTTCCAATTATCGTCGCATTGCAAAAAGATTTTAAATAGTGGTTATTCATTAGGTACCATTATGCAGATTAGCCAACAGGCGAAATATAAATTGGAGACAGGTACAACAAATGACTGGGGGGATCACAAACATTTTATTAAAGTTCCGTATATACAGTATTGGTATAGACAATTTATTAACATATTTAAGAACACTGAATTTAAGATTGTTCCAAACACGAGTAAACTCCATGCCGTCTTGAAATATAGGGCAAATGTAGTTCCTACCGTGGAAGCTCACAATACTGTTTACAATATTTCTTATGGTGGGTGCAATTCTACTTATATTGGCTCGATGCAAAATTTACTTTCGGTAAGTATATGGATAGTTTTCATTTGAAATGTGGAGGCTCCAAAGAAAATTCCACTGTAGGGAAATCAGTATAATTAACATGTATGGCTCTGTTAAACCCTGTAGTTACAGGTTTAAAATTAAACTTCAAAAAGAAGAAATTACAAGACGAGTGGAGAGGTATACATTAAGTGAAATCTTTTATTCATGGCGTCGCACTGCATCCAAGATATCCCAAACCGATAGAAGATAGTAGCGTCGAAGACAAAGTGTAATGCTTACAAGTCAAAAGATAAATATATTGTAGTGTATAAAGATGGCCATATAGAGTGAGAAAAACTGAAAATACCAGGTCTAAATTAGAGGATTTCAACTGCCAGAAGTTTTCAGAACTTCAGACACCTGTAACCACCAGGAAGGACTGGAGGTTTCGTGTTCCTCTTTGTGATATCATTGTTAGTTATTCCCAAGATTTTATCAAAATATATGATTCTTTGTAAATAATATTCAAGAAAAGACTTTCATTCATTAAAATCAGTGTTACTTAGTGAAAATAAAAAAATTCATGGATACTTTATATTTTCAGTTGGGGAAATATTAATTTGTATTATTTAAAAATATTGCTTTGCTCATGAATACTTTAAAAATAATTACATTCTAAATAACACTCAATTAAAATAGTGTTCAAAATAAACACTAATTTGTTGATTACCCACTAAATAATTAATAAAATGTTCAAATAATGCTGCTAAATTTGAAAAAAACGTGTTCAAATAATACCACTAATTTTAAAAATTAACTTGATTAAAAATAATTACATTCTAAATAATTTTATAAAAAATTGTGTTCAAATTACATTTTATACTACTGAGCTGGACAGGTATTTGGATCATCTGTATGTCCCCCCTTTTTGAGTTTCCAATCCTTCTATTGGTCAAAAGGCTAATTTTTTGGGGAAAAGAAAATCCCAGGGACTTATTTCGGAGATCTGACCCGGTAAAAAAAATGGAATTTATGAGGAGAAAGAGGAACTTCACATCTGCATGGGGTGGCATTTCCAGACTGTCCAGCAGTAGTCACTAGGTCTAAAGTCTGTTCGTTCCTACACAAGGAATTTCCAGACAGCAATCACCCCACAGTTATCAGGTTCAGATTTCATCCAAAAGTATGCTCCTTAATTGACATTACTCAGTTCTCTCTGACAAAAGTCATATACTTTCTCACCGTTTTATAAACACTACCGGACTCATAAAGATGGCATAGGGTTTCAACTGCTGTTTTCCCTAGCGAGCGTACGCTGAAAAAAAGGAAACAGCCTTCTACAAGAAGTGAATATTACTCTACAAGTATAGTAGTAGCAAAAATATAGGGTGACTTGGTGCGGTAACAGCTCTCAAAGGCAAATGAAAAGTAAAAAACTGAACTGTTGCTGTTTATTCAAGCAATAAAAATTTTCAAAAGAAGCAGTGAAAAAGTTGCTTGATCAAATATGGGTGGATTATGGTAGTCAACTAGTGATATAAGTCACTGGGAAGTACATGAGGTTCTTTCGGAATCTTGTACTGCGGCAGTGGGGCATATAAAAATATTACAGCGTGTTCATTATTTTTCGTAATCATATACTATTATATTCTGATATAACTATATTTCATATAATAACTTTAATCAAGTTCAATTCCAGACAAGTAAACGAGAAATCTGCATAGCAGAATCAAATTCTATTTCTTTTTTACTATTCTAAGTATCATGGTTTAATTACAATCGAAAATAGCTAACTTTTGATTGTGTGGTGCTGCCACTTAATGAAATTGTTTAAATAAATGAATTCTTCCAAACAAAGATTATATTTTTTAAATATGTTACCACTCTTTGTTAGCTGTTCTCATGGTAGATTTGTGAGATGTGACCAGCACTGGATTTAGGTATAAGGTGCTTCACTATGTTTTCTTCTATTCACAACCTTCTGAGGGAGAGAGGAAAAAAAAAAAAAAAAAAAAATCCTGGTTAGTCTTTACAATCTGGTACCCCTTCCGATTGATCTTTGCGAGTAGCAGTGTTTAGTAGCCTAGCCCCTTCTACTCATTGCTTCCCTTGCAGCAGTTGGAAGCTCTGACCCCTTCAGTATATGGTACCCATTTTAGTTAAGTGTGTTTTCCGATTTTACAACAGTAGTGGTGGTGGTGTAGGCAAGGGGAGTTTACTAAAGTTTTATTAAAATAAATTCTGGTGAAACAACCGTGCATCTATTCCTTGACGGAATTACTATTCTGGTATACTCTTTTCTTTTATTTGTACCTTGGGTCCTTCTTACCAATCAATTACTTCAATATTGATATCGCATGATATGTGACAAGACTGAAAAAGGTGTTGGTTGCTACTATGCTACAGTCCTTGATATTAATTATTGATTTAATCTCCCAGTCTTAAAATTAAAATCATTTGGCTCCAATAGCATGCAACCAAATGGTGGTCATCCTGTTCGTCTTCAGAAATAATGAACTTTCAGCACAGGGCAGACATGAATGTCTAGCAAGGGAGTGGGGCAACTGCATTTTAAGGCAATTAGAATGAAGGCAGTTCATTATACACCGATGAGCCAAAACGTGACCAGCGAGTCGTTATGCAAATCGAAGCAACTGCAGGTGAACTACGGCACGGGTTGGGACACGGTAAAAAAAACACCTGATACTGAGCTCCGTTAATCAGCGTTACTCTTGTTCTTCAGATGGTAAAGGCAGCGGACTTAAGCGAGTTTCACAAAGGCCAAATTGTAATAGCCAGATGACTGGATCAGAGCATAACCAAAACGGCACGACTGGTGGGATGCTCACGGTCAGCCGTGGCTAGTGCCTACCGAAAGTGGTCCAAGGAGGGGAAACCTACAAACTCCCGGCGAGGTGTTGGACAACCACAGCTCGACGTGAGCAAAGGCTCTCCCCGGATGGCACATGGCAACAGAAGGGTGACTGTGGAACAACTCACCGGTAATTGTAATGCTGATGACGGCAGTAACGTGTCACAACACAGTACATCGAACCCTGCTGGAAATGGGGCTGCATAGCCGCAGGCTGCTCTGAGTGCCAATGCTAGTCACAGTTCACCGGTGACAGCGCCTACAATGGGCACGCAAGCATCGAAAGTGTACCTTCAGTGATTGGAAGAAGGTCATCTGGCCCAAATCATTTTCCTGTTGCACCATATGGAAGCCCGGGTACATGCGTGTCGTTTATCTGAGGAAGTGATGGCGCCTAGATGCACCGTGGGACAAAAACAAGGCGGTGTCATGCTTTGGGCGATGTTCTGCTGGGATACCCTGGGTCCAGTCATCCATGTGCCAGGCACTCTGACATCTACCACTGACCTAAACATCATTGCTGACCAGGTAAACCCTTTCATGGCAACAGTTTTCCTCTCTGGCGGTGCCGTCTTTCAGCAGGATAAGGCGTCATGCTACGCCGCCCATATTGTTCGAAACTGGTTCGCGGAACATGAGGAAGACTTCCAGCTATTGCCCTTGTGTCCAAGTTCTGCAAACATCAATCCCATCAAGCAGCTGTGGTTTGTGTTGGAACAGCAACTCCAATATGTAGCATCTCAACCATGGACTTTACAGGAGTTAAAAGATCTGCTGGTTTACATGTTGGTACCAGATACCACAAGATACATTTAGAAATCTTGTAGCGTCCATGCCTCGCTGGGTACGAGCTGTTTTGGCTTCGAATGGAGGGCCAACGTCAAATTAAGTAGGTGGTCATAATGTTTTGGCTCATCAGTGTACTATTATAAGGGTTTTGGAATGGCATTTGATTCTGAGTATAAGGAATCACTTCCATAATGTCAGTAAATAGTTTTTCAACTAAAAAGTTTTTTTTTTACATTCACTGCCAGTGACACATATGCACTTAAAATGGCACCCAAGCGAGTGCTGTGATGCATATGTGTAATCATTCTTAAGCAATCAACAACTGCTCGATTTTAAAACACTGAAAGAACTCTGCAGTATTTGTAGCAACGCTTGATTTTTGTTTGTCATCAATTTTATAGTTCTTGCTTTTCCATTTCCTAATGTGCAAATAATTGTATACAAAATCAGGACAAACAAATCTTGACACCTGATCACTTCTGGTGGGTGAGGGCTAGGGCGACAAGGCTTTCTCACCCAAAAACTTAAGTTTTTCAGTCAGCAAAAGGCAAACTGATTGAAGAATAGATGCTATTACAACCTTTGCGCACTGGTACCTCATGGCCCTTTGTAGTAACACACACACCTAACACCCAAAATACATATTGCCGGTCAGTTCAGAAGAAATTTAGTTTAATGCTACAGCAAAGATATAGTAATATTATTCACTATATAGTGCAAGGAAGCCACAGGCTTTTGCAGTGCTGAAAAAAAAAACAAACAAACCCCAAGTAGAAAAGAAAACAAAAATTATATGCTTTCCTCCTCACACAGATACATGTCTTGTTGACTCCTGAATTTATTCAAACTGCTAGCCTCAACTACCTGTGAGAGTAACTTGTTCCAACTATCAGTGAATCACTGGCTGAAAAAAAACGTCTTACAATCTAATATAAACTTCACATCCTGTAATTTGAATTTAACATTAGCATTACTAGTGGTATGATGCAAGAAAGCAAGCTTTCTTCTTTGTGCAAAGATGGCACTATTGTAGTTTTGCCTGCAGGTAAGGGGCAGAGCACTGTTGTCCTGAACAAGTCGGAGTATATTCGTAAATCCCTCGCTCTATTAGAGGATCGGGAGGTTTATGAAACTGTGTAAGACTCCCCTGTGAAAGTGCTGGAGAAGTTGGAATCCAAAGTTAATAAACTTGTGAATTCTTGGTTTTTAGCCAATAAGATTACCAAGAACGTCTTCTGGAAGCTTCATGCGATAGGTTGTCGACTACCGCAGTTTTTTGAACTTCCAAAGATCCATAAACCTGATGTTCCTTTAAGCCCATTGTTTCTTGTTGTCATACACCTACGTATGAACTTTCTAAACATGTTGCCAAGTTATTAGCACCCATTGTTGGGAAAATTGTTTACACTGTTTCCAGTAGTACGCATTTTCTGCGTATTATTAAAGATATTATTATTTCTGAGAGCGACGTTATGGTCTCCTTTGATGTGGTTTCTCTGTTCACTTCTGTTCCTGCGCGAGATGTCTTTTGAGCAGGGATACCACATTGGGAGATAGAACCTCCTCTCTACAGATGATATTTGTACTGCTCTCAATCTATGTTTAACAGGGGGTGTGATCATGTTCAATGACTCTCTGTTCCGCCAATTACAGGGCACAGCTATAGGTGCCCCTGTTAGTCCTATCGTGGCCAATATCGCCATGGAGGAACTTGAGAGTCAGATTTTCTTGAACTTACCTATTCCTATCACTCTCTGGTGTCGTTATGTTGACGATATTTTTGCAATTGTACCCCAGGGGCCAGAATCTGGGCTACTGCAATATCTCAATTCCCTGTCGCTCGTCATTCAGTTTACGACTGAACTAGAGGTTGATAATACCCTTCCTTTTTTGGATGTGTTAGTCCAGCGTGTGGATTCGGGTTTAGTAACTTTCGTTTTTAGGAAGCCAATGTGCGCAGCCAATTTACCAATTATTGTTCTGCGCACGACCCTGGTTATTTACGTAGCACTGCTCGCACCTTATTCTCCCACGCTTGGATGCACTCTAGTTCGACTGATGACAGGCAGTTGGAGATTTCTAAAATTAGGGCGGAGCTTTCAAATTGCCGCTATCCACCTCATGTTCTAGATAGATGTGAGCTTCAGGCTCACCGATTTGTTACGAAATCTAACCCGCCTCGCGTCAATCAATTTATCTCTACCACCTACATCCCCTATTATCCGGGCGTATCAGAACGTCTTGTCAGGATTTTGCGTCACCATCATATACGATGTGTGCAATTTCCGAGGAGGAAATTACAATCTAAATATTTTTTTAAGGTGAAAACACCAGTTCCTCCTTTACATGAATCGGACGAGGGGGTACCCTTACACCCTATTATAGAATATACTGTATTGCAGTGCGATGAGCGCTGGCGATCATCACGTGTATGTAATTCTGCTTTACGGACACCAGACTCATGATACATAATCATGCCCAGCTGACTTGTGCTATTGTAACCATCAATATATACTGAAGTACACCATTCACACACTAGCTGATGAAGAGGCACTTTGCTTCGAAAGCTACTATCTATGTATTTTAACGCTTTTATTATATATATTTTAACTCTTTTATCTTGTTGTATTTTAACGCTTTTATCTTATTTTATTTCTGTTTTATCTTATGTATATATCATTTTTATTTTAATAAATCTATTTTAACCAGTTGGTCGGTCGTCGCAAGAAACTTTGATTATATAATGCAACCCGACGCACAAGGCCTGTTTTCTAAGAGGAATGGACGATGTTACCGCAAGAACTTATCAACAACATTGTTCTAAGTATGGGCAGGCGGTGAAAAGCCTGCATCGACATTAGGGATGGTCATATCTCCTATTGCGGATCACCTCTTCCCTTTGTTCCATATTTGGCAGTGGTGCATCTGTATCATGGCAGCCAGTGCTATGTTTCCCTTTTTGAATAAAGTCGCTCTGTAACGTTTTGTTTCCGTTGTTGTGTCGATGTTGTTTCCTTCATCATTACTGTACCTCACGAGGTTCCTTTGGTATGCTTTTCCCATATCCGGGCCACTCCTATGAGAAGCTACAGGTGAAAACCTGACTGGTATTTAAGTTTTGCAAACCACTATAATATTGAGTCTTCAGCCTATGACAGGTCTCCAAGTCTTGTTGTTAAGCAGTCCTCACCTAGGTGTCCAGGCTGTTAAGCCTGGCAGCTGTTATTCTCCCAGAAATAAATGACCGTAAAACCTAGGTAAGAGGTAAGTCCTGAGGATAAACAGTCACTGCTGGGGCTTGAGTAGTGCTTTTCTAAGCCTCATCAGCAGGTAATCCAGAGCGCAACTTACCAGGAGTGAACTCAATACTAAGTTAACCCATTTTTTGTCTACCTCGCCTGATGGTAATCTCTTATCCCCAACTAAAAATCTACCGCACTCAATCTTTATATACTCCCTGTTGGATGGTACTAGGGACAAGGTCCATGACTTGTTTAAATTTATTAGTCATCCTCGCTTTTGGAAAAAAATATAGGTCCAGTCTAACAGGTGTTGTAGACCTGTAGCAGTACTAGCTGCCGGGATGAGATCATCAGCGATTGATAGACTTTTCACTATATCAGTATTAATAGTAAAGCCAACATGCTTAGGAAAATCACCCAACAACACATCTAGGCACCATGTTAAACAGCAGGGAAGACAAAGGGGTCCCCTGACTTACTCCTCATGTTGGGTGCAGTCTCAAACAATTGCCTGAAAACCTCATGCTGGTGTAACTATAATCCTGCAGTCTGCAAATATAACTTATAAAGGACTCTGGAAATTTCTTCTTGCAAAGTGCCACTGAGATAGCTTGAAAAGAGACACAGTCAAAGGCATTCTGCAGGTGCAATGAAGCCAAGTGGAGATGGTTTAGTTTCCTACAGAGTTGAGTCAGCAAATATTGGAGCAGAAAACATTTTAACAACACTCTCCATAGGCAGAAAGGCTTTCTGTCGTGGGTCAAAAGTAACCACTGTCATCATCCACATAGTCGAAATTTTATGAAAAGTTCGAAGTAACACTGGAGACACAGTATTACGTCCCAAGTCTGAGGAATTAACTAATGCTGATTTCTTAGGCACAAATATAGTATATGCATCATACATCGACCTTGGCAGACCGTCAGACCATAGAAATGTATGGAAGGATCAATAATTTACGGAGGGATGTTTCTCAGAAGAACTGGTAGTACACATCCGGACGGGACACCGCTGGAAAAGCAGCCTTAAATTCATGGACGACAATTAGTTTATAAATTACCTTAACCAGTTCATCATCTTCATCATGAGCAATAGGAGACCTACAAAAATCATCTTGGATAGACTCCTTGTCACAAAATATATTTTTCCAAAACTGGAAGAAATCTTGAGAGCAAATAATATTGTCAGCAATAGCAGCGGGATCCAATGCGCACGTCTCTTCCTATTTTTCCAATACACCTGCTGTGTCTGAGCACATTCTCTTTTCCTTATACATCTTCTAGTCAATTGTACACTATCAATCTGATCTTCATTCTCCCTGCGATCTCTAGGCCTTCTAAGAGTAATCTCTGATCCTGCAATATTTATACTAATGAATCTATCTAGTTCCTGAAAGTTAAGGAACTAGATAGATTGTTAAAGAGTATGTTGACAGAAGTGTCAACATACTCTTTAACATCTGGTGGTTACACGTTCGGTCAGGAATTTCCCCAAGAGAGCAAATTGTATCAGCACAAAAAGCCTCCTTTGTCATGTTTATGGGTACACTTTCTCAAACGTCTTGTACTAAACTAACCACTGAGACAGAATAAAGACCCAAACCTAGATTACTGCGTGGTAATCCAGCAGAAGGTAGCACTGCTCGAGGAGAGGTGTGAGCCCCTTCGCCAGCAGCACAGTACACTTCCGGTGAGAGGGCCAATACAGCCCCTCTCTTAGAGGCATGCTCAGTTGGTAAAGGAGGGTCGGTCTCCGACGATGTGGATTCCCTGAGACACAAGATATGGAATAAAATATCCTGAGAGAAGTTTAACTTCCTCCTACTTTTGATTGCATTTGTCGTTCTCTGGGGAATCAAGGCTTGTAGATTCCGGTTGATATTTCTGGCCCGTGTTATGGAGAACTGCTTCCGCATGAGCCACCAAGCAAAACCTGTTCTTCAGTCCAGCGGTCTTTGATGCAGAGAGTGCCAATGGCTAAATTTGCTTCCACCGGGTGCGCACGTTTAATATGCACTCCCCTTCCAGTCTTTCTAGTGAAACTCCTATTGCAGAAGCAGCATATCCAGACTCAACTCGGCGCATGAGATGTGGGAGGCCCGACAGTCTGAACAGTGGTAACAACAATGTCAGGCAGTGGTCTTGGACTACCTGGACAAGCGACTGGAAGATATCCTCTTTTCCTCTTGTTCACGTTCTGAGATCCAAAGTTACCTATCAGGTTTGGGAGTCCTGATAGGAGAACAAGCGTTCCCCTTTAGCCATGCTGAAGCCTGCCCAGCCCACACCATGACAAGGCAGGGTGCTCCACACATGTGGCTAGGTGTCTGAGACCACTTCGTGGGCCAAATTAAAAAGTTAAACTAACAAGTCTCTAATTACTCGTCTCACCCTTTCATTACCTTGGTGAATTGGGGACACATTTGCACATCTTCAATCCATGGGGATGTCCACCACATCTAAGGAAATTCTTCTTTTGTGTTAAATTTTCTTATGTCCTCTCAGTCTCTTTCTAATGGCTTTGCATACCTCAGTATACTCAATTTTCTCCCTGTCAGTGTTTTTCTTGCTCTTCATTTGTCGTCTTCGGTTCATCATGACAATTGTGACTGAGTTTTCTGCTTTGAATTTCTTTTTACCTATAGGTTTCTTGGGCTTTCTCACTTTCAAAAAGTTGTAATATTCTTCGTCGATATCTTGGTCCTGAAGAGTGCAGAAGCTCAAACTTGGTCTTAAGTTCCAGTACATTCTGCTTTTTCTCCTCTTCTGTTATCTCAAAGACCTTTGTATTATTTACTTGAGTCAGTTGTTTCCTTTCTTTTCTTACATCTATATCAAGTGTGCATCTTACCATTCTGTGATCACTTCCAACATTTACCTTGTTCAGGACATTAACATTCATCATCATCAGCCATTTTCAATCTACTGCAGGATGAAGGCCTCTCCAGCAACTTTCCAGTTCCTTCTGTTTTGAGCACTGGCCATCCATTTACTACCCAAAAACTCATGAATTTCATCTATCCATCTCCGCCTTTGTCTTCCAGCTCCTCTTGGGTACCATTCTGTTATTTTCTTAGTCCATCTGTCATCATGTCATCGAGCTATGTGTCCTGCCCAAGACCATTTTAGTTCTTTAGTTTTGATAAGAATGTCCTTTACTTGAGTTTGCTGCCTAATCCATGTGTTTCTTTTCTTATCTAACAGTCTGATTCCCAATATAATTCGTTCCATTCTTCGCTGGGTAGTTCTCAGCTTCTCTTCCATTCTTTTGTTGAGTGCCCAAGTTTCACTCACCATAAGTCATGGTGGGGAGTATACATTGATTCATTATTTTACGTTTCAGACAAACTGGGATATTGCTCTTCAGTATGTGACTATATTTCCTGAATGCTATCCATCCAAAATTTATTCTTCTCTTGACTTCCATCCATTTATCATAATTACAGCTAATAACTTGTCCCAGATAAGTATATGACTCCACCTTTTCAATTACTGCTCCTTCAATCATTATTTCCCTTTCCGTGGCATACTTGTTCATCATTACTTTTGTTTTAGCCACATTCATCTTTAGTCCAGAATCCTTACTAACTGTGCATAACTGATTAAGATTTTCCTCTAATTCTTTGGGATCGTGGCTTACGACCACAATGTCATCTGCAAATCGTAACTAGTTTAGGTACTCTCCGTTCACATTGACTCCTTTCTGCGACCAGTCTAATCTTCTGAAAGCTTCCTCAAGGGCAGCAGTAAACAGCTTCGGAGATATTGTCTCCTTCTCGAACTCCTTTCTCGATTTTAAATTTGCTACTGTCTTTGTCTAGTCTAATAAAGGATGTAGCACTCTCATATATTTTCTTCAAAATCATAACGTATGGAGTATCTATGCCTTGTCTTTCCAGTGCCCGAAACATTGCCTTATGCTGTATGGAGTCAAATGCCTTTTCATAATCCACAAATGCCAGGCATAATGGTGTTTTATATTCATTTGCTTTCTCCATTAGCTGTGATATTACGTGAAGGTGATCCATAGTTGAGAATCCTGTCCTAAAGCCAGCTTGCTCTTTCGGTTGATTCTCATCAAGTAATCTGTTAGTAATGACCCTTGTGAACAACTTGTAGATGTGGGATAACAAGCTAATTGGTCTATAATTTCCAATTTATCTGCAAAACTTTGATTGCATTATTCCACTGCTTAGGCGTCACACCTTTTCTAATGCACTTTGTGAAGAGCCTTGCCAGTTTTTGTGTTATGTCTCTTCCTCCCAATTTTCACAACTCTACAGTAACTTCATCTTCCCCCGGGGCTTTCCAATTCATTTTCTTCAATGCATGTTCTACCTCATCAGGAAGAATATCGGGTATGTCGTATGTGTTGCTACTTTGCAATCCATCTTCCCCACTGCTGGCATCATTTCCTTGCTCCTTCTATAATTCTCTATAGTAGTCTTCTGCTATTTGAATTATGCCTTCTCTGCTGTTTATAAGTACACCATCGCTATTCTTCAGTTTCAGTGTCATTTGTCTTTCTGTATTACTGCTCATGGCTGCTGATTTAAATCCTTTGTTTTCCCTTAATGCTTGTTCTACTTTTCTTGTGTTAAATCTTCTTATGTCCTCTCTGAGTCTCTTTCTAATGGCTTTGCATAACTCAGTATACTCAATTTTCTCCCTGTCAGTGTTTTTCTTGCTCTTTATTTGTCGTCTTCGGTTCATCATGACAAGTGTTTCTTGACTAATTTTTTCTTCTTTGGATTTCTGTTTCCCTATAGGTTTCTTGGGCTTTATCACTTTCAGAAAGTTGTAATATTCCTCGTCGATATCTTGGTCCTGAGCAGTCTGCAGAAGCTCAAACTTGTTCTTAAGTTCCAGTACATACTGCTTTTTCTCCTTTTCTGTTATCTCAAAGACCGTTGTATTATTTACTCGAGTCAGTTTTTTCCTTTCCTTTCCTACATTTATATCAAGTGTACATCTTACCATTCTGTGATCACTTCCAACATTTACCTTATTCAGGACGGTAACATCATTCACAATATATCTTCTGTTAGTGAGGATGAAGTCGATTTCATTAGTTGTTAATCCATTTGGACTCTTCCATGTCCACTTTCTGTTCACCCTTTTCTTGAAAAAAGTGTTCATTACTGACAGTCCTTGAGATTCTGCAAATTCCACGTCTTTCACCAATTCCAAAATTTCCTATAGTTCCTCTTTCTGTGCTGTTTTGCCTTTTTCCAACCTTAGCATTGAAGTCCCCCATAATAATAGTGTAGTGGGTTTTCTGCTCATCTAGAAGACTCAATTTCGGTGTACATTTCTTCAACCTCTTCATCATCGTGGCTCAATGTTGGTGCATAAATCATTATAATCTTTAGCTTGTACCTCTTATAAATCTTGAGTATTAGTCTTGACACCCTTGGTGATGTACTTTTGAATTCCAAAATGTTGTTTTTAAAATCTTTATGGACCAGAAACCCAACTCCACCTTCACTCCTTTCACTGTTTCCATTGGTGTACAGCAGATTTCCACTTGATAAACTTAAGTGATTCATTTCTTCTTCTTGTTTCAGCCAAACCGATGATATTCCAATTCACATTTTCTAATTCCTTTTCCAGCTCTAATATCCTGTCTTCACCGATGAGTGATCGTACGTTATAACAGGCCAAGTTCAGTTTCCGTGCATTATTCATGATATATCTTCTGTCAGTGAGGATGAAGTCGATCTCATTAATTGTTAATCCATTTGGGCTCTTCCATGTCCACTTTCTGCTCACCCTTTTCTTGAAATGGTTCATTACTTCCTCTAGATTCTGCAAATTCCACAAGTCTTTCACCAATTCCAAAGTTTCCTATAGTTCCCCTTTCTGGGCTGTTTTGTCTCTTTCCAACCTTAGCATTGAACAACAGGATGGCTACTGAAGCCGCCTCCGAGGACATTCTGAAGATTTCAGAGTGTTCAAGATCCAAAACTAGGCTTCAGGGTTTGCAACTTCACTTATATCTATGTACATTGTATTCAATTAGTTGCAATAAAGATTTTCTCTCTGTTATGAAGGAACACTTTAAGAAGAATTATGGCAGAGGAATCTATCAGAGTGTGGAATCCCCAAAGAACACGTGTTTTCTGAAATAACTGTAGTGTCTAGACTTACAGCCAGAGGGACTTCTGCCTTTGATTTTATAGTCAAAGTTCCAGGAGCCACAAGAAGGCTTCTTGGGGCTCGGACTCGAGTATAGTGGAATCTCGTTAATACAAAGCTCAAGGGACCTAAATTTTCACGTTTTCTAATAATGAGGTTTGTAGTAACAATGCTCCCAAAAGTGTAAAAAAAATTTTTTTTTTTGTACATACTGTATATTTAAGAATAAATATCAAAAATAAATTAATAAAATAAAAAACAAGAGCCTCGTCTAACACTACAATAATAGGAATAACATTTTTTAAAGATTTTATTTTATTTGTAAGATAAACTAAGAGAAAAACAATATTAACGGAAATGAAAATATTGTACTGTACATATTTTGATATATACAATATTTTAGTATCACGGTAAAAAGAATTACAATCTTAATATAAATGGAGACATACAAACCATTAACTTTTTAATAAACTAATCTAATTTAATGAAAGAATCCAATGTTGTTTGCACAGTTTTTCTCCTATATGCATTTTTAACTATAGCACAGACGTTATCAAATGCAAGTTTTTTTTTATCAATGTCACTGCAGGCCAACACATTCTCTATTATGTTCAATGCATTTTGGGCAACTTTTTTTAGGTGACAATGCACGCGTTTTTTCACTTTCACTGTAAACAAAAACATCATCGTTTTGTCTGGTACCCAGCAGCTCTTCTGGTGTTGGCATTGCAGTGGTAGCAACTTCATCCACCTTCACAAACTCTTCAGATTTGCTAAAAAATAATCCATATGCTCCTTCAAATTCCTCCCTTCCTCACTGTTGCTATCAACATTTGTCAACAACAACATTTGATGATGTTCTTTCCAAAGCCACTCATTCTGAAGCAGTTGATTATTACTTTTCCAAGCAATAACAAGATTATGGATAGCAATCCATGACATTCCGATTTGGCTTGAAATTGTTCCCTCCTATGTTGCATATAAAGTACCTTATATTTTGCATGAAAACAAGACAACAAAACAAAGCTTGGAATAAGTTCCAGAGATCTCCTACAACGGATAATCTGATAAAATTTAAGCAAGCACTAGCACTAGCTAGGTATACACGGAAACAAGCCAGAAAAACTTCCTGGATCCAGTTTACTTCTTCTATAAATAGAAAAACAAACACAAAAATAATATGGAATAAAATAGGAAAAATGAATGGGAAGTATAAAAACCAACCATCCCTAGTATTACATTGGAATGGAGAAAGCATTACCGAACCATCAGAGATAGCTAATATATTAGGTGAAACGTTTGCTAAAGTATCGTCAAAACAATCCTACACTATTGAATTTTTGACCTATAAGGAGAAAACGGAAAAAAACAGAATTAATTTTAATACTAAAAGGATTGAACCCTACAACCAACCAATTACAATACATGAATTACGTCAAGCGTCAAGCAGTATCACAAACAAAACCAAGTGCAGTTGGACCGGACAACATACACTATGATATGCTTAAACACCTAAAGCAGAAAGAGATAGAAAACCTCCTTCAACTGTACAACCGCATATTTCTAGAAAACCAATATCCTGAAGCGTGGCATCATGCAATAGTATTAGCTTTCCAAAAACCCAATAAAGATCAGAAGGACCCAAACAACTATCGTCCGATAGCCCTCACAAGCTGCTTAAGCAAAGTACTAGAGAAGATCATCAACAAAAGATTAGTCTGGTTTTTTGAGACAAATAAGTGGTTCACCAATATGCAGTGTGGGTTTAGGGCACAATCGATCCACATTAGATCACCTTGTACGAATAGAAGCAGATATAAGAGATGCATTTATAACCTCAAAGCATATGGTTACTGTATTTTTTGACATAGAAAAGGCCTATGACACAGCATGGAGACACAGTATATTACAAGATATTCACGATGCAGGACTCAGAGGACATTTACCACTATTCATTCAAAATTTCATGAAAAATAGAACATTTCAAGTTAGAGTACAAAACACCATGTCAAAATCATATAAACAAGAAGAAGGAGTTCCCCAAGGGTCTGTCCTGAGTGCCATACTATTCTCCATAAAAATAAATAGCATCACAAAACAACTACCACCCACAGTGTCATATGCACTATATGTAGATGACTTCAGTATTTCATATCAAGCACAGAACATGGGAACAATAGAAAACAACTGCATGCAGCACATAGAATGCAATATCCCAATCACATACCAATATATACAGATGGATCAAAATCAGAGAACCATGTAGGAGCAGCAGCAGTATTCCCAGATATTACATTGTCATGCCAACTCCCAAAAGAATGCAGTGTCTACACTGCAGAATAAGTAGCAGTTCAGATAGCCCTGGAGCATTTCAGAACCACCTACCACCTGAGAACAGTAATATACTGTGATTCATTAAAGTGTAATCCAAGCCATACAAAACACAAGCAATATAACCCATCCAGTACTCTGGAAAATTAAACAGATACTAACATGCTTCACAAATAAAAAACAAGAGATACTTTTCTGCTGGATACCAGGACATAAAGGGATAAAAGGAAATGAAGAAGCGGATAGAATTGCAAAATCAACCACTAACCTTCAAGAACAATATTTCACAGTTCCACATAAGGACTACAAGCCAATCATTAAAAATCGCTGTCTAACTCAATGGCAAGAACACTGGCAAAAACAAACATGGAATAAATTATATGAAATAAAACCAAAAGTTGAGCACTGGAAAACGAGCATAAGGAAATCAAGGAGAGAAGAAGTTGTTCTGACCAGATTGAGGATAGGCCATACACATTACACAAATGGTTATCTATTACGTGCAGAAGAAACCCCAAGATGCCAAATATGTAATACTATCCAAACAGTTAAACGTATACTTATAGAATGCCCAACATATGAAAGTGATCGACACCGAATTTTTTCATCATTATATAAAGGAAACCTAAACATCACCCTTAAAGATCTTTTAGGTGACAAGGAACACGTGTCAGATATTTTTAGATTCATACAAACAATCAACATATACCATCTGCTGTAAATTATAGTATAATACCACAGAAACAGTTAACCTTGTACATTTGAACAAGATTTATATAAAGAGAACATTGTATAACAAATGAACTGGCGCACTATGATCTCCGTTGTCGATGCGCCAATAAACACCAAAACAACAACCTTATATTTTGCACCACAAATTCATTTCCTGTTTTTTTCATTGCTGCTCCAGTGTTATGCACTTAATCTATTTCAATTTTTCAGTATTGTAGATAAAGTAGGTAAAGGGATGTTGTATTCCTTTGCAATGTCAGTTTTGCTTCTTTCCATCCTATCAGCCTCTTGTATAATTTTGTTTAATTTCCAGGCTTAATTCTGTCTGTCTACATTTTGTCACCATAAACACTGCTAGATAAGATTTAACATTAAATTAATTTAATTTGTTTAAGACAAGTTCTGAAAAAGACATTAGCCCAGATAAAATGGCACAAAAAATAGATTGCTGTATAATATAGCAAAAGACTGAACTGGGGTAACAACTGCAACTAACCTTATTCCCATGGAGAGCGAGGGAGTGCACGTAAACAACTTAATTTGTTTGTTAATTTAACAACAGACATAGATGAAAGATGTTTTTCAGAGTGCACTTGATTGGATTGCTCTCCCAACAATTGTATTATATATATCGCTCTGGCAATAATTGGATCATTCTGCCAAGATTTGTATTAAACATACAAAATGACAATATTTATTTCTCATGAGGTGAAAAAGAACTTTGTAAGCCATATTAACCAGAATTTTGTAATAAACAAATATATTTACATAGAAAAGCCTATTCTTTTGCAGGGGAATGGTATGTGCTTCACTGTTTTCTATATTTTACTGTATATATTAACTGGGGTTCACACCGAGTGTATGACCTGCTATTGCCGACACAGTGCTACAGATGTGTGGCATTTGGACATGTAGCAAAGTATTGTAATGTAGAAGAGTTCTGTGGCCATTGTGTCGGATGAGGCCATGCTTATAAGAATTGTACAAAGAATGTGGATGCACTTAGTGAAATAATTGTTGGCACAGAAAGTCCCCTTCTGCACTCAGCAGTCGATAAGATCTGCCTTGATCACACTAGGGTGGTGGATATCCTTTGAAGGAGGACCAACTATGATTAATGGTGGCTGCTAGGTTGCACGGAGGTGTCTTCTGAATTGAACAGGAACAATCAGATTTTCTCTGATTGTTCCTATTTATATTATATTCATTCTCTCTCTCTTTATAAAAAAAAAAATTTCTAGTGAAACAAGCGTGTATCTATTCCTTGATAGTATTCCTCTGACTGTGTGGTTGTCCTGGAGTAAAACAGGAAGTTTTTTTTTTATTACTATTCTGGTAAAATTACATGAAAAATATGTCTACCCTTGCTTGAACAGTACTAATTTAATAAATCAGACTATTTTATTAACAATAAAAACATTTTCTTAAAATAAATCCGCACTTGATATGATTGTCAAGGAACAATTCGTCAAAATCACTGTTATCATATTTCTATGATGAAGCGAAAAGGTGATGTCCTATTACAGGCTTTCACCGAGGAGCATCTTTATTGTAATTACTTCTAATTCCACCTTAGGTTCTCCCTAAAAATAATAATAATAAAAATTATTAAAAAAAGGAAAATTGGAGTATAAATGTAAGAAAGTTCACCAGCTGCATATAGAAAAGTCAACTAATGATTATTTTGTAAATTCTCTCCATATTTTCTGCAATGTTTGTCACATACTAAACAATCACTATAAGTTGCAATATAAATAACCGACTTTCTTGATAAATTTACTCTTTTCTTTTATTTGTACCAAGAGTCCAATCAATTACTTCAATAATATTGCTATCGTATGATATGTAACAAGACTGAAAAATGTGTAGGTTGTTACTACACTACAATCCTGGCTATTAATTTTTGATTTAATCTCCCAGACTCTTAAAATTAAAATCATTTGAGTCAGCAATTTTTATCTTTAGGGAGTCAGAATTTACAAGTATATTCCTTGGCTTCGATAGCATGCAAACAAATGTTGAGCAATTTCACTCTGTTTTCAAGAAATAATGTTATTTTCAGCACTGGGCAGAGGTGAATGTCTAGCAAGGGAGTGAAGCGATTTCACTTGAAAACAATTAGAATGAAGGCAGTTGCTTATATATGGGTTTTGGCGCAGCATTTGATTCACAAGTATAAAGGTATCCAATGTCAATAAGATCTGCCTTGATCACGCTAGGGCGGTGGATATCCTTTGAAGGAGGACCGACTATGGTGATTAATGGTGGCTGCTAGGTTGCACAGAGGGGTCTTCTAAATTGAATAGGAACAATCAGATTTTGAGCTGTGCCTCGTCCGCTATTTTTTCAAGCAAAAAAAAAAAAAAAATTTTTACATTCATTCCTAACACATTCACTGCCACTGACACATATGCACTTCAAATGGCACCCAAGTGAAGTGCTGTGATGCACACGTCTGGTCATCCTTAAGCAATCAATAAACAAGTGCTGTAAAAGTAAAGGCAGGTGAAATTGCGACTGCTCAATATTAACACACTGATTGAATTCTGTGGTATTTGCAGCAACGCTTGATTTTTGTTTATCACCAATTTTATAGTTGTTGCCCTTCCAATTTCCTAATGTACAATTAATAATCGTATACAAAATCTAGGCTCAAATCTCGATGCCTGATCCTTATGGGCAAGGACTGCATGGCTTTGTATCAGAGAAACTTGTTTTTCATTCAGCAAAAGACAAACTGATTGAAGAACAGATATTATTACAAACATAATGCACCGATACCTCATAGCCTTTTGTAGTAATGCACACGCATGCCCCTAATACCCAGTTTGTTCCAGCAATCAACTACCCTACCCACTAGCTAAAGGGCAGGGTAGTTAATTTCAGCACATCTAGTCTACAACTGATTTTCCTCAATTTGATTTCATGTCCCCCCAGGTTCGTAATCTGAGCAAGAATCCCATCAGCGTTGCTCTTGCTCAACCCATTTAAGGCCTTATACACCTCAATAAGAGATCACCTCGCAGGTGCAGTCTCCAGACTCTGCAGAATTTAAACCTTCCTTGGTAAGAAAAACCCTTTGTTCCCCTCACCAATCTTGTTGCCCTTCTCTGTACCTGTTCTAGCAACTTTGCATCCTTCTTAAAATGAGGCCTCCAGACCTGCAAGCAAAAAATAATTTTGATATCATATATTTGGATTTCAGGAAAGCTTTTGACAGTTGCACATGGAAGACTATTGTACAAATTGGAGCAGAATGGTATTAAGGGTAAGTTGCTACAATGGATAAAAGAATGTTTGAGTGGGAGCAGACAGAGGGTGGTAATCAATGGGTGCTGCTCTTCGTGGACTAATGTTATTAGTGGAGTCCCGCAGGGTTCGACGTTGGGTTCCCTGTTGTTTTGTATATTTATCAATGATATTGATGAAGGTATATCAGGCTTAATGTCGAAGTTTGCAGATGACACAAAGGTTGGCAGGGTTGTTAATGACAGTAATGGCAGTGTGCTACTGCAACAGGATCTAGATAATTTGGGCAGATGGGCTAAGAAGTGGCAACTGAAGTTTAACCTTGACAAATGCAAAGTACTGCATATGGATAGAAGTAACCCCAGAGAAACGTACCAACTGTGTGTTACTACACTTAAGGTGGTAGAAAATGAAAAAGACCTGGGAGTAATTGTGCAGTCAGATATGAAGTTTTCTGAGCAATGCAGACAGGCTGCCAGGGCAGGTCATGGAGTTTTGTCAATGATATATAGGAATTTTGCTAGCAGGGAAAAGGAGGTGATTGTCCGTCTGTATAAGGCAATGGTCAGGACACGCCTTGAGTACTATGTACAGGTCTTGAGGCCTCATTTTAGGAAGGATGTAGATTTGCTTGAGCATGTACAGAGAAGGGCAACAAGATTGGCGAGGGGAATGAAGGGATCCTCTTACCAAGAGAGGCTTAAGTTCTGTAAATTGCAGTGGCTGGAGACTAGGCACCTGCAAGGTCATCTGATTGAGGTGTATAAGGCTTTGAATGGGTTCAGCACGCTGAATTCTGATGGGATCCTTCCACTTGTTCAGATTACAAACCTAAGGGGGTATAAATTAAAATTAAGAAAGGACAGATGTAGAATAGATGTGCGGAAATTTGCCTTTAGCCAGCAGGTGGTTAATTGCTGGAACAAACTTCCATCTGTTGTCGTGGAAGTTGATAGGTTGAATAAGTTTAAGGAGGAACTGGACAGGCATTTGGAGGGAATGGTGTGATTTTTTTTTTTTTTTTTTTTGGCTGATGCTGCATAAGCTCATACACTTGCATCACAGGCCACTACTACGACTATATGCTTTAATGCACTTCACGATTAGAGTTTTGAAATTTTTACTATTTCCCCCATATCCAGGCATAACTCTACAAATAATTGGATATGTTATGACATGAACTCCCCTATCTAGATTACTCTTCGAGCATATCAAACTGAATGCTTTTGAAACGCAAAACAATTATCTTTGTATGAAAATCAGTATTAAAAAGACAAAATAAAAAAATTTATATACTGCACACTAAATCAGTAACAGCACACTCATTACATACTGCACCCAAGTCATAATTTGTTCATGGAATATTTAAGAATATAAACTGGAACTTACCTCTGTATTTTTGCTGCAGATATGCCATACCCATTTATCTGCTTTCCAGTAAGTACGACAAAGCGTGCAAAAGAAGTCCTGTGTAAATATATCTTGTAAAAATCCATTGCTTTCTACTTTTTTTGTGGCACAAACATTATTACTTAGATATTTGGGGGGAAATTCAGTGGTGAAGCAAATTAATTCTTTACCGTCTTCTTCGTCCCCTCCTTTTGTAAATACAGAAGGATTTTCTATGCCATGGATTTGAAGTTGATGTTTTCTTAAATCTTTTAAACATGCAAATGCTGATTCACAGGTAGGACACTTGAAGGGTTTTTCACCAGTGTGCCTTCTCAGGTGAATTTTTAATGCAGCATTGTTTTTGAATTCATAGTTACATACAACACACTTACGTAAAAGAGGGACTTTAT